>NC_066517.1:14244176-14304176 GCF_024679095.1 Eriocheir sinensis | reverse complement strand
GAATAGGCTTAGCAGTCATGTGGTGAGTGCCAATACAATTGTCACATTCAAAAATAGACTAGATAAATTCATGGACAGCGATATTAGGTGGGGTTAGATACACGGGAGCTTAGGGTCAAAGGAGCTGCCTCGTACAGGCCTACCGGCCTCTTACAGACTCCTGCGTTCTTATGTTCTTATGTTATGTTCTTATGAGACAAGGAGAAACAAATAACCAAAACAAACCAACAAAAACAAACAATACAAGAGAGAAAGAGGAAGCAAAAGAAAAAAATAATAGAAAGAGATAAAAGTAATACTGAGAAAGAAAAAAAGTAATAGAGAGAAAGAAAAAGTAATAAGAAGAAAGAAATAAACAACAATAGAGAGAAAAAAAAGATAAAGAAAAAAGTAAGAAAAAGATAATAAAAGTAAAGTCTTCCCACGTTCCCCCGGTCGGCTGTTGTTGTGGTGTGTTTCCCGGCGTCACACCTGGCCGGGCGCCTTAATTATCCGGGTTACTCTTAGGCGCACCTGTCGCGTCCTAAAGAGGCAGGTAAGGGCAGAGTGACGTAGCGGGACGCCTCTTTACCGCGTGCTCCTATTTATACGCTTTGCCTTAACACTATTTCTCTTTTATTACGCATCTCCCTCGCTACTCTCACTTTTATCTACGTTAATTATTAATCTTTGCTGCCAGTGTTTTTAATGTCTTTTCGTTTATTCGCTTCTGTTGCTTTTCTTTTTCTCCTCTTCTCCCTTCCCTTATTTCCCCTTTTATTTCGCCTCTCCCTCTTTAGTCTCACTTTTCTGCGTTAATTTTCGTTTTCAGGTATTTTTTGTGTTTTTCGTCGTTACTTTCACTTTTTTCTTCGTTATTTTTTTGTTCTCAGGTATTTTCATTACACTCTAACACTCTAGTTTTCTTTAGTTCCTTGAGTCGTGTTTATTAAGCCTCTCCCTTGTTACTCTCACTTTTTCTGCGTTCATTTTCGTTTTCAGGTATTTTTTTTGTGTTTTCCTCCGTTACTTTCACTTTTTTCTTCGTTATTTTTTGTTCTCAGGTATTTTCATCACACTCCAGTTTTCTTTAGTCGTGTTTATTACGCCTCTCCCTTGTTACTCTAACTTTTTCTGCGTTATTTTTTGTGTGTTTGTGTGTTTGAATGCTTGTCTCTTCCCCTTATCACACGTATAAAGATTGCATTCGCTGTCTTATTCGTGGCAGTCAGAGGCACCTAATAATCCCTTCCACCCTTCCTCCTTCGCCTACACACAATACACCATACACAGTTCACCATCACCACCATATACCATACACCTCCATCATATCACATCACACCATACACCTAACTACCTCCCTCCTCTATCCCCTCTACATCTACACACAATATGCACCTCACCATCACCACCACCATCACCATACCCCGTCACACACCGTACACCTGACATACATTTGGTCCTCTGCTGTATACTTGATCATCCCGCCTCCGCCTCGCCGCTCCCCTCGTTAGCCCTTACTTGAGCCTCGTAGATCGTGCATAATTGACTCCCTCACCGCCTGTTACGTGCGCCAAACCCTCCCCGCTCGTACGGTTACACGTCTGAGGGAGTCACGGGAGTCACGGCAGGTGTAATAATATCATACAGCGGGCGGAGGTGCATGCATGAGGGAGCGTGCGCCGCACCTCATACTGACGACGACTGAAGATGACTGCAAGGGGATGACATTGAAGCTTTGATTTTTTTTTTTTTGACAACGAAGGAGACAGCTCAAGGGCACAAAAAAAGGAAACAATAATAAAAAAGCCTGCAACTCGCTGCTCCTAAAAAAGAATCAAAAGAGGTGGACGAAAGAGAGGTCAATTTCGGGAGGAGAGGTGTCCTGATACCCTCCTCTTGAAAGAGTTCAAGTCGTAGGCAGGAGGAAATACAGATGAAGGAAGGCTGTTCCAGAGTTTACCAGCGTGAGGGATGAAAGAGTGAAGATGCTGGTTAACTCTTGCATAAGAGGTTTGGACAGTATAGGGATGTGCATGAGTAGAAAGTCGTGTGCAGCGGGGCCGCGGGGGGGAGGCATGCAGTTAGCAAGTTCAGAAGAGCAGTCAGCGTGAAAATAGCGATAGAAGATAGAAAGAGAGGCAGCATCGCGACGGAATTTAAGAGGTAGAAGACTATCAGTAGGAGGAGGAGAGCTGATGAGACGAAGAGCCTTAGACTCCACTCTGTCCAGAAGAGCTGTGTGAGTGGAGCCCCCCCACACGTGAGATGCATACTCCATACAAGGGCGAACAAGGCCCCTGTATATGGATAGCAACTGTGCGGGGGAGAAGAACTGGTGGAGACGATACAGAACGCCCAACCTCGAGGAAGCTGATTTAGCGAGAGAGGAGATATGAAGTTACCAGTTGAGATTTTGAGTTAAGGATAGATCGAGGATATCTAGTGTTGAAGAGGGTGACAGCTGAGTGTTGTCGAAGAATAGGGGATAGGTGTTTGAAAGATTGTGTCGAGTTGATAGGTGGAGAAATTGAGTTTTAGAGAAATGAGTTATAGAGGTTATGAGATAAAGATAGATAGGCAAAGTATTACTGAAAACGTGGATGATGGAGTAGATAGTAGATAAAGTATTACTGATAACATGTTAGAGCAATGAGTTAAAAATAGATTAGTTCAGGTTTAGCAAATAAATAGGAAATAAATGATTTACGAATACGAATACGGACAAATTGATCAGATTTACGTTGGCGATGAAAACACGAATGGAATTGTTGTGATCGTGATATTTGAACGTGCTTTTTTCCGCTCAGGGTTGTCAGTTACAGCGAAACCCTCGTGAAAAGGAAACTTGCGGGCAGTGTGTCATGCGGACTAAGTTGGATTTCAGTAGTCAGTAAGTAGTCTGGGAGCTTTCGTTGACTGACACAAGCTGGCCTGCGGTGCTCTGTGTTGCTTCAAAGGCGCGTCTTACTAGAAGTCTTGCATCGTCTCTTAAGTCAATGTTCCCCGTCAAAGTCATATCCACAGAGTACGACAGGAAGCCCACAAGACTCACAGGTCAGAGTTGCTTCCTTCTGCACAGTATCGACGCCGCCACGTGCTTGTGCTGAGCGCCCCTCCATTGCACAGTTCAGGCCGCTGCTAGTGTGGGCTGATCATGGGCTTCCTCCCTCTTTAACGCTGCAGGGGGCGCGGAGCCTTGCCAGACCTTGTAATTTTGACTGTGCCGCCTCGCTACACATGCATCAGGGCGGCTCGACGGTCGATCAGGTCCCGCCTCCACGCAGCAGACGGAAGAGGGTCGAGAAGGGCTGAGTCTGAATCCAGCTGCTTATTCAGAGCCCAGCGTGGCGGAAGCGAAAGGGACGGAGCTGCTGTTATGCTGAGTGCTGAACACGGCAACGCTACACAAGCCCCGGACCCTATTCTCAAACACTTTCTAAACACACACATTTGCCAAGGCTTTCGTAGGAGTTGTGGGCCTTTCCATGAGTAGTTTTATGAGCCTGGTGATAGTCTGATGAAGTTTCTGCGCCGTGAACGAGAAAAACCCTCATTAGAACCAGACTAATCTCCTCTTTGGCCTTTCGAAATAGTTGATGTTTATGACGCTAATGACAGATTTACAAAGTTTCCGCGTCGTCAAAGTGAAAAACCCTCATAAAAACTAGATTAATCTCCTTTTTGGCCATTAGAACTATTTGGTATTTGTGAGCCTAGTGACAGATTTACAAAGCTTCTGCCTCGCCTAAGTTGAAAACCCTCATTAGAACCAGACTTATCTCCTCCTCGACCTTAAGTAATTGTTGATGTTTATGAGCTTAGTAACAGATTTACAAAGTTTCTGCGCCGTGAACGTGAAAAACCCTCATTAGAACCAGACTAATCTCCCCTTTGGCCATTAGAACTATTTGATATTTGTGAGCCTAGTGACAGATTAACAAAGTTTCTGCCTCGTCAAAATGAAAAACCGTCATTAGAACCAGACTAATCCCCTCCTCGGCCTTTAGAAATAGTTGATGTTTATGAGCCTAGTGACAGATTTACAAAGTTTCTGCGCCGTGAACGTGAAAAACCCTCATTAGAACCAGACTGATCTTCTCGGCCTTCAGAAAGAGTTGATGCAAGAGGCGGAGGCGTCTGAGATTAGCGGCCCCAGGGTGGTATACGTTGTTACTCGGGTTACATGTTAGGTGGCAGAACGGCAACTAGATCGGAGCCCTTGGGAGGAATGGGGCATGAATAGAAACGTAAAATAAGAAACGTTAAATATTCTGAAGACAGTGCTACCAGAAAAAAAACAGTATATATTGAGCGTTATTGGCAGGCAAGGAGTATAGTTTCAAGGCTATGCAACAAATAACAAACAAAGGGGTACGATTTTTTGGATTGAAACAAAATAAGAAACGTTAAATATTCTGAAGACAGTGTTACCAGAAGAAGAAAAAACAGTATAGAGCGTTATTGGCAGGCAAGGAGTATAGTTTCAAGGCTTTGCAACAAATAAAAAAAACAAAGGAATGCGATTTTTTTTTGGATAGAAACAGAAAATAAGAAAAGCTAAATATTCTGAAGACAGTGCTACCAGAAAAAAAAAACCAGTATAGAGCGTTATTGGCAGGCAAGGAGTATAGTTTCAAGGCTATGCAACAAATAAAAAAGGAAGGAATACGATTTTTTGGATAGAAACAATAAGAAACGTTAAATATTCTGAAGACACTGCTACCAGAAAAAATAAAACAGTATATATTGAGCGTTATTGGCAGGCAAGGAGTATAGTTTCAAGGCTATGCAACAAATAAAAAAAACAAAGGGGTACGATTTTTTGGATAGAAACAGAAAATAAGAAAGGTTGAATATTCTGAAGACAGTGCTACCAGAAAAAAAACCAGTATATTTTGAGCGTTATTGGCTTGCAAGGAGTATAGTTTCAAGGCTATGCAACAAATAAGAAACAAAGGAATACGATTTTTTTTAATAAGCGTAGTAGAAACAAATGGATAGGGAAAGAGTTATTCAGATTACATGCTTAACTAACCGCCCCTCCATTGTGAACTCCGTCTGTCACTCAGGATAACATATAACATCACCTCGTCTACTGACCTCATTAATGTGTTTGAACATCACGTGGAAAGCGAAAGAGTTATTCAGATTATATGCTTAATTAACCGCCCCTCCATGGTGAAGTACGTCTGTCACTCATGATAACATCCGCCTCGTCTACCGAACTCATTAGTGTTTTTGAGCATCATGTGTTTTTCTACTGCTTCCCACCCCATCTGACATCGCTGAACTAAACACTAAATCATTCTCGTATTTGACCCCTTCCAGTGACCTATAGACCTTGCCCTTTGTGTACAAGGTTCGTCAGTGTTACCAGCTCACCTCTGCCTCTCATTGACTTACTTGGCAACACTGAACAGGATGATTAATTGATCCTGTAATAAATTTAGTTGACCATTTTCTTTCCTCATTAGCCTACTCGACTTAGCTTACCCATTCTCTCTCTCTCTCTCTCTCTCTCTCTCTCTCTCTCTCTCTCTCTCTCTCTCTCTCTCTCTCTCTCTCTCCACCCTTCGCAGAGCAAATATTAGTGTTAGTGTTTCATCTTCCTCGATCTCTTATTTCCTTCCTTTCCCCTCTTCTTGACTTGTCCTCCTCCTCCTCCTCCTCCTCTTCCTCCTTCTCCTCCTCTTAAACCTACGTCTCTTCTTGTTCGCTGATTTGTCTTCCTGACACACACACACACACACACACTAAAACATTGCTCGCTGGGTAGAAAATAAAGATTAATAGACTTCTTTAAAGACATATTTTTCTTCTTCCTCCTCCTCCTCCTCCTCCTCCTCCTCCTGGTTTTGACTTTTCCTCCTATTGCCTTCCTCTCCCACAAAATGAACCTCTCCTCCTTCCCTCCCTTCCTTCCTAGACATAAGACAAGTCCGCTGTGAGTATTTATTTTTCCTCTTCGTCTCCCTTTAATATATTCCTAATGCCCCCCTTCCTCCTCCTCCCTCTCCTCCTCCTCCTCCTCCTCCTCCTCCTCTTCACCCTCCTTTTCCTTTTAGGCCTATAACCGTCATTACAACAGTTGGGAAAGAAATATTAAAGCCTGAATTAATACGCAAATATAGTCCTCCTGCCTCCGATGAGTTTCCGGATAAGTTTTTATTTTCATATTTTGTCGCGTAATTTGATTTTTTTCTTTTAATATAACTGATTTTTCCCCTAACTTTCACCCCCTTGCTTTGGTTATTTAGTCCTTCTCCTCTTTTTTCTTAGTGTACCCTCTTTTCATATCTCATTTATCTCCGTAACTCCATTTTCTTTCATGCCATCAGCCTCTCCCGTCTCTATATCCTTTCCAGCAACCCGCATCCTATCATCTTTTAATCTTACTCTCGTTCGCCCATTCATCTCTGTTTTCTGTCTTTCATCTTCCCTTCTCATCTACTTGTCACTTTCTCCGTTCATCTTTTCTATTTCTAGTTTTGTATCTCTTATTTTCGTTCAGCTTCCCTTTTTCATTCTCTCCTATCCCTAAATTTCTCCTTTTCCTCTTATACCTCTTTCCTTTACTTCTCCTCATATTACTTCTTCTCTTTCCGTTTTGGTTCTGTCTCGTTTAGTCGGTCCTCTTTTTCTCTCATCTCCCTTCTTTCACTCTTCCATCCCCCTTTCTTTATTCATCCTTTTTCCCCCTTTCTCTCCCATCTTCCCCTTCTTCACGTTCTTTCTACTTACTCCTTCTTCTTCCTCTCCGTTCTCTCTCCGCCTATCTTTCTCATTTCCCTCTTTACACTTTTCCTCAATCTCCTCTCCTCTCTTCACCCTCTCTTCATCCCCTGTCACACTTACACGCCTTTTTTCCTCCGTACCTTCAATCTCACCGACCTCAATTTTCTTCTCCTCCTCCTCCTCCTCTTTTTTTCGTCTCTTCAGGGTTAATATTGCGACCCTTTTCCACAGTCACCCATCCGATTCGCTTCTGAGGGAAAGTTTCGGCGAGTATCAGCTAGCGCGTGTGTGTGTGTGTGTGTGTGAGAGAGAGAGAGAGAGAGAGAGAGAGAGAGAGAGAGAGAGAGAGAGAGAGAGAGAGAGAGAGAGAGAGAGAGAGAGAGTCAGTCAAGTGGGGCACAAATCAGTAAAACAAACAAGGCATAAACAAACAGTAAATTAAACAAGGAACAACAACAAAGGCGAACAAAGAAGGGGAAAAAGAATGGAATATCGCGGAAGGGGGAGGAAGAGAGAGAGAGAGAGAGAGAGAGAGAGAGAGAGAGAGAGAGAGAGACCGTATAGATGCGCGAGACCTTGGTGCTCATCTCCGTCTCATTGATCTTTGAACCTGTGAAAGAGAGAAAAAAAAATAGAAAAGAGGAAGGAGGAAGAGTGTAAAAGGAGGAGGAGGAGGAGGAGGAGGATAGAGAAACAGGAGGAAACCATAAAACAGGTGGAGGTATGAATATTAAAAGCAAAAAAAAAAAGAGAAAAAAAGAAACGAGAAGAACAGAGGCAGGGAAAGCATGCAGGTGGTGAGCAGGGAAAGGGGGGGAGGAAACAACAAAGAGAAGAAGGGAGGGAAGGACGGGGGAAAGGAGGGGAAAAAGAGTAGGACAACGCTTAAGAGAGGCAAATATTGTGTTAGAGGAGAATCTCGTCCTCTTCGGGGGCGCAAATAGAGAAGTTTGGCTAAGCATCTCTATTGTTGGATTGTGTGGCGGGGAGGAGGAGGAAGGAAAGAGGGGGAGGGAAATAAGCGAAGATTTGCTGAAGATAATAAAAGGAAGGACCAGGAAAGAGGTGAGAAGAGAGATAAGGGAAGAAAAGAGAGGAGAAAGGAAGGAAAGCGAAGGAAATGGAGAGAAGAGAGAATTGATAAGGGAAGAAAAGAGAGGAGAAAGGAAGGAAAGCGAAGGAAATGGAGAGAAGGGAGAATCGATAAGGGAAGAAAAGAGACGAGAAAGAAAAGAAACGAAAGGGAAAAGGAGAGAGGAGAGGAGCAAGATGAGAGTGGAAAAGGGGCAAGAAGATAATGAAAGGAAAGGGGGAAGAGAGAAGAGTAGAAAGATGAAGGAAGGAGAGGGACGAGAGAGATAGGCAACTAAAGTTACCAACCCTTCCCCTATCCACCAGTCCCATTACCAACACTTCCCCTCTCCACCAGTCCCATTACCAACCCTTCCCCTCTCCACCAGTCCCATTACCAACCCTTCCCCTATCCACCAGTCCCATTACCAACCCTTCCCCTATCCACCAGTCCCATTACCAACACTTCCCCTCTCCACCAGTCCCATTACCAACCCTTCCCCTCTCCACCAGTCCCATTACCAACCCTTCCCCTATCCACCAGTCCCATTACCAACACTTCCCCTCTCCACCAGTCCCATTACCAACCCTTCCCCTATCCACCAGTCCCATTACCAACCCTTCCCCTATCCACCAGTCCCATTACCAACCCTTCCCCTATCCACCAGTCCCATTACCAATCCTTCCCCTATCCACCAGTCCCATTACCAACCCTTCCCCTATCCACCAGTCCCATTACCAACCCGTCCCCTATCCACCAGTCCCATTACCAACCCTTCCCCTTTCCACCAGTCCCATTACCAACCCTTCCCCTATCCACCAGTCCCATTACCAACCCTTCCCCTATCCACCAGTCCCATTACCAATCCTTCCCCTATCCACCAGTCCCATTACCAACCCTTCCCCTATCCACCAGTCCCATTACCAACCCTTCCCCTATCCACCAGTCCCATTACCAACCCTTCCCCTATCCACCAGTCCCATTACTAACACTTCCCCTATCCACCAGTCCCATTACCAACCCTTCCCCTATCCACCAGTCCCATTACCAACCCTTCCCCTATCCACCAGTCCCATTACCAACCCTTCCCCTATCCACCAGTCCCATTACCAACCCTTCCCTATCCACCAGTCCCATTACCAACCCTTCCCCTATCCACCAGTCCCATTACCAACCCGTCCCCTATCCACCAGTCCCATTACCAACCCTTCCCCTATCCACCAGTCCCATTACCAACCCTTCCCCTATCCACCAGTCCCATTACCAACCCGTCCCCTATCCACCAGTCCCATTACCAACACTTCCCCTATCCACCAGTCCCATTACCAACCCTTCCCCTATCCACCAGTCCCATTACCAACCCGTCGCCTATCCACCAGTCCCATTACCAACCCGTCGCCTATCCACCAGTCCTATTACCAACACTTCCCCTATCCACCAGTCCCATTACCAACCCTTCCCCTATCCACCAGTCCCATTACCAACCCTTCCCCTATCCACCAGTCCCATTACCAACCCGTCCCCTATCCACCAGTCCCATTGCCAACACTTCCCCTCTCCACCAGTCCCATTACCAACCCTTCCCCCATCCACCAGTCCCATTACCAACCCTTCCCCTATCCACCAGTCCCATTACCAACCCTTCCCCTATCCACCAGTCCCATTACCAACCCTTCGCTATCCACCAGTCCCATTACCAACCCTCCCCCTATCCACCAGTCCCATTACCAACCCTTCCCCTATCCACCAGTCCCATTACCAACCCTTCCCCGATCCACCAGTCCCATTACCAACCCTTCCCCTATCCACCAGTCCCATTACCAACCTTCCCCTATCCACCAGTCCCATTACCAACCCTTCCCCTATCCACCAGTCCCATTACCATACCTTCCCCTATCCACCAGTCCCATTACCAACCCTTCCCCTATCCACCAGTCCCATTACCAAGCCTTCCCCTATCCACCAGTCCCATTACCAACCCTTCCCCTATCCACCAGTCCCATTACCATCCCTTCCCCTATCCACCAGTCCCATTACCAATCCTTCCCCTATCCACCAGTCCCATTACCAACACTTCCCCTATCCACCAGTCCCATTACCAACCCGTCCCCTATCCACCAGTCCCATTACCAACCCTTCCCCTATCCACCAGTCCCATTACCAACCCTGCCCCAATCCACCAGACCCATTACCAACCCTTCACCTATCCACCAGTCCCATTACCAACCCTTCCCCTATCCACCAGTCCCATTACACAACCTTCCCCAATCCACCAGTAACATTACCAGCCCTTCACCTATCCACCAGTCCCATTACCAACCCTTCCCCTATCCACCAGTCCCATTACCAACCCTTCCCCTATCCACCAGTCCCATTACCAACACTTCCCCTATCCACCAGTCCCATTACCAACCCTTCCCCTCTCCACCAGTCCCATTACCAACCCTTCCCCTATCCACCAGTCCCATTACCAATCCTTCCCCTATCCACCAGTCCCATTACCAACCCTTCCCCTATCCACCAGTCCCATTACCAACCCTTTCCCTATCCACCAGTCCCATTACCAACCCTTCCCCTATCCACCAGTCCCATTACTAACCCTTCCCCTATCCACCAGTCCCATTACCAACCCTTCCCCTATCCACCAGTCTCATTACCAACCCTTCCCCTATCCACCAGTCCCATTACCAACCCGTCCCCTATCCACCAGTCCCATTACCAACCCTTCCCCTATCCACCAGTCCCATTACCAACCCTTCCCCTATCCACCAGTCCCATTACCAACCCTTCCCCTATCCACCAGTCCCATTACCAACCCGTCCCCTATCCACCAGTCCCATTACCAACCCGTCCCCTATCCACCAGTCCCATTACCAACCCGTCCCCTATCCACCAGTCCCATTACCAACCCTTCCCCTATCCACCAGTCCCATTACCAACCCTTCCCCTATCCACCAGTCCCATTACCAATTCCTCCCCTATCCACCAGTCCCATTACCAACCCTTCCCCTATCCACCAGTCCCATTACCAACCCTTCCCCTATCCACCAGTCCCATTACCAACCCGTCCCCTATCCACCAGTCCCATTAACAACCATTCCCCTATCCACCAGTCCCATTACCAACCCTTCCCCTATCCACCAGTCCCATTACCAACCCTTCCCCTATCCACCAGTCCCATTACCAACACTTCCCCTATCCACCAGTCCCATTACTAACACTTCCCCTCTCCACCAGTCCCATTACCAACCCGTCCCCTATCCACCAGTCCCATTGCCAACACTTCCCCTCTCCACCAGTCCCATTACCAACCCTTCCCCCATCCACCAGTCCCATTACCAACCCTTCCCCTATCCACCAGTCCCATTGCCAGCACTTCCCCTCTCCACCAGTCCCATTACCAACCCTTCCCCTATCCACCAGTCCCATTACCAACCCGTCCCCTATCCACCAGTCCCATTACCAACCCTTCCCCTATCCACCAGTCCCATTACCAACCCTTCCCCAATCCACCATTCCCATTACCAAACCTACCACTATCCAACAGTCCCATTCCCAACCGTTCCCCTATCCACCAGTCCCATTACCAACCCTTCCCCTATCCAACAGTCCCATTACCAACCCTTCCCCTATCCACCAGTCCCATTACCAACCCTTCGCCTTTCTACCAGTCCCATTACCACCCCTTCCCCTATCCACCAGTCCCATTACCAACCCTTCCCCTATCCACCAGTCCCATTACCAACCCTTCCCCTATCCACCAGTCCCATTACCAACCCTTCCCCTATCCACCAGTCCCATTACCAACCCTTCCCCTTTCCACCAGTCCCATTACCAACCCTTCCCTTATCCACCAGTCCCTTTACCAACCCTTCCCCTATCCACCAGTCCCATTACCAACCCATCCCCTATCCACCAGTCCCATTACCAATCCTTCCCCTATCCACCAGTCCCATTACCAACCCTTCCCCTATCCACCAGTCCCATTACCAAACCTTCCCCAATCCACCAGTCCCATTACCAACCCTTCCCCAATCCAAGAGTCCCATTAACAACCCTTCCCCTATCCACCAGTCCCATTACCAACCCTTCCCCTTTCCACCAGTCCCATTACCAACCCTTCCCCTATCCACCAGTCCCATTACCAACCCTTCCCCTTTCCACCAGTCCCATTACCAACCCTTCCCCTATCCACCAGTCCCATTACCAACCCTTCCCCTATCCACCAGTCCCATTACCAACCCTTCCCCTTTCCACCAGTCCCATTACCAACCCTTCCCCTTTCCACCAGTCCCATTACCAACCCTTCTTCTTTCCACCAGTCCCATTACCAATTCTTCCCCTATCGACCAGTCCCATTACCAACCCTTCCCCTATCCACCAGTTCCATTACCAACCCTTCCCCTATCCACCAGTTCCATTACCAACCCTTCCCCTATCAACCAGTCACATTACCATCCCTTCCCCTCTCCACCAGTCCCATTACCAACCCTTCCCCTATCCACCAGCCCCATTATCAGCCCTTCCCCTATCTATCAGTCGCATCACCATCCGTTCCCCTATGCACCAGTCCCATCAACAGCCCTTCCACTATCCACCAGTCCCATCACCGTCCCTCCCCCTATCCACCAGTTCCATCACCAGCCCTTCCCCTATCCACCAGCTGTGTTAATGAGAGTGAAAGGAAAGGAAAGGGAAGAGAAAGAGAGAGTGAAGAATGTAGGAAAGATAAAAGGGAGTGGTGGGAAAGAAAAGGAAGGAATGGAAGATGAAATAAAAAGTATAGAGATCACGAAAAAGAAAGGAATGGAAGCAAAGGGAAAGCGAAGTTAGAGTAAGAATGAGAAAGTAGAGAAGATAGGAAAAATTACACTAAGTAAGGGAAAGAAAAGGAAGGAAGGGAAGCTAAAAAAATATGGAGAGGAAGGAAAAGAAAGGGAGAGAGGGAAGGCAAGGGAAAGTCAAGGGAAAGATAAATGAAGGAAAGTTAGATAAAATAAGGATGAAAGTTGGACAGGAAATGGACAGGCGACTAAAAAATATGAAGAAATAAATAAAATAGACGCGAAACGAAAAAAAAGAATAAATGATATAAGAATCATAATAATAACCAGAGGGAAATTACCTTAATCCGAGAGCAGTGAAATTGAAATAATAGAAAATATTATGGAAAGAGACTGACAAAAAGCAGGAATAAGTCAAGGTCATTAATTAAAGACATGAAAAATACCTGAACTGAAAAACAGGTAAAGGAATAAACGCAGAGAAAAATAAGTATGGAGAAAACCGAGAGGAGAACGTAGAGAATAATAGAAGAAAGACCGGAAGGGACAGAACGAAAACGGAAGGGGAAAAGGAGGCGAGGAAATGAAGGGTAAAGAAGAAAAAAAACAAGAGAACGGAACAGAAAAGGAACAGGAGAGAATGATGGAAAAAAAATAGAAAAGAAGGAAAGAATGGAATGGAAAGGAAGAGAAAGAAAGACTACATATGGGAGGAAGGGGGAAAGAAGGGAGGGGAGGGGAAGTAGATGGAAAACTATAGAGAGGAAATAAAAGAAAGGGTGTGAAAGAGGAAAGAAAAGGGAAAGGAAGTGATGGGAATTGAGCGAAGGGAAAGGAAAGGGGCTGAATAGATAGCAGGGGAAGGGGAGAGGGAGGGAAAGGAAAATAAAAGATATAGAGAAAAGAAAAGAAATGGAGGGAAGTCTGGAGAAAGAGAGAGAAAAAAGAAAGAGAATATAAGGGAAATTAAGGGAAGGGAAAGGAAAGGGGCTGAATAGAGAGAAGAGGAAGGGTAAAGGGAGGGAAAGGAAGGCAAAATATATAGAGAAAAGAAAAGAAATGGAGGAAAGTCTGGAGAAAGAGAGCAGAAAGAAATAGAATATAAGGGAAATTAATGGAAGGGAAAGGAAAGGGGCTGAATAGAGAGAAGAGGAAGGGTAAAGGGAGGGAAAGGAAGGCAAAATATATAGAGAAAAGAAAAGAAATGGAGGGAAGCCTGGAGAAAGAGAGAGAAAAAAAGAAAGAGAATATAAGGGAAATTAAGGGAAGGGAAAGGAAAGGGGCTGAATAGAGAGGGGAAAGGGAGGGAAAGGAAGGTAAAAGATATAGAGAAAACAAAAGAAATGGAGGGAAGTCTGGAGAAAGAGAGAGAAAAAAGAAAGAGAATATAAGGGAAATTAAGGGAAGGGAAAGGAAAGGGGCTGAATAAAGAGCAGGGGAAGGGAAGCTAATAATCGAGATAGGAAGATGAACCCATAATTTCGATAATGACGTAATTTCCCGAAATCTCAATACATTAATGACAAGATAATGAAGTACCAACATAAAACTAATGTAGAGAGGAGGAGGAGGAGGAGAAGGGGGAGGATGAGGAGGAGGAGGAGGAGGAGGGGCGTAACGGAGCCTAATGTTAATAAATAAGGGAAAGAGGAGGAGGAGGAGTAAGAGGAGGAGGAGGAGGAAGAGGTGATGATAAAGAGGCAACAATCAACACAAAGCAAAATGACGAAGGGAATGGTGGGAGGGAGGAAGGGAAAGGGAGAGAGGAAGGGAGGGAAACGGAGGGACCAACCGAGGGAGGGAAGGAGGGAAATGATAGCGGAGGAAATAAAATGAAGAGCCCGGAGGAGGAGAGAGGAGAGGTGAGGAGAGGTGAGATAAGAGGAGTCCATACAGGCCGTGTGAGCCGCGGGTTGATGCGGGGCTCTAGATAAGAGAGAGAGAGAGAGAGAGAGAGAGAGAGAAGAGAAGAGAAATATGGGCATCCAGTACTTGCTGATAACCTACACACACACACACACACACACACACACCAACATACAACCCCTCCCTCACACACAACCCCCCTTTCCCCCCTCCTCTCCCCACACACAACTCTCCCCCCCTTACCCCTACCCCCCCTCAAAGACACCCTTTTTATACTTATCTGGTCCTTTCTTCGCGTGTTACCCTCGCCACACCCTCGGCCAGGAGCCTTACACACCACACACGCTTTATTTAGCTCCGTGTATTATTCAGACGCGCTCCCCTGCATATCTGGTGGCTGGCGAGGAAGGGGAGAAGGGAGGCGAGAGGGAGATAGGGGGAGGGATGCTTGGAGGAAGAATGCTAAGAAAGGATATAGGGAAGGAGGGGTGCATAAGAGTCGAGATGGAGAAGAGAGGGAAGGAAAGATGAAGGGTGGAAGAATACTAAGGAGAGAGGGAGAAAAGGAGGTGTGCAGATGAGAGGCAGAGGAGAGAGGGAGGGAAAGATGCTGGGATGGAGAATATTAAGGAAAGAGATAAGGAGGGAAGGAAGGGTAGTAGGGATAATGGAAGGAAGGACGAAGGAGGGAAGGATGCTATGAAGGGAAAGGAAGGAAGGAAGGAAGGACTACGCAAGAAAAAAAAATAAAAAGATTAGAGGATTAAAGGGAATCAAAAGGAAGGAGCGAGGGAGGGAGAGATGAAGGAATAAAGGATACAAAGGAAGGAGACAGGGAGGGAAGGAAGGATAGTGAGAAAGGACGAAGGAATGAACGATAATAAGAAAGGAAAGTCAGAAACAGAGGAAGAAGGGAAGGAATTATGGGTGTAAGAAGGATTTTGGAGTGAAAGAAGATTTAAGAAAGAAGAAAGAAAGGACAAAGGGAAATACGAATAATGAAGGGAGGGAAGGATTCAAGACGAGAAGGAAGTCTTGGGTGTAAGAAGATATTATTTTACTCCTATAAAAAAAAAATATTAGCATTGAAGAAAGAAGAAAGGGAAGGGATGTGAGTAAAGAAAGGAAGGAAGGAAGAAAGGGAAGGAAGCTTTGAGTGTATGAAAGAACCTTTGGTGAAAGAAGATATTATTTCACTATTAGATTTAAAGAAAGAAGAATGCGAGTAAAGAAAAGAAAAGAAAGTAGACGAAAGAATGCGAGTAAAAAAAAGAAAAGAAAGAAGACGGAAGAATGCGAGTAAAAAAATGAAAAGAAAGTAGACGGAAGAATGCGAGTAAAAAAATGAAAAGAAAGTAGACGGAAGAATGCGAGTAAAAAAATGAAAAGAAAGTAGATGGAAGAATGCGAGTAAAAAAAGAAAAGAAGGAAGAAGGGAGGGGAGTTTGGGTATAAGGAGGAGCTTCGATTACAGTGGTCGAATCGGTGCAACGCTAATACGGTTACGCCACTCACCTTCGTTATCTTAAAGTGTAATGCAATCTGCCCCCCTCCACCTGGCCGCCTTTCCCACCTGTACCCCATTATGCAAATACAACGGTGGGAGATAAGTTTTTTTTTTTTTAACTCTAACCCACTTTTCACTTCCATTCACTGACTTTAACTCAATTTTTTATCATCTTTTTTTTTTTTACTCTCATTTACCCAACTTTTCACTTTTATTCATTTCTCTTTGACCTCATTTTCACTCCCATCCACTTCCATAAGCCCATTTTTTCCCTTCCGTTCTCTTCCAATTTTCACTTTCATGCATTTCCTTTTATCCCATTTTTTTTATTTTTAACTTTATTTTTGTTTCTCTTCCGTAAGCTCAATATTCTACTTTCATTCACTTCTCTTTAACTTTATTTTCACTTCCATCCACTCCGAGCCCATTTTTTCCCTTCCATTCCCTTCCAGTTTTTATTTCCATGCATTTCCTTTTAACCCAATTTGTCACATTCATTGACCTTATTCTTTTTCTCTTCCGTAAGCTCAATATTTTCACTTCTTTTAACCTCATTTTCACTTCTATTCGCATCCACTAATCCGATTTTCCCTTCCATTCACTTCCAATATTCACTTCCATTCATTTCCTTTTAATCCATTTTTTTCTACTTTCATTGTCCTTTTTTTTGCACTTCCATAAACCCAATTTTTTCCCTTCCATTCACTTCTTTTAACCTCATGTTCACTTCTATTCGCTTCCACTAACCCGATTTTCCCTTCCATTCCCTTCCAACTTTTACTTCCATTCACTTCCCTTCAGCCCATTTTTTTCATTTTCATTGACCTTTTTTTTTCTTTTCCATAAACCCAAATTTTTCACTTCTATTCGTTTCCATTAACCCAACTTTCTCCTCCACTGATATTTCATTACCCCAATTTTCACGGCCCTTCCCTTCCATTCACTATTTTTCACCTCTAACTGTATTTTTCACTTTCATTAACCTGTTTTCGCCTCCTTTTCACGTCCTGTTTCCACCATTCTTTCCCCTGCCTCCTGGTTTTTTTTGGTTTCCTTTGTTCCCTTTTGTAAATATGGTGTTTTATGCATTTTTTCGCCACGGTTCACCCTCATCCAATATTTTTTTACCCTTAATTTATTTCTCTCCTCGTTTCTCTTGTTTGAAGGTCTCTCTGCCTCCTCTTGTTCTTTAATTCCTCTTCGTTTCCTATTGTCTTTCTGTTTTGTGAATTTGGTGGTGATTTGTCTTTTCTTCCTTATACTTCTAAACCCTCTTCTTTCAACATTATTGTCACCCTTTTCGTTTTTCTATTTTCTTATCCTCGTTCAGTTATATGTTCTTTTATCGCTTCAGTTCCTTTTCATCTTTTTCTCTATCACATTTTATTTTCCTTTCCTCCTTTTCGTAAATACTTATAGTGTTGTGTGCGGTGTGTCCTTCTATTTCTCCCTTACACTCTCATCTATCATTTTCTCTTACCTATATTTGTTTTTCGTCCTTCTCTTTCCTAGTTTTTATTTTCAGTGTTTTTCCGTTCTCCCTTTTTCTCGACCTCAGTTTTTAGCCTAATTTCTCCCTTTCCACGCAGGTTCCCGTTCTCTTAATTTTTTGGCCGTCTTCTTCCTCTTTCATTTGATCGTCACGCTTTTTACTCATTTGCAAAAACTTCGGTCTAGAGCCATGGTAACGGAAGACACACACACACACACACACACACACACACAGAGGCAGGTGAGGGAAAGAGGGGGAGTCTCCTAATGAGCGTGAAGACAGGTAGAGCGGCAGGTGTGTCTGGAAGCCTTATTTACACCTGCTGCTAATTTGGGACAGGTGTGTGTGTGTGTGTGTGTGTGTGTGTGTGTGTGTGTGTGTGTGTGTGTGTGTGCTGAGAGAGAGAGAGAGAGAGAGAGAGAGAGAGAGAGAGAGAGAGAGAGAGAGAGAGAACGGTATATAATTGAGTTGGAAGAAACGGATAAATAACGAGTAAAAAAATGTGGAAAAATTAGAAAAAGAAAGTATTTGGGACGCTTCAAAAGTGTGGTGATAGTGGTGGTGGTGGTGTCACGTGTGGTGGTGGTGGTGATACACAAGTCTGGTGGTGTTTTTCTGTATGTGGGGAGGCATAGTGGTGGTGGTAGTAATGATAGTGTTTGGTGGTGACGCTCAAGGCCTAAGGTGGTTGTGGTAGTGGTGGTGGTGGTGGTAAAAGTGCAGGATGGTGATGTCTATGTGGTAAGGTGGGGGTGGGGGTGGTGGTGTCGTGGCGATGGTGAGGTGGTGGTGAAGTTGAAGCCGTAGGAATAGAAAATATGTTTATGATTATTTGATTTGTTTCGATTCCGGTGCCGGGTAACATTTACCTTGTTCTTGACTTTTACGATTATTGTTATTTTTGGGACTAACCTTTGCCGCTCCGATTCTCAACAGGCTAACAATGAGGCTCACCTTGCCACTGAACCTGACCGATGTCCCGTGACGCATCCACCTGTGACTGAAACTCTAATCATGGACACAAATCTTTTAAAACAACCTTAACACATGTCGGGGAGTATAAATTAAAAGATAGATAAAACGTCAACGCCAGAACGCACTCCATATTAAAGAACGAGTGTGATTAATGGCTTAGGAAATCAACAGACCAAATAAATACAAATAATACGAAGGCAAAATATTTAGGCTAACGTTAAATATTGTTACGTTATACAACCGAATCGTGTCA
This sequence comes from Eriocheir sinensis, assembly GCF_024679095.1. Lineage (NCBI taxonomy): Eukaryota > Metazoa > Arthropoda > Malacostraca > Decapoda > Varunidae > Eriocheir > Eriocheir sinensis. The sequence continues at coordinate 14,285,510 of NC_066517.1, read as the reverse complement.
GTGATGTATCTTGTTAGCTTGTTTGTCTGTTTGTCCTTCAGCTACACGTCTGTTTGCCCAGCTGGGAAGGAAAAAATCAAACAGGTGTATATAAATTATTGAGTAAGCATTAGCAGCAAGTTTTTACCTGTGGCTCGTGAAGGTGAGAAAAAAAAATTGCGGCGCTCCAGACAAAACAGGAACCGGCAACTCAACCTTGGTCAACCCCTCTTCGTCTCTCTCTCTCTCTCTCTCTCTCTCTCTCTCTCTCTCTCTCTCTCTCACACACACACACACACACACACACACACACACACGCCGTGCCTGCCCTGCCCCCGCCCGCCAGCCTCCGCTTCTCTTAGCCCAGTTGTTGCTTTGCTGTCGTGTGGGGAGGAAGTGTGTCGCCCGCCTCCTGCCACTCCTCTTGAGATAGATTCCTGGTGCCGCCCTTCGAGCCGCCCCTTTCCCCGTAGCCTTCAAGTGTGAGGGTGAAGGGCGCCTCTGAGGTGGATAAGGGAAGGGTGAAGGGCGAGGCGTGCTGAGAAGATAGTTGTGTTGTGGAGGTCGTTGTGTTGTTACTGGTGTTTAAATACGGACACTGTTTGGTGGTTACTGTGTTGCTTGGTTGTGTTGCGGCGGTGTTTGTGTTGCTACTGATCTTGTAACTGAAGGATCCTGGTTACTGTTGGTGTGTTCCTCTGGCTCCTGCTACCACCTGCAAGTTAAACCAGGTGAGTAATTCTTCTTCTTCTTCTTCTTCTTCTTCTTCTTCTTCTTCTTATTATTATTATTATTATTATTATTATTATTATTATTATTATTGTTTTTATTATCGCTGCTTTCTCTTCTACCGAGGGAGTTTGCAATGGAATGTCTGTCGGGTGTTTTTCTTTGCATCTACCTACAACACGTTTTCTATCCCGTACCTGGATGCCGTCTCAGGTGAATGCTACAGGTGTGTGTGTGTGTGTGTGTGTGTGTGTGTGTGTGTGTGTGTGTGTGTGTGTGTGTGTGTGTGTGTGTGTGTGTGTGTGTGTTTCTGTCTCACCTGTTTGTTTTCATGAGTTGAATTTGTATTGTTTTGTTTTTAATTACATTTTATTATACCATTCCATAAGGTGTGTGTGTGTGTGTTTGTGTGTGCGTGTGTGTGCGTGTGTGTGCGTGTGTGCGTCTGCGTGCGTGTGTGTGTGCATGTGCGTAGGAAGTGCCCCGCCCCGCCCCCTCGATGTGGTCATACAAGAACCTGTTGGCAAAGGTGGTGTGGGAGAGTGACTGTTTTCACCAGCGCCCCCCCTCCTCCCCTTCTCCGCCTCCTCCCCAGCCTCTTCGTCCTCCCTTTCACCTTCATCTCCGTGCCTTCAAGTCTCGCCGTCATGCCCAAACACTCAATTTGGGTCGTCTGGCGGAAGTGAAGTCGCGGCGAGTCAGGGCAGATCGGGGGAACGGAAGGCGGCGGAGAGTTATTGCTTTGCTCGTCTTGTCTTTCGCTTTGAGGAGACTGACGTGAAGTGAAGGGAAGCGGCGGGGATGTGGAAGCGTCTCAGGGAGGATATAAGAAGGTTCTGAAAACGTTAATAGAGTCAGTGTGTGTGTTAGAGGGATTTAAAAGAGAGCTGGATTGTTTTACGGGAGATGAGAATGTCTAAAGAAGTGTTTGTAGATTTTATGTGAGGTGACGGGAAGCGGCGGGGATGTGAAAGCGTCTCAGGGGGGATAAAAGAAGGATCTGAGAATGTAGAGATGATAAAAAAGGATCTGAGAACCTAGGGATGATATAAGAAGGATCTGGGAACCCTAATAGAGTCTGAGGTTGTGTTAGGTGGATTTAAAGGAGTTAGATCGTGTAAAAGAGCGAATCTGAATGTCAATGGAAGGTTTTGTAGGGTTTGACAGTGCTGCAACGTGTGTGTGTGTGTGTGTGTGTGTGTGTGTGTGTGTGTAGCTCAGTCCCAGTGCCTCTCAAATGGTAAGGTAAAGTTGGGGGCATACGCTATCACTGCGCATGGCCTCGGCGCTCATCTCCGTACCAAATGAAATACGTCAAATGCGTAAAATTGATGAAAAGAATGCGTTAAATAGATAAAAAGGACTGCAGAAATAGATAAAAAGAATGCTTAAAATAGAATGAGCAAAATAGATAATAAGGATGCGTAATATACAAAGAATTCGTATAATAGATAAAAGGGTGCGTAGAATATATAAAACAAAAACGCATTACATAAGAGGAGCGTTTCCCTTCACCTCACGCCAACCCACGTCACCCCAGGGCACTCGCAGGGGGGCACAGGTGAACAGGGACTCGCAGGTGGCTCTACTTACTGGTAAAAAGGGAAATATACTGCCCTCTTCTCCCTGCCCATTCTCCTCATTCCCTTCCTTCCTCTCCTTGTCATCCTTCTTTTCTTTCTTCACTCCCCTCTTCTCCCTGCCCATTCTCCTCATTCCCTCTCTTCCTCTCCTTACCATCCTTCTTTTTCTTTCTTCTCACCATCCTTCCTTTCCCTCACCACCTTTCTTTCATCTCTCTTCTCTCCTTTCTCTCCCCTTCCTTTTCTCCCTTTCTTCCCGTCATCCTTCGATTTTTCCTTTCTTCTCGCCATCCTTCTTTTTTTGTTTCCTCCGCATCGTCTTTTTTCCTTCTCGTTATGCTTCTTTTTTTTTCGTAATTCTGTCTGTTTTCTTCTTTTTTATTCATCCCCGTTTTTATTCCTTTTTTTATTCTCCTCCTCCTCCTCCTCCTCCGCCTTATCTTCATCCACCACTTCTGCTCCTTCTCCTCCACGTAAAACTGCACTACACTCCTTAAGGTCACCTGTGATCGCACCTGAGGAAGGAGGAAGATAGGAAGGAGGAGGAGAATGGAATAAAGAAGGAAGAAAGGAAAGTATACAAGAAAGGAAATGAGGAGAGGAGAGAAGGGAGATTAGGAAGATGTGAAGGGATGGAAAGAAGGTACTAAGGAAGGACACGAGGAGAAGAAGAATAAGGAAGGAAGGAAAGAGGAAGATATAAAGGGATGGAAAGAAGGACACGGGGGAAGGGAAGAGAAGGGAGGGAGTGAGGGAGAAGGAGGGAGGAAAGGTGAGGGAGTTGCAGACCTTAATTAATTGCGTACAGGTAATACAAACCTTGCGCCTGGCCTCAATTAAGGTAATGAGGCTGCTTAGGCGTGAATCTGAGGAGGACGTGAATGTTGACAATGAAAGGTGTGTGTGAGTGTGCCTGAGGAAGAGAGGAGGAGGAGGAGGAGATCAAAGGGCAAGATGAGCAGCTGGATGAACTAGATTAGAGGATGAGGATGAGAATGATGATGATGAGGAGGAGCAAGAGGTGGATATAGATGAAAAAAAAAGAAGATAAAGAGCAGCTGGTATTACGCTGATAAAGACGAAATGTTCAAGGAAAAATACCTATGATGAGGAAAGCAGAAGAAAAAGGAAGGAGGTTAGATAAGGATTGGAAACGAAAGGAAGGGAATGGAAGGAATGAAGGGAAAAGTGTACTAGGAAGAAAGGTTAAAGATGAAAAAGGGAGATACAAGATGAATAGAAGATTTTAATCTGAAAGGGAACGAGTGAAATATTACACAGAAAATAGAGGGGAGACATGAAATTAGAAAAGATGATTTTAAACTGAAAGAAAGAGGGAAATACGAAGCTGAAAATATGAAACCGAAAATAAAGGGAAAACACAAACGAAATTAGATGCTGTTAAATAGGAAGTCAGGGTAAGGGAATACTAACACAAACAACACAAGCAACCGAAACAATTATAAAGACAAGTGTTTCCTCCCACGCCCGAGCAACACTGTGGTGACCACCAAGCCGGCAACACCCAGACCCTCAAGGCGCCATTAAATGTTTATTAGCTCACGTGATGATGGCACGAGAACAAACAGATTAGCAAGGAAAACACCCGAGACAATTACGTTCACTCTGTTTTGAATTTCAGTGTTTGTGTGTATCTGTGTTTATACTTTATTATTCATTATTTTTCATGTGCGTTTAGAGTCATCTATTTACCTCGCTAATTACGTTTTTTACTATTAGATTGGACCTGCCTGCTTTTATTAGTGTTGGGCTTTTTTTTTTTAATCAAGGTGTTGCGTAATTAAATATAAAATTGCATAAATTGTAGATTTTTGAGATCAGACGGTGACATGTTTTAAAGCAAGTTTTATGCCATTAATTTTACGAACTTTCTGGACTAAATTAGAAAACTTATTAACTTATGTTACACACACACACACACACACACACACACACACACACACACACACACACACACACGCACATTACTATTTACAGTAGCCACTAACACATAAAAATATTAATCGCACTATTCAAAAAAAATTTATATTGGCCCTTGAAACTAAATTTGGAAATATATTAAATTAAACTACACACACACACACACACACACACACACACACACACACACACACACACACACACACACACACACACACACAGACACGCACACGCTCACAGTTATTACTTGGGGCCGCTGCAGGTGAGGCTGAGGTGCAGTAATTAAGGTAGATGAGGGTCGATTACCTCTTCTTTATGTTCCCATCCGGGGGCGTCTTTCCCTTCACTGCCCCCCCTCCCCCCTGGAAAATCTGACGCCCATCCCATACACCCCTTTTCCCTTCTCTGTGTACTTCTCTCTACTTTCTCTTCTTCCTTTCCTCTTTGTTCTGTGCTCTTTCTCCTCTTCCTCTCTACCCCTCTTGTTTCCTCCCATTTTTTTCTTGTCCATGCTTCTCTTCCTCGCTTGTTCCTCTCCGCCATAGCAGTTTCCTTTCGCCATTTTTCCCTTCTCCCTGTTTTGTACCTTCCTATTCCTATTTGTCCTTTTTATCATGTCTCTTCTTTGCTGTTGCTGTACCAATTTATTTCTGTATTTTCGTTTCATTAGTTTTTCTCTTTTTTCTTTCACACTTCTCACTCTCTTTCTACCCATTGTCACCCTTTCATGTCTTTGCCATTTTTCCTCTTTCTTTCACACTTCTCTTCATATCTCTTCACCCCTATTTTCTACTTTTCATATCCTTCCTATTTATCTCTTCTCTTTCTTTCATACTTCTCATCATATTTCTTTACCCCTATTTTCTACTTTTCATATCCTTCCTATTTATCTCTTCTCTTTCTTTCATACTTCTCTTCATATGTCTTTACCCCTATTTTCTACTTTTCGTGTCCTTCCTATTTATCTCTTCTCTTTCTTTCATACTTCTCATCATATTTCTTTACCCCTATTTTCTACTTTTCATATCCTTCCTATTTATCTCTTCTCTTTCTTTCATACTTCTCTTCATATTTCTTTACCCCTATTTTCTACTTTTCATATCCTTCCTATTTATCTCTTCTCTTTCTTTCATACTTCTCTTCATATCTCTTCACCCCTATTCTCTACTTATCATATCCTTCCTATATCTCTTCTCTATCTTTCATACTTCTCATCATATGTCTTTACCCCTATTTTCTACTTTTCGTGTCCTTCCTATTTATCTCTTCTCTTTCTTTCATACTTCTCTTCATATGTCTTTACCCCTATTTTCTACTTTTCGTGTCCTTCCTATTTATCTCTTCTCTTTCTTTCATACTTCTCTTCATATCTCTTCACCCCTATTCTCTACTTTTCATATCCTTCCTATTTATCTCTTCTCTTTCTTTCATACTTCTCTTCATATCTCTTCACCCCTATTCTCTACTTATCATATCCTTCCTATATCTCTTCTCTTTCTTTCATACTTCTCTTCATATTTCTTTACCCCTATTTTCTACTTTTCGTGTCCTTCCTATTTATCTCTTCTCTTTCTTTCATACTTCTCTTCATATTTCTTTACCCTATTTTCTACTTTTCATATCCTTCCTATTTATCTCTTCTCTTTCTTTCATACTTCTCTTCATATTTCTTTACCCCTATTTTCTACTTTTCATATCCTTCCTATTTATCTCTTCTCTTTCTTTCATACTTCTCTTCATATCTCTTCACCCCTATTCTCTACTTATCATATCCTTCCTATATCTCTTCTCTATCTTTCATACTTCTCATCATATGTCTTTACCCCTATTTTCTACTTTTCGTGTCCTTCCTATTTATCTCTTCTCTTTCTTTCATACTTCTCTTCATATGTCTTTACCCCTATTTTCTACTTTTCGTGTCCTTCCTATTTATCTCTTCTCTTTCTTTCATACTTCTCTTCATATCTCTTCACCCCTATTCTCTACTTTTCATATCCTTCCTATTTATCTCTTCTCTTTCTTTCATACTTCTATTCAATTCTCAGCACCTCCCCCTATTTACTTCTCTATCACTTTCCCTCCCCATGCCTGCTTTCATCCCCTCTCCCACTCCCTCCGCCGCTCCACATTTCGAAGCCTCATTTTAGTTAGTTTTTCTCTCGCCCGCCGGGAACGAAGGCTTTTCCCATACCCGTTAACCCGGCCACCTGCTCCTAAAAATTGTCCTCATTTTCCATAACTCCATGAATTTTCCTTTCGTGCGTTTCGCCTGAAGAAGCTTTGTTTGATAGGATTATTATTTTTCATGCCATCTATTTTTTTGATTAGTTCTATTTGTTTCCTGAGTACTGTGATTTTTTTATGTTAGTATTTTTTCTTACTGTGAATGTTGAAGTAAATTGTTCTGTTATGGGTTCAAATTCTTTTTTTATTTATTTACAGAATTTAATAGTTACTGTTTCAATTGCATCTATTTCTTGCCACATTTTTTTCGGCTTTCGTTTACAATGTTTAAGCATTGTAGATGAGCCTTTTTTTTCTCTTTCTTTTCTGATGGGAATGAGGACGCTGTGTTTTTTTACAGTATCGAAAAAATGGAATATGCGTTACAGATTCAATAGCCTTCAGTTCTTGCTACTTTTTTTCATTTGCACAATTTGAGAAGAGAATGCAATAATGCTAATTTAACTGCCTTCATATATTTTCCTACAAATTTTACAACTCTGCTTTCCTTTACAAAATGGGAGAAAAGAACTTAACAATATCGATTCAATTACCTTCATTTTTTGGTGCATATTCCTGTTTTTCGATACAGTAAAAAAAAAAAAAAAAAAATGCGTCCTCATTCCGATCTGAAAAGAGAGAGAGAGAGAGAGAGAAAGAAAAGGCTGCTCTACGTACTCTCATCATGGCGAACAATTTCTACTTTCCGTAAATTCCCGAAAAATATCCCGCCATAACGGAAAGTTTGTGCGCGCTGCTCTCTGCAAACCTCTCCCTTTTTATCTTTGTTTCCTTCCCCTTCTTTGTTTCCCTCTCCTTCCCTTTTTTTCTTGTAAAGTTAGTTAGGCCCCAGTCACATGTGGGGGGAAGAGAGAGAGAGAGAGAGAGAGAGAGACTTAGTATCGTTATCATAATATTCTTTCTCTCTTTTCCGTTTATCATTTTTTCCATTTTTTTCTCTCTGTTTTCCTCTCCTCTCCTCTCCTCTCCTCTCCTTTTCTCTTCTCTTCTCTTCTCTTCTCTTCTCTTCTCTTCTCTTCTCATCTCTCCTCTCTTCTTTTCTCCTATTCTTTCTATGTTTTTTCCTCTCTGCCCTACTCACCTCTTTTCATTTCCCTCCATTTTTCTTGACTTATTTTCCTTCCCCTCTCATTCTCCTCTCTTCCATGTTTTCCTCTCATTGTTTTCTCTCCCGCTCCTTCCTCTCCCCTCCCTAACCACACACAGCCCCAACCACAATACTCTTTCCTCTTATCTTACTCCAGTTCACCCCACAAACACATACTCCCTCACTCTCTTTCCCCTCCCTTCCCCTCCCCTAATTCTTCTTACTTTCCCTCCCTTTCTTTCTCTCATCCCCTCGACCTGATACTCATTCCCCTTTCCCCTTCCCTCTCCCCTTCTCTCTCCCCTTCTCTCTCTCTCTCTCTCTCTCTCTCTCTCTCTCTCTCTCTCTCTCTCTCTCTCTCTCTCTCTCTCTCTCTCTCTCTCTCTCTCTCTCTCTCTCTCTCTCTCTCTCTCTCTCCTCCCCTTCTCTTCTCCTCCCCTAAATCTCACTTTCCCTTCTTTCCTCTATTCTCTCCTTCCTTTCTATCATCTCCCTTGCCACGACACTCTTTCCCTCCTACTCCCCACTTTTCTCTCCTTCCTCGCTCTCCCCTTCTTCCTCTTAATTACTTCCCCTTCCCTTCCTCTTCCCTGATTCTTTTCACTTTCTCCTCTTCTCCCTACCCCTCTCTTTCTTTTTTTCATCTCCCCGCTCTGACACCCTCTCCCCTCTCTCCTACCCTTCCCCTCTTCCTCTCTCTGTCTTTCTCTTTCTCGCCCTCCCCTCCTTCCCCTCACTTCGCCCCACTTCCCCGCCTCTCTCGCACACACTTCACAGCTTCCTCTCACTCAAACTAACTTAATTCCTGTAGTTAAAACCCTCACCAGACTACTTTTCTCCCCTCTTTTTTCCCTCTTTTTTCCCCCCACAAGGACCCTCTTATGTCTCCTCCTCCTCCTCCTCCTCCTTCTCCTCCTCCTCCCCTACACTTCTGTTTCCTCCAACTCCTTTTTGCCTCCTTTTTCAAAACAACCCTCTGTATTTTTTTCCCTCCTGTTGCCTTTCTTATTTTGCTGTTCTTGTTTTATTCGATTTTACGATCAGCTATGCAGTTTTGTTTTCTTCTTCTTCTTCTTCTTCTTCTTCTTCTTCTTCTTCTTCTTCTTATTATTATTATTATTATTATTATTATTATTATTATTATTATTATTATTATTATTATTATTTTTATTTATTTATTATTATTATTATTATTATTATTATTATTATTATTATTATTATTATTATTATTATTATCATCATCGTCATCGTCATTATTCTACTTCTTTTACCTCTTCCTCTCCCTCTGCCTCCTCCTCCTCCGCATCATCATCATCAGCAGCAGCAGTGCCCCGCTTCCTCGCTAAAGCCTGCAAACGTTCACTCGCTGTTATTCACTTACCTTAATTGAATCTTATTGAAAACACCGGCGCATAATAATAATAATAATAATAATAATAATAATAATAATAATAATGATGTAAATTGAATCTTTGTTGCCGCTGCCATACTAGATTATTATTATTATTATTATTATTATTATTATTATTATTATTATTATTATTATTATTATTATTATTACAGATTTTTATTTTTATTGAATTTTATATGTTTCTTCAATCTCAAATTTTGTTATTCTCATGTCTTCCTAACGTCCATTCATTCTCTTTATTTTTTATTTCCTTTTTGGCCAGTGACAAGGAAGCACATCTTTACAGTTTCTCTTCTTTTTCTTTCCTTCCTTTTTTTCTTTTATTCCTTTTATTCATTCATTTCTCTCGTCTCCTCTAAAAGATGTTATCGCCTGTATTATTTTGTGTCCATATTTAAAACTGCAAAAGCCTTTCAGACACTTTCAGTTTCATTTGTTTTCAAGAGTTTCGTTTCATGTGTATTTCAATTCTTTTCTTGATATAATAGTTTTGTGTTTATATTTTTCTGCTTAATACTCTCTCTCTCTCTCTCTCTCTCTCTCTCTCTCTCTCTCTCTCTCTCTCTCTCTCTCTCTCTCTCTCTCTCTCTCTCTCTCTCTCTCTCTCTCTCTCTCTCTCTCTCTCTCTCTCTCTCTCTCTCTCTCTCTCTCTCTCTCTCTCTCTCTCTCTCTCTCTCTTTCTCTCTCTCTCTCTCTCTCCTGTCGTTACATTCTTTCTTTTCTCTTTTCTTTCGCTTCATAACTTTTCATTCTTCAATTTCGTTTTTTTTCTTTTGTTTCAAGTTCCATTCAGCTACTATGATTTCAAAACCTTTTCTCTTTTTTGCTTTAACTGTGATGTGTTTTTTTTACTCTGCTTTTTCTTCGCTTTATTCAACTTTTTTTTCTCGGTTATTTTACCCTCTATTCCCCTTTCGTCTATCTTGTTTTTTTTTCCTTCTTTCTCTTTGACTAGGTTTTCCATTTGCTTGTTTCTCCCTTTTTGTCGCCTCCCCCCTCTCTCTCTCTCTCTCTCTCTCTCTCTCTCTCTCTCTCTCTCTCTCTCTCTCTCTCTCTCTCTCTCTCTCTCTCTCTCTCTCTCTCTCTCTCTCTCTCTCTCTCTCTCTCTCTCTCTCTCTCTCTCTCTCTCTCTCTCTCTCTCTCGATCATCGACTTTTCACATTTCTGCTTCTACTATTTTATTCATTGTTATTTCCTCCTCCTCCTCGTTCTCTTTCTTCTTTAACCTCTCTCCGTCTCTCTGTTCTGTCTACCTGCCTGTTGTGGAGTTCAGGGTCAGAATGAGAGAGAATAAGAAAAAAGGAGGAGGAAGGAGAAAAAGGTGAGAAAAGAAATAAAGAGGGAAGGTTAGGGAGAGGAGAGGGGAGGAAGAATGAAAGAAGGGGGGGGGGGATGGAAAGGAGAGGAAAAGATTGAGAAAAATGAAAGCGAGTTGGAAAGAAAGGATAGAGGGAATAAAAGAGGAGAGGAAATAAGGGAAAATAAAAGGGAGAGGAAGAAAAAATAGGAGTAAAGGAAAGAGAGGAAACACAGGAACGATAAAAAGGGAGGAAAGTAGACAAAAAAAACGACGGAAAAGAAAATACTGAGAATAGGGAGAAAAAGAGAGAAGGAAAGGAAAGAGAGGAAACGCAGGGAGGACAGAAGGGGAGGAAAGGAAAAAAATACAGAAGGAAAAGAAGAAATGAAAATAGGGAAGAAATGTGTTGACTTTATGTTAATTAAAGAGATAATGATGTGAGGGTGAGGTAGATGAATTAAGCCGACAGAGAGAGAGAGAGAGAGAGAGAGAGAGAGAGAGAGAGTGTGTGTGTGTGTGTGTGTGTGTGTGTGTGTGTGTGTGTCAAGAAATCAGGTGTCCATATCGAATTTAATTAACGAAACTGTAAGCGAGGATTGAGTTGTCAGGAGAAGAATATTGAGTGTTTTCATTTGTCTCGTTGTGTTGGAAATGAGGATATAGCTATGTGGTGGTGATTGTGATGGAGATGGTGGTGGTGGTGGTGGTGGTGATGATGCTTTCTCCTTCTCTTTCATGCCCTTCGTCAACCCTTTATTCCTTCTTCATTATCCACTTTTTTCTTTCATTACTTTCGTGGTGGTTGTGGTGTTGAAGATAGTGGTGGTGGAGATGTGGAGTAGTTAGCGATTATGGTAGAATTATGAGTGTCCATGGAGGTGACTATGGTTGTGGTGTTTGTCTTACTATTGGTGGTGACTGTGGTGATGATGGTAGTTCAGGCAAGTAGAGATTGTAGTATAAATCGAAAAAATTATGGTGTTGGAGTTTATGTTTATTGTGGTGATGAAACTGACTGATTGTGAGATGATGGATGGCGATGATGGTGATGATAGCGAATGAGGACGTAAAAGTAAAATTAGTCAATCAGTTAATCACCCAATAATACCAAATAATACCTTAAAATACGTAGAATTATGAAAAAAAGGATGAAAACTTTTGATGCATCGAATAATTGGCGGATAGTTAGAATGGTGATGAAAATGGATAAGGAGGCAAATAGCACACTCGTCAGCCAATCAAGTCACCCAGTAATACTAAATCGCAGCCTGGAAGTACGAAAGTAAAATAAGAAAACGAAAACTTCCGGCACATGCAGTAGTTAACACGCTGGATTTTCTCTGGCTTTCGCTCGTTCCCCTCCATCGCTCGCACGGGGCTCAATACTTTTGTTGCCCGGCTTCCAGCGCTGAGTTGTGTGGGCGTAAAACTCCCTCAACTTACAGCCGGGAATTCTTGGCGCGCTGGAATCTGAGTGTGTAAGTCCGTGCCAGCTGGCAAGTCGCTTAATTGATGGGGTTACCTGCCTACCTGGATACCTGGCTGGGGACGCGTTACCTTTATCACCCTTCCCCTGTTTCGTTGTTTTGTACCTTTTTCTCCTTCTGTGTTTTTTCTTCTCTTTTTCCTTTTTTTGCCTGTATCTTTCTCTGTCTTTTTACTTTGTCGGCCTTTTTTCTTTGTCGGTGTCTTTTTTCTGTCTTTTTCTTTCTTATGTCTGTGTCTTTTATTTTGTCTTTTCCCTCTTTTGTGTGATTTTTTTTATTACTTCTTCTCTGGCTGTTTTCTGTGATTTCTTTTCTCCCACTTTTTTTGTTTGCTTTTGTGTGTGTCTTTTTTTGTGTCTGCCTGTCTGTCGCTCTGTCTGTCTGTCTGTGTCTCTTTATTTCTTTCGGATCTCTAATAGATTGAATCATCGAAAAAAATTACTTGCCTCCATTTTTCGGGAGAGAGAGAGAGAGAGAGAGAGAGAGAGAGAGAGTTGTATTAATATAAACATTTGCATATTTAGAATTCATGCCATTGTTTTGATTCGAGATATTAAAAAAATACACATTACAATAGACTTTTTTTTTGTTCTTTTTGCATAATCAATGTTCAGTTTCTCTCGTAAAGATGTTTTTTTTGGTAATAATTAAATTGCTTTCATTATTTTCCCCTCTGCCTTTTTACACTTTCAAATGTGGGTCGGGCCGAGTACACACACACACACACACACACACACACACCGTCGTAATGTCGTGAGTATTAAACGTGACAAAAAAACTTAATTACATACCAGTGGAACGTGTGTGAAAGTTTTGTTTTGTTTGTTTGTTTGTTTGTTTGCATGTGTGTGTGTGTGTGTGTGCGCGCGTGGGTGTTTGCCAAGAGGGGAGAGAATAAAGGCAATTAGAGAAGTGGAGGGGAGAGGAGAGGATAGGAGTGGAGGGAAAAGAGGAAAAAAGGATGAATCAAAGTAAATACGTAAGGAGGAGAAACATGGAAATATGGACTAGCAGGCAGCAGAAAGCCTGTTGGCTCATTACTAGGCTGCCTGCGTTCAGTGATTTAATCAATCCGTTTGCCATAGGAGTGACTTGCAGGGAAGGATTAAAGCACTTGTGTACCTACTCTTGGGAACGTTCAGTTCACACCCGTTGCAGCAAAGTGGCGATCAATGCGTTTCTTGAAGGAGTTGATGGTCTCTACGCTAACCACTTCTGCAGGAAGGCTGTTCCAGTGGCGAACAACTCTATTTGAGAAATAACTCTTGCCGATGTCGGTATTGCATCGCTTTGCTTGAATTGTTTTTCCGTTGTTTCTTGTTCTCAGGTTAGTTTGTAGCGTGAAGAGTTTGGAGTGATCAACGTTGCTGAGCTTGTTCAGGTACTTAAAGAAAGGTGCTAATAGACAATTAAAGAGAAAAAGAAGGAACAAAGGCAAATATATAAGGAAGAGGAGAAACAGGAAAAGGATAAAAAAGAAGGAGGAATAGGAGAAAATAGAAAATAGAAATAAAAAACGAAGATTAAAGAAAAGTAGCAGGTGAGAATAAAGAAACAAAGGTGAGGAAAGGAGAGGAGATTGATGAACAGATAATTGGTAACATTCTTTCGCTCACCTGGGAAGTTGGGCTGCAGGTACCTGCGCCGAGGCCTAATTGGATACACCTGTGATATATCCTACAGGTGAGGCGAGGCGTTTCACGGGTAATAGTGTTGAAGTCTTCCGCACCTGTCGCTTTTCTCCTTATCACCTGAGCGCTATGTCCCATCACTTTCTCTTTTCCATTTTTCTGCTGAGTCCTTATTCCTATCGCTTTCTCTTTCCTGTTTTTTTTTCACTGACCTTTATTCTTTTTTCTAGCATCCATATCACGTTCCTTTTCAGATGTTTATATTTATTTTTTTCTCGTTTTTTGTTCATTTTCTCCATTCATTTATCTTTTTATCTATTTTTACAGGCCATCATTTACTCTTTCCTGACCTTTGTTTTTCTTCTATCTTCCATTATACATCTTTTTCTTTTGTCTACATTTATCTTTTTTTTTTTGTCGATCACATTTTCGTTTTATCTTTGCTCTGATCCATTTTACTATCACATATTTTTTCCTTTCCTATTTTTGGTGACCTTTTTTTTAGCAACATCCATACATTTTTTTTTTTAACCCATGTTTACCATTTTCCCTTCCCCCTCTCCTCAGTCTCCTTCCTTCCTCTCCTCTTCCTTTCCCTACCTTACCTTTTTACCTTCCCTTCTTTTCTCCTTTCCCTTTTTTTTCTTTATGCCTCTCTCCCTTTCCTCCCCAGTCTCCTTTGCTCCCCTCCCCTCTGCTCCCCTACCTTACATTCCTCCTTTCCCTCCTCCTCCTCCCTTATTCCTTGTTTCCTTTTCCTGTGTTCACTTATTTTTTTTCGTTTATTGTTAACTTCATTCTTATCTTGCGGGTTCTTATTATTTTTTTCACTCACCTTTATTTCTCTTCCAGCATCCACATCATAGTTTTTCTCTCATCTATAATTACCTCCATCCCGTCACTTATTCGTTTTCTCCGTTCACTTCGTTTTCATTCGTTTTCCATTTCCTTGACCTTATCTATATCATTTACGTTTGCCTTCCTTTCACTTCCTCCGTTTCTCCATTGACCTTTTTCTCATCATTTTAACGTATTACGAAGGAGGAAATAGAATGACAGTACGACATAAAGACATAAAAGATATAATTCCCAGACGAGATTATAGAGAAGAAAAACTTGATATGTATACTCCTACGCACCCCCCTCTTTCCCCCTCATCCCCCCTTGCCCCCTCTCACTGTACCCCAGCCCTTCCTCGCCCCCCTCCTTCGCCCCCCTTCCCCGTCCCTCCCTTCCCCCGCCTCCCTTCGCTTCGCTGCTTTTTGATAGGGAGAAAAATATGGATCGAGAGGTGATTGTTTTGTGAATGACGTAATGAAAAACTGCAATTAACACAGGTGTGAACGTTACCTGCACCCGGGTTTAATAAAGGCCTAAGTGCCGCCCTTTTTTTGTAAGCGTCAGAGCGCCGGGGAAACGTTTTAATTGTTTCTCATTATGACGAATTACCCGTCGAATAATATTTGGACCCGCCACGATGACCTGCGAAGCGATGACGAGGAGAGCGTTTTTTTTTTTTTTGCTGCTGCTGTTGTTGTTGTTGTTGTTGATTTTGTTGTTGTTTGGTTGTTTGGTTGCTGTTGTTATTGTTGTTTGGTGATAGTTTTGTGGTTAGCTGGTGTTGAAGAAAAAAAGATAGATAGATAGATAGATATAGATAAATAGATAGATAAATAGATAGATAGATAGAGAGAGTGTCTTTATTGTTGACATATATAATTAGTGTAAAGAACATCATTATACAAATTCATATTAGCCGCCGCATACTTTCCCAGGTGTAATTAGTATTTCCTCAGGTATTAGCGCTTTCACCTGTATTATGATCCCACTATCCCTACCATCACCACTACTACTACTACTACTACTACTACTACTACTACTACCACCACTTCTGCTACTCTTACTATAATCATAAATCTCGTTTCCAGATACAATTTCTTTTCTTTTTCATGTTTTTGCTTAAGAATTTAATTTGCACACAATTTTTAGGACGAAATTTTCAAGTCTCATTTCCAGTTTCGGATGTGTTTTAATAGTCGTTCGGGTGCAGCATTCTCCTCCTCCTCCTCCTCCTCCTCCTCCTCCTCCTCCTCCTCCTCCTCCTCCTCCTCCTCGCTCACGTATTTTAATTAAGCGGAAATAAATGCAGCTATACTCTAAAGTAATTAACATCGTGAGGATAAACAAACATCAAATTAAGGTTCAGGAAGCAATCAATTCTCCGCTTTATTCTAATTCAGTTTTTTTTTTTTTTGTTGTTTTTATTTCCTTCTGGACTTGTTGTGCAGATTTTTGTTATATTATTTTCAACTTCATATGAATGCGTGTTTTTTTTTGTTTATATGTTGTTTTTCTTTATATTTTTCTTTTTTATTGTAAGCGTTTTTACATGCATTTTTTTCCAATTAGTTGCGTTTCGGAGTTCAATGCATTTTTTTTACTTCCATTTTGCTCAGTTTTTATTTTTTTTTAATCACGATTTCGCATGTTATCCGTATTTTTTTTTTTTTTTAGTAATGTTTGTGTTCGATTTACTGCATTTCGTTTTTTCTATCTTTTTCACCTTTTTTTTATGTTTGTTTTTTCTCTTTCTCAATTATGGTACAGCGAGACTCAGTTTGTTTTTGCTTTCAGTATTTAATGTTTTTTTTATATATTTTCTTAGTATTTTTAGTAGTCCATTCATTGCATTTCATCTCATTTCCATCTTCTTTTCTTTGCCTACCTCCCGATTCAATATTTTCTCTTTCTCCATTACAGTAAGAGACCCAGTTTGCTTTTTCTTCATTATTTACTATGTTTTTATATAGCTTTCTTAATATTGTTAGTATTCCATTTACTGATTTTTCTTTTCTTTCTTTCTTCTTTTCTTCGTCTATCTTATGCGTCTATTTTTTCTCTATCTTAATTACAGTAACAGCGAGACCTAGTTTGTTTTTCTTCATTACTTAATATGTTTTCTTAGTAATATTATTCGATTTAATTCTTTTTTTTATATCCACTCATTTTTAATTCACGTACTTATTTATCATTCTACATTTTCTCGATTACAGTAACAAAGACTCATTTTTTCTTCATTATTCAACATATTTTTCGTAGTTTTCTTTGTAGTGTTAGCATTCCATTTCTTTATTTTTAAAAAAAATTTTCCTCCACTTACATTACTGACCTCTATTTCCTCTTTCTTAATGACAGTAACAACGAGACCAAGTTTATTTTTCATATTTTTTTTTCTTAGCAATAATATTCAATTCAGTGCATTTCTTTTCATTTCCACTCATTTTTACTTCACTAACATTACGATTCTATCTTTCCTCTTCCTCTATTACAGTAACAACGAGACCAAGTTCATTTTTCATATTTTTTTTCTTAGCAATAATATTCAATTCAGTGCATTTCTTTTCATTTCCACTCATTTTTACTTCACTAACATTACGATTCTATCTCTCCTCTTCCTCCATTACAGTAACAACGAGACGCAGTTTTGTTTTGCATTTCAATACGCGCTACTAAAAGGGCTTTGAAAATATCGCAATGGCTGGAACCTCTCCGCTCGTTTATGATGGCGCTGTCTACCCTGCCGTGGCCTGGGTGCGTACACTATGGCAGGCTATGGCGAGTAATTGACGTTTATTCATTTTAGGACTAATCAAACGTGGATGGTCGGTCAGGAGGTCAGAGAGAGTGAACGGGAGGCAGGGTAGAGAGAGGGAGAGAGACAAGGGTGAGGAGGACAAGGGGAGGTAATGAGGTTTGTGTGTGGGAGGGGTTATGGGAATGGGAAAATAGGGAGTGAGTCAAGAGGTCAGAGGGAATGAAAGAGAGGCAGGGTAGAGAGAGGGAGAGAAAGAAGGGGAGGGGGATAAGGGGAGGTAATGGGGTTTGTGTATGGGAGGGTCTATGGGAATGGGAAAATAGGGAGTGGGTCAAGAGGTTAGAGGGAATGAAAGGGAGGGAGGGTAGGATAGAGGGTGACAGAGAGGATGAGTGGAAGAAGGGAGATGAAAGAAGGGAGGAGGGAGGAAGAGATGCTTGGGAAAACGCGAGAGAGAGATACTTGGAAAAGGTCAAGGGAGAGAGGAAAAAGAGACGAACATGACAAATTTAGGGGGAAAAGAAAAGAGGGAAGGAAGGAGGGATAGATTCTTGGAAGATAGAGCGAATACGGGTAAGAGAAGAGGCCAAAGAAGAAGAGAGGGAGAGGGAAATACTTGGAAGAAGGCAAGGGAAAGAAAAACAGAGACAAGCATGTTTTGGGAGGAAGGAACGGAGGGAGAGAGGGAGGGAAAGATTATAGGAAGACAGAGCGAATATGGGGCCAAAGAAGAAGAAGAGAGAGAGAGGGAGAGAAATGCTTGGAAGAACGCAAGGGAGAGAAAAACAGAGACAAGCATGTTTTGGGAGGAAGGAACGGAGGGAGAGAGGGAGGGAAAGATTATAGGAAGACAGAGCGAATATGGGGCCAAAGAAGAAGAAGAGAGAGAGAGAAATGCTTGGAAGAACGCAAGGGAGAGAAAAACAGAGACAAGCATATTTCGGGAGGAAGGAACGGAGGGAGGGAGGGGGCGCTCAGCAGGGGAACATTACCGGAATTAAACTGGTCCTTTCAAATCAGGCGAGGCATGAGACTTTTGGCGATTTTCTAATGCCATGAACTCATCTCGCAGGCCAGGTAGGCGCGCACAGGTGAGCATCGCAGGCGATCAGGTGGGCTTTCCGACCTTACGAGCAGGCGAGCGCAAGGCATTTGTTTTTATTAGGCATGGTAGTGGAAATAATAGGAGGAAGAAGAGGTGGTGGCGTGGGTGGAAGGGAGGAGGAGGAGGAGGAGGAGGAGGAGGAGAGTGTAGGGTGTTGTATTTCAGGAATAGGTGATGAAGGTTGAAGGATAGGATATGGTGGAAGGGAAAGAGAAAGTGGAGGAAAGGGAAAAAATAAATAAAGGAGAAGGAAAGGTAGTGATTGAAGGAGTGGAAGAGAAGATGGAAGAGGAGGAGAGGAAGAAGAGAAGGTAGTTGGAAAACTGATAAAGGAGGATGTGATGGAAGGGAAGGAGGTGCTGGGAGGAGTTGAACTGGAAAAGGGAGGAGGAGGAGAAGGAGACGAGGAGGAGGAGGAGGAGGAGGAGGAGGAAGACAGGGAGTGATTCGCATTTTCATCGCTAAGAAATGGCAAGCAGACACACACACACACACACACACACACACACACACACACACACACACACACACACACACACACACACACACACACACACACACACACACACACACACACACACACACAGATCCGGTTTCTTCATGACTTCATAAAAAAAAGTACCTGATGTTTGTATTTTTACCTTTTGCATTTTGCTTTTCATTCTCTTTCTTTTTCTCTTTATTCTTTTCTTTTTTTTAGTTTTTTTCCTTTTCCTCTAGTTTTATGCATTTCTTCTACCCCTTCCCCCCTTTCTCTCTCTCTCTCTCTCTCTCTCTCTCTCTCTCTCTCTCTCTCTCTCTCTCTCTCTCTCTCTCTCTCTCTCTCTCTCTCTCTCTCTCAGGGCCCGAGGGAGAGGCAGCAATGGCCTTTCAATGCTCCCTCCCACGCGAGCATGGGGCCTCGGGGACGCTGGGGGCATGGAGGGAGGGAGGGAGAGACGGAGGGAAGGAGAGAAGAAAGGAGGGAAAGTAGGAGAGGGATAGAGGAAAGAAATTGAAAGGAAAGGCTCTCCTCTCTCGCTCCTTTTCGTCTCTTGCTCCTTCTTATCCTTCTTCCTCTCTACACTGTCCTCTTTTCCTTCTATCTTCTTCTTGAACAACTCTCTCCTTTTTTTTCTCTCTCCTCTCATCTTTTCATTCTGTCCTCTTTTTTTGCTAACTCCTTTTTAGTCCTTTCATTCCTACTCTTTCCTCTCCTCAACTCTTTTTTTCTCTTCACTCTCCTCTCCTCTTTCTATCCTTTTCCCTCTCTACTCTTTCCTATTCCTTCCACTCTTCTCATCTTTCCTCTCCCCATCATCATCCTCCTTTTCCCACCCTTTTTTTCTTTTTTCTTCTTTAACAACTCTTTCCTACTTCTCTCTCTTTTTCCACTCTCCTATCTTCTTTCTATCTTCTTTCTTAACTCTTTCCTACTCCTTTAGCTTCCACTCTTTCCTCTCCCCCTCTTCCTCCTCCTTCTCCTTCTCTTCTTTCCCACTCATCTCTCCCAAGACTTACTTTCCTCCCCGTTCCTCTCCTTCCCGACAACTCTTCTTACGCCTCTTCCCGCTTGTCCTTCCTATCTCCCTCTCCCCATTCCTCCTTCCCGGCTAATCTCCCCTCCTCTTCCTCCTCCTCCTCCTCCTCCTCCTCCTCCTCCTCGTTATTATGCACCAAGTTTGAGGCGCCGTCCGATATTAGTGAGGCGAAAGACGTCACCCCTAATAGTGTGTGTGTGTGTGTGTGTGTGTGTGTGTGTGTGTGTTTGAGAGAGAGAGAGAGAGAGAGAGAGAGAGAGAGAGAGAGTAAATAGGGAAAGGCAGGTGGACTTTGGAATTTCTAAAGAGTTGCTTGCAAACGACAGGTGTGTTGAAGAAGAGGAGGAGGAGGAGGAGGAGGAGGAGGAGGAGGAGGAAAGTTGAGTAAATGAAAGGAGGAAAGTTGACGAAACGGAGTGACATTGTGTGTGTGTGTGTGTGTGTGTGTGTGTGTGTGTGTGTGTGTCTGTGTCTGTGTGTGTGTGTGTGTGTGTGTACAAATATGTCTATTACCATAAAAACGCTATAAATAAATACACAACATTTACCTTCACATTTAAACCGACCGTTGTTGGCCGGTTCAGCTATAATACTACTACTACTAATACTAAAACCCGGTTACGAGAAAGTCAGTACTCGTTGCAATACCAGATAGCATAGTCCGCCCTTTACATGCGCCGAAGCAAAGAGAAAACGGGGAAGTAATAACGCAACGAAAACGGGGTAACAGACTCGAATCGCGTGCCCGGTGCAGGATGTTTATTATGTGACATCGGATTACACAGTTGTCTGACATCGGAAAGAGCTTATTATTGAATCCGGGTTGGGTTAAAGGCGCCGGATTCTCCTTCCTTGCTTCTCAGTGGAATTGGAACCCATTACTTTGTGGGGTTATGGAGTTTGTGGAGCCGTAGTCGGGGTAAGGAAGAGGATCGAGGCGTTTCTGATTCTTCTTTTTCTTTGTTCCTCTTTTCGTCGTTTGTTTTTTCTGTTTTCTCTTTTATTTTTCCTCTCTTTCTTATCTTGTCGTTTATACTCTTCTCTATTTCTTCTTTATTTGCTTTTTCTTTGTTCCTCATTTCATCGTTTGTTTTTCTTCTGTTTTCTCTCTTATTTTTGCTCTCTTTCTTATCTTGTCGTTTTTACTCTTCTCTATTTCTCCTTTTTCTCTTTTCTCTTGCTTATTTTCTTTGTTATTCCTTTTTTGGTTTAGTCTTTGTGTTTTTGTTTTTATATTTTGCCCCTTTTCTTATCTTCCCTTTATACTCTTCTCTATTTCTCTTGTTTCCCTTTTCTCTTATTGTTTTCTTTGTTACTCTTTTTATTGTTTTGCCTCTGTGTTCTCGTTCTTACCATTTTCTATTTCTTGCCTTTGTTCTTTTTTCTTTTTTTCTTTTCTCTAATGATCTTCTATGTTCTTTTGTATCCTCTTCTAATGTTCTTCTCTTATGTTCGTATCTTTTCTGTTATGCTTATGTTCTCTTTTCTCTCCCTTTATCTTTTACCCTTTTTTCCCTTTTCCTTTTTTCTTCCCCTTCCCCTTTCCGCCCTCTTACCCTGTTTTCCCTTTCCCTTTTTTCTTACTCTGTTTTCCCTTTCACTTTTTTCTTCCCCTTCCCCTTTCCGCCCTCATCTCCTCTCCACCTTTCCCCTCTCTCTCATGTCCTTTCCCCATCAAAGTCTCGTCCCACCTGGCTATTTCAGGCATACCCTATTTACCTTGTCTTACCTGTCTCGTGAAACTTCGACTTCATGACTTCAGGAGGAGGAGAAGGAGGAGGAGGAGGAAGAGGAGGAAGAAGAAGAGGCAGGAGGAGGAGGAAGAAGAGGAGGAGATATTGAAGTGGCGTTGATGCAAAGGTTGAGAATATCCACTTACCTGCACTTAATTTAATAACAGGTGTCTAAAAGGTGAACGGAGGGCAAAGGAAAGACTTAGAGGAGGTAACAAGTTAAGTGATTGGTAGGGCATAATAAATTGAAGCAAGAGGAGGAGGAGGAGAAGTAGAGACAGTTCATTTTTCTGTTGTTAAATTTGATGGAAAGTGAGAGTGAAATCAGAGGGAAAGTGAGGGATTCCGACAGGTGTGAAGGCTGATTGAACACTATTGTTTACCTGTTCTCTTACCTGGCGGGAGAGAGAGAGAGAGAGAGAGAGAGAGAGAGAGAGAGAGAGAGAGAAGGCATACATTATTTTATATATAGAGTAAATATTGTGAAACTCTAAACATAACTCAAGCACCGTATTACGAAGGGGAAGAGGATAATGGGAGGGGAGTGACCAAACAAGGGTAAGGGAAGGGGAATGACCTCACCTCCCCTTGCCTACCTGTGATCTCGTTCCCTCATTACCTAATTTTAACCTGAGCCCAGACTTACCTTCCTTACTCTCCCTCTTTTCTTTTGTTTCTTTCCCAGGTAATGTTTTTTGAAACCTCCTAATCATTCTTTCCCTTTCCTAACCCTTTGTTTTCTCTCTACCTTTATGCAGTTATTCTCTCTTTTAATTCCTCCTCTCTCTTTTTTTATATATCTTTCCTTTTCATCTCCCACTTTTTTTTTTTTTTTACAGTATAGGGAACAGGTGTCAAGGGCCCTTTTCTTCTTTTTTAATTTATTTTTTACTCTGAAATCTCCTCTTCCTCCCTTCTATTCCATTGTCTCTTTCTTTTCTCCCACCCTTTTTTTTACAGTATAGGGAATTGGTGTCAAGGGCCCTTTTCTTCTTTTTTAATCTATTTTTTACTCTGAACTCTCGTCTTCCTCCCTTCTTTTCCATTTTCTCCTCTTTCTTTTCTTTCCTCTTTTCAATCAGCTTTATCACTCCTTTTCCATGTTCCTCACGTTTTACTTTCTTTTATACGGGTTTTCTCCCCTTTCCTCACGTTTCCTACTTTTTATATTGCTCCTCTTTGGCCTCTCCCTTCTTTTCTCTCCCTTTACATATTTCCTTTTCCTCCTGCAGTTCTTTTTTCATTCCCAGTTTCTCTCATCATCTTCCATTTTACCTTTTTTCCACGGCTCCATCTTCCATATTTTTATTTTCCTCTCCGTTTTCTCGCTCCCTTATCCCTTTTTGTATAACCTCCTCTCTCTCCTTTTTATCTTTTCCTCACCTCCCTCCTTACCTCATCGTATCTCTCCTTTCACATCTCTTCTATTTCACAAACTTTATATGTGTTTATTTTTATTCTTCCTCTTTCTAAGTATATTCTCTTTGTATCTCATCTTCCATCTTGTTATCGGTTTTTCTCTCTTCTGACCTAATTTCGCTTTCTTGCCGGTCTAGGCTCTGTTTTCTCCCTCTCTATCTTACCTCCTCCTCCTCCTCCTCCTCCTCCTCTTACGTCTTCTCTCTCTCTGCTTCTCTCCCTTCCCTCTTGTTAAAAATGGCAGCGGGTCGGTGTTTTACCTGGTAATTTAACACCTGGCTGGCTCTCAGAACTCGCCGACTTGGGATAAAAATTGTTGTTTGTGTTTCAAGACTCCTTCAGCCTTAGCGTGGGCCGCCTCCTTCTCTTTCCCTACCTCCTCCTCCTCCTCCTCCTCCTCCTCCTCCTCCTCCTCCTCCTCCTTCTCCTTTTCTTTTTTAATCGTCCTTCTCCTTCTCCTCCGCGTTCTTGTATTCCTCCTTGTCCTCATCCTCTTTATCTTCGTCGCCGTCTCTCTCCTCCTCCTCCTCCTCCTCCTCCTCCACCTTCTCCTTTTCCACCTTCGTTTTCTTTCGTTCCCAAGTTTCCTCGTGCGTGGTTCTTGTATCTCCTCCCTTTTCTTCTCTCGTAATTTATCTTTTTATCCTTTCGTCTTTTCCTTTGCCTCCTCCTTTCATTAAGTCTTTGCTTGTTATTCCTTCTTTTCTCATTTGTTTTTTTGTGGCTCTGATATGTACTTTTTGTCCCTTTTCTTGCAGCCTTTCTTTTTATTTATTCGGCATCTATTGTTTTTTTGTGGCTCTGATATTTCTTTTCTCTATTCCTGCAGTCTTCCTTTTTATCTGTTCGGCATCTGTTTTTTTTTTTTAATTCGTCTCTTATCTCTTTCCTGTATTTGTTGTAATGGGATTTTGTTTACTACTACTACTACTACTACTACTACTACTACAACCACTACTACTACTACCACCACCACCATCACTACCACCACCACTACTGTTAACAATACTAAATAATAATAAACTAACAATAATTAAATTAACTAAAACTAAAACTTAACCACGAATAATGATACAACATGAGACGGCGCCGGGGAAAGATGGCGCACTAAAAATAAAATATGAAGGCCTTGGGTGAAAATTTATTGCGTCAGGGGCTTGAATATCGCGTGTCCAGGTGAGAGGAGGAGGAGGAGGAGGATGGGGCCTTTTCCAGGTAGCTAGGTTGTGGGTGTTGCATTGAGTGAGGTGATGAAGGGATGCCGTTTAGGGGGTGTTCATTTGCGTGATGGTGGGTTAAGAGGCTGTGTTAGTGTGTGGGGTAGGGAACGGTAAGTACAGGAGGGTGATGAAGGTGGAAACAGGTTGTAGGTGTGTACTAGCTGGTTGGTCTTTTAGTTGGCTTAAGATACATTTCTGGTGTCTTTTGCTAGTCGGGTGGGTCTTTCAGGTGGCTTAGGGAACTTCCTTTGGTGTTTTTTAAGTGGATGTGTTAGTGGGTGGTGTCGGGGAATGTTAGTACAGGTGGATTGTGTAGGTGGAATTTGGTGGTAAGGGGTATTCGTCGGTGGTATTCTGGTGTCTCTTGTTAGTCAGGTTGGTCTTTCAGGTGGCTTAGGGAATTTTCTTTGGTGTTTTTTAAGTGGGTGCGTTAGTGGGTGGTGTCGGGGAAAGTAAGTACAAGTGGATGGTGTAGGTGGAATCAGGTGGTAAGGGGGTATTCCTCGGTGGGTCTCGCAGGTGGTTCAGTATTTTTTCAGGGTATTTTAAGTGGTGTGTCTTGGTGGGTGATAAAGATTGTGGAGTTAGGGGGTGAGTGAGTATCAGCTAGTTGGTGTTTCAGGAGACTTAAATTTATCCTTAGGTGGTTTCATTGGTGGGTATCAGTGGGTGGTGCTGGAAAAGGTCATTGTTACATAAAATTATATAAATACCTTACCTGTATATGTTAAAGTTATCAGCCAAATCTTTCTCTCTTACGTCTCATCCCTTTTTTGCCCGTTAAAGATACCAACCAACTAACTAAAAAACTAACTGGTGAGGTGCGTACGCCCTGGGACGCGTCTCTTCACTCACTCGCCTCCTCTACTCCTGTCGGTTCCCCTGAGCAAGCCCCCACGAAGGTGTAATCATGGGAAAACTTTTACTAACCCACTTGACAGCCTCGTAGTTAGGTTGTTAGTAGGTTTGAGATGGTAAGTGGCTGTTTGTTAAGTTTGATGTGGGTAAACGTTCATAGGCGAGATATTTGCGAGGATTTTAGTAATGGATAAACGTTTGTTCAAGCATGGGAGGGAATAAAGTGGCTGTCAAGTGGGTTAAAAGAATGTTCACGTGGTTATTTTAAGTTGTCCAGAAACTGATGAAGTGCGTAAAAGAGGATATTCGGCTGGTGATTCTAACAGTTATATATTCTTTAGTTGAAATGAGTTTAAGGGAGTTTTAGTTAGGTTTTGAACGGTTGTATGAGATGCTTAATGCCATAGTACCTTTATTATGAATGTGAGATGAACGTATTATACACAACTCGAGCTCACATACATATAGACCTTTGAGGCTGATATATATATGCAACCCCAAAATGTATCCCTAAAGTCGTTATACTGTTTCAAAAGAGGATAGAAAACACTAGACAAAAATTCATGGTTGGAAGGTAAGGTAAGGCAGGAGAGTCTATCAAGAGGGACAGGTGAGGTGAACTAATACTCAGGTGAGTGTTTTATGTGGACAGGTAGCGAGGGTTAGTTGATGAAGGATAGACATTCTTGAAAGGGCTGGCGAGGCTGCGATCTGATAAGGAATGGTGGAGCGACTGACCATGATAGCCTAGGAACCTTTTTATCACCCATTCAAGAGAGAGAGAGAGAGAGAGAGAGAGAGAGAGAGAGAGAGAGAGAGAGAGTGCTGGTGGCTTTTTTTATATTTTCCTTTCTCACATCTTATTTTTCTTTTTGGTGGGGGGCGGTATTTTTCCATTATCCTCTCTGTCTATTTCCCCCTCCATTTCCTTACTCAGTTTTTATTTTTTCCTTTATTTTTATCGCCTTCTCTTTCATTTCTGCTTTTCGTGTTTGTATATTTTGTTCTCTCTCTCTCTCTCTCTCTCTCTCTCTCTCTCTCTCTCTCTCTCTCTCTCTCTCTCTCTCTCTCTCTCTCTCTCTCTCTTGTCTTTTCTGTATTTAAATTTCCATCCTGCATACTTTCCCACAGCAAGTAACCTGATCACACACTGCTATGGTTTTCTACTCTTCTTTCGCTCTCTTTATTTCCTGTTCAACAATAACCCTCTCTTATGAAGTACGCTTGCCTATTGATTCTCTCTTGTTTTCGTAATGGATAAATATAGTCAGAGCAAGCCCCCCTTCGTTTTCTTTTAGTGTGGGTTAACTTTTTCATGTCTGGTTTTCCTTTTTCTTCCTGTTGAGGAGGGAGGAAGGAGAGGAAACACCAATATGTCTTTTCTCCCTAAGCCTCTATTGGTCTATTATAGGGGAGAGGTGTTGGTTTAAGGGGGGCGAGGGGGGTGAAGGAGGAGAGGGAGAAGGTAAGGTGGGAAAGAGCAGAGACAAAATGGAGGGAAAGAGGAGAGGAAGGAGGAAAGCTGAGGAGGGATGACGTAAGGGAAAGAACTATGATATGAGGGTGGAGAGAGAAAAAGAGGGAGAGAAAGGAAGGAGGGAGAAACGAAGGGGAGAGATGAGGGAAGGAGGAAAGCTAAGGAGAGATGACGTGAGGTAAAAGACTATTACATGAGGGTGGAGAGAGAAAAAGGGAGAAAGGGAGGAGGATAAAAAAAGGGAGTGGGGTGGAGGGAGAGGGAGAGAGAGGGAACGCTGGTGTTGATGATGCTGATTTTAGTGTTGCTGGAAGAGGGAGATACGATCGATTTTCCCGTCTCTCTCTCTCATTTTCTCTCTCTCTCTCTCAATTTCTCTCTCTCTCTCTCTCTCTCTCTCTCTCTCTCTCTCTCTCTCTCTCTCTCTCTCTCTCTCTCTCTCTCTCTCTCTCTCTCTCTCTCTCTCTCTCTCTCTCTCTCTCTCTCTCTCTCTCTCTCTCTCTCTCTCTCTCTCTCTCTCTCTCTCTCTCTCTCTCTCTCTCTCTCTCTCTCTCTCTCTCTCTCTCTCTCTCTCATTCATTCACCTCATCATTCCCAATCGGTTAGCAAAGAAAAAAAATAACAAAGAAAGAACGTAATTAAGGATCTCATTAGCCTTCCATTAGAGTCGGTAATATGCCAAAAAAAGCTTATTATAACACCTGGCGACTCGTCCACCTGTAATTCCCCTTCTCACGTAATTACCTTAACAAGCACTCACGGGTATACCTGCCAGCGTGTCACGGTAATTATTTTGTCTCGAGTCCATGAAGTGTAATAAGATGAATGTGTTCTTTTTTGGGGGGGATTTTATTGTTTGCTCTCTTGTTTTTCTGTTTCGTGTGATGCTTTTTTTTTTCTTCTGGTCGTCGTAATTGGTTTGTGTGTGTGTGTGTGTCTGGATGCATCTGTCTGTCTGTCTGTCTGTCTGTCTATCTGTCTGTCTGTCTGTATCTGTCTGTCTTTTAAATCAGTTCTACGGTTTTGCCAATTAGCTTTATTTTTTTCTATGCCCCCCCCACCACACACACACACACACACACACACACACACACACACACACACACACACACACACCCTGACCTACAATTAGATATGTCTCCTGCCATTTACCTGTCCTCATGATGCAACACACAAACTTTCCCTTTCACCTGTGCATTCATGATAGCCAGGTGTTGTACACAAGCACACACACACGCACACACACACACACACACACACACACACACACGCACACACACACACACGCACACGGACACCTGTTCCCAGTAGGTATTATTTGATAACTACTAGAGAAAAATAATTAGTACTCAGATATTGCCTACAAACACACGTACACATACTCACCTGTACAGAACACCTTAATTACCTTCCCTTTTAGTACGTGCAATCAATCTCTAGGTGAAATAATTATCATCTTGCCTTTCTGTCATTGTATATATAAATCCATAACAAATCCAAGAATGTTATGCCTTCATGATTAGAAAATAGAAAACAAGAAGCTAATATTGAGAAAAAAGAATGGAAGAAAGGGGGACAAGGTGAGCATTAGAAATTTGTGCAGTTGGTTATTGTCATGTCCTGTGCTCAGCTGGTGTAGGTATATATTTTTTAGACCAGCTGACCAAGGAATGTATAAATAAATGTCCACAACAGGGCCTTAGTAACAGGGAAACCAACTTTTTTATCTGTTTTCCTTCTTTCCACGTTTTATTCACAAAGAGGCTTATCATACCACCTTCCCGCCGCCCCACTTCCTTCCTTCCTTCCTTTCGGGTTTCAAATATTCACGTAACAGTATTTTTTCTCACGGCTTTACATCGTTTGCCACTTTCCTTCCCCGTTCTGGCCTGGAGGAAATGTAGCGTGGAGAGTACACACACACACACACACACACACACACACACACACACACACACACACACACACACACACACACACACACACACACGCACACGAAGAGGGTCCGGGGTTGTCTTTTGCGGAATAGCTGAGTGTTGTGAGTCGACAGGTGAACCGGAGCTCTTTGTTTACCTGAAGGAGAGACCATTAGAGCTGTACTACACTCAGGTCACTCGTGTATGTACAGAGGGACAGAACTTAGGTAGAATTTATTGGATGAGGACATATTTTGGTCAACTAGAAAGGAGGGAGGAAGGGAAAGTAGGAAAGAACGAAGGAAAAAGGAAGGAAGGAAAGTATGGGGAGACGGGAAAAAGGAAAGAAGGTAGTAAGGAAGAAAGATAGAAGAAGAAAGAGTGGAAGGAAAAGGAACTGGGTGAAAGAAATGAGGGAGAAAAGAAGAAATGAGAGAGAGAGAGAGAGAGAGAGAAGGAATCAAAGTAAAGTATGATGGAACGCTAAGAAGATGAAGAATGGGAGAGGTAAGGAAGGGATGCATAGGAATTGGTTTATTTTAAGGTGCAAATAGGTAGTCCAGGTGAGGGATGACCTGTCGATCCTGATATTGGTACCTGTATCGAAGGTGTGTGTGTGTGTGTGTGTGTGTGTGTGTGTGTGTGTGTGTGTGTGCGTGTGTGTGTGTGTGTGTGTGTGTGTGTGTGTGTGTGTGTGTGAATATGAGAGAGATACAGATACACAGACAGACAGATACACATAGGTAGGTAATTAATAAGTAGACAGGTAGAGTAGGATTTTGAGCAGTGAGGGAAACATGGATTTTCTTTTATGTTATTTCTCTTCCTCCTCCTCTTTTGCCTCCTCCTCCTCCTCCTCCTCCTCCTCCTTCTACTACTACTACTACTACTACTACTACTACTACTTCTACTACTACTACTACTACTACTACTACTACTACTACTACTACTTCTACTATAACTTCTACCACCACCACTACCACCACCACCACTACCACCACCACCACACCACCACCACCACACCACCACCACCACCACTACCACCACCACCACACCACCACCACCACCACCACTACCACCACCACCACACCACCACCACCACCACTACGCGTAACGAGAGCCTTTTTAGTAACACCTTGAAAGCCCTTTAATGAGCATAACAGACCAGCGTTAATGAGGAACTCTCTGGTGCCTTTAAAATTTATAGGAATGTCCTTAAGATTTATCGGAAGTCTTTTGACGAGGCGTAGGCTTAAGTAGTAGGAGCAAGGGAGCTGACCTTAAGCGAGGAGGAGGAGGAGGAGGAGGAGGAAAGTCTGTGGGAATCTTCATGTAAAGGTTCGCACGAAACTTATCGAGTAAACGCCAAAACTTTAGAATTCGATGCGTTTCTTGGCGTGACGCGTGTGATGGAGTGTGGGAGAGAGGAAGGAAAGGGGAGAGAAAGGAGAGAGAGAATAAGAAAGAGAGGAAAGTAAAAAAACCGCTACAAAAGAATAAATGAGGTAGGTAAAAGCAAGATACAATGGAAAGGAGAGGGAGAGAGGGAGAGAAATAAGATAGGAAAAGAAGAAAGTATTGAAGAAGGGATATACAGATGGGAAAGGAACGGAGAGAAAGAGAAGCAAGTAAGGAAAGAAATGACTGAGGGAAAAAGAGGTAAATTATATAGACAACGATGAAGCAAGGGAAGGTAGGAGAATAACGATAACCAAGCAAGAAAGAAAATTAAGAAAAAAAATAGACAATATAAAAAAAAATGAGACGAAAGGACTGTGAGAAAAAGATGGGTAGGATTGAAAGGAAAAGAGAAAGCCAGAGTTGTGAGGCGGATAAATATGAAGAAGAAATAGGAGGAGGAGGAAAAGAGAAGAAGACACAACGTAATATATTTTTATCCGTGAGTGACTGTCAGCAAAGGAGAAATGTGACCGGAGTGTTCCAAGGTATGACGAGAGATAATTGGCCATTAACAGAGAGAGAGAGAGAGAAACACACAGACAAACACACTATTTAAGGGCTATATTTGGCTGCAGTAACTAACATTAAAAATACCCGAGAATGCGAAAATTGAGAGAGATGGAACTTCGACGTAGTTATGGAAATGAGAGCATGACAATAATGACCAGGTAAACACAGGTGTCACTCCTAATTCCTTAATGATCCTCGTGTATCATGTAATTAAGTCCTCTAATAGCTTGAAGCACTAGTTGTCGTGTTATGTTTTACAAGAGGGGAGGGTGAAATAAGAAGAAAAAAAACAAGTAGAAACAAAAACACGAAAGAAATGTACTGCAAAACTAAAAAAAAAGAAGAAAAAAATAATGCAAAACACGGAAAACAAAACGAAAACAAAATAAATAAATAAAAAAGAAAAGTAAACAAGAAAGAAAACAAAAGAAAGACAGAAAAGACAAAGAAAACAAAGAATAAAAAAAAGAAAAAAAAAGAAACACAATAGAAAATCAAAACAAAAAGGAAAAAACAAAAACAAAGCTAAATAAACTCCCAGTATATGCCACCAAAAAATAAAAAAAGCACCACAGTTCTTTAGAATATAATCTCCCAATAACAATTTCAAGGTTCAGTGTATGATTTCCATCCCATCAGACACATACCTTCTGTAATTAACCCATCTACGTCTACCGCCACCTCCACCGCCGCCCTAACTCTCCCTCCATTACCTTTAATTAGTAGGTAATTGGCCCAAATATCACCTAAAGTACCCTAGGTGTGTGTGTGTGTGTGTGTGTGTGTGTGTGTGTGTGTGTGTGTGTGTGTGTGTGTGTGTGTGTGTGTGTGTGTGTTCCTCTTTCCCTTTACTAGTCTCAAGGATGGACGGGTATTAATGAAGGACTCGACTTACCTGTATAATTAGTATGCATCCTACACCTGAGTTCACCTGGCCGTTCAGTGTGATTGCAAGATGCGTTTCCTGTATCGAGAGAGAGAGAGAGAGAGGGAGAGGGAGAGGGAGAGGGAGTGGGACAGGGAAAGGATGAGCATTTCTATCAACAAGGAAATGAAGCTTTGGAGTATGTTGCTGATATGTTGAATTTCTCCTCCTCTTGCATTCTCTCTTCATCTCCGAGCACTTGTACACGTTTATATTTGTTCTCTTTCTCTGTTTTTCTTTCTCCTACTCCCCGCTGTCTTTCTTTCTCTTTCTTCTTGTTACCTTTCTCTTACTCCCCGCTGTCTTTCTTTCTCTTTCTTCTAATTCCCTTTCTCTTACTCCCCGCTGTCTTTCTTTCTCTTTCTTCTAATTCCCTTTCTCTTACTCCCCGCTGTCTTTCTTTCTCTTTCTTCTAATTCCCTTTCTCTTACTCCCCGCTGTCTTTTTTTCTCTTTCTCTGTTTCTCTTTCTCTTACTTCCCGCTGTCTTTCTTTCTCTTTCTTCTTATTCTCTTTCTTCACTACTCCGTCCTTTTCCCTTAATATCCCGCTTCTTTCTTCTTTTTGACTTTCTAGAGGTAGTATATTTCTTTTTGTTTCCTTCTATATGATAAAATCTAACTCATTCTGTCAGTCTTCCGTATCTCTGCTTTTTGCTCCTTTCCTCCTTTAATCCTTCCTTCCATTTGTGCTTCTTTTCCTCCTCCTTCTCTACACCTTTCATTTCCTCTGTTTTCCCCTTCCATCATTTTTCCTTATCTCTGCATCTTTTCTCCTTTCCTCCCTTACTCCCTCCCTCATTCCATGCGTGCTTCTTCCCCTTCTTCTCTTCTCCACATTTCATTCCAGCCCTTCCTCTCCTTCCTGTGTTTTCTCCCTCCATCAGTTTCCCTTATCTCTTCTTCTTGTTCCTTTCCTCCCTCTCTCCTCCTTCCATGCGCGCTTCTTCCCCTCCTCCTTCTATTCTCTACATTTCATTCCAGTCCTTCCTCTCCTCCCCGTGTTTTCTCCTCCGCCTCAAAATAAGCCCACTTGAGGTAGCCACGCGGGAGCTGTTCCTCACCTGTCGTGGCTGTTACCTGTAATTATCGGCGTGGCCAGGAACACGCGCCCCTCTTACCCTCAGCTAACCTTGTAAACACAGGTGACTAACGCCTCCTCCTCTTCCTCTTCTTCCTCTTCCTCCTCCTCCTCCTCCTTGACCTCCCTAGACAGTTGGGTCAATGAAGGGGAAGTTTCTTGATAAATTTTGTTATTGTTTGAAATTTTTAACAACCCCCTCTCTCTCTCGTTCTCTCTTTTTCTCTTTCTTTTTATCTCTCTATCTTTCTTTCTTTCATTCTTTCTCTCTTTCTTTCTTGCTTTCTTTTCTCTCTCTCTATCTCTCTCTCTCTCTCTCTCTCTCTCTCTCTCTCTCTCTCTCTCTCTCTCTCTCTCTCTCTCTCTCTCTCTCTCTCTCTCTCTCTCTCTCTCTCTCGTTAAAATAGAATTGTTATTGCTGACAAGAGAGACTAATAGTTGTTTCCATTTTCTCTTTTCATTTAAAAAAAATGGGAAGAAAAGAATGGCTCTGAAAATAGTCTCTTCCCTTCCTTCCCTCCCCCTCCGTTATTCCTTTTTTCTTTTTTGATTTTTCACCAACTTTTACAATATTGTTTTTTTGGTTTTCTACTCTTTTTTGTAGTTCTTTCATTCTCCTTTCCTTTTCCTTTTTTTTACAGACTCAGCCACTCTGGATATCTCTCTCTCTCTCTCTCTCTCTCTCTCTCTCTCTCTCTCTCTCTCTCTCTCTCTCTCTCTCTCTCTCTCTCTCTCTCTCTCTCTCTCTCTCTCTCTCTCTCGCAGCACTTAGCACCTCTTCTGCATGGTCCATTAAGCAGAAAATGGCCCTTCACGGCACTCTCATCATGGCCTCCTGACTCCTAAGTGGTCCAAGTGTTATCATATTACTTCTTTCACGATCCTTCCTTCCCCCCTTCCATCCGTTGCCTCTCATCCGTTGCTCTTAACAATGGACTTGGATAGCATTAGGTGATGGATTTCATACGTCACGCCACAGGTTAAGAAAGGACTCATATATCTCTAGGTTTAAGGGATTTTGTTTTTGTTGATGGGTGAATAAGAGTGAATGGAAAATAGGTGTAGATAATAAAATAATAAAAGAAGTTAGTGTATTCTTGAAGGAGGTAATGCTAGGAAGAATGGATGCGTGTAAGTGGAGTTGGTTTAGAAAATGGGATGCCGTGGAGGAGGAAGGAGAGTAGAAAATGGGAAGTGATATAACAAACTTTCTGTACGTGTTTTAATGTTTTCTTTGCGTGGGGAACTGTTGTAAGCGTGAGAAAAAGTTGAAATGGAGCATAAGCAAACAAATGGGGTGTGGAGGAAGAGGAGGAGGAGAAGTATGAGAGGATTAGGCAGAAGACAAATACTAGGATCAAAAAGAGTATTATCAGGGGAATGAGAAGAAAAAGGAACATGTGGAAATAGAAACAGACCTTTTCTTGTTTCCTATATTTTTTAAGCCCTTGAGCTGCCTCCTTATCTGTTAAAAAAGGAAGAGCAAACCAAAAGGAACAGAAAGAGAACGACTGGAAGAAGAGCAAACCAAAAGGAATAGAAAGAGAACGACTGGAAGAAGAGCAAACCAAAGAGAACAGAAAGAGAACGACTGGAAGAAGAGCAAACCAAAAAGAACAGAAAGAGAACGACTGGAAGAAGAGCAAACCAAAAAGAACAGAAAGAGAACGACTGGAAGAAGAGCAAACCAAAAAGAACAGAAAGAGAACGACTGGAAGAAGAGCAAACCAAAAAGAACGGAAAGAGAACGACTGGAAGAAGAGCAAACCAAAAAGAACAGAAAGAGAACGACTGGAAGAAGAGCAAACCAAAAAGAACGGACAGAGAACGACTAGAAGAAGAGCAAACCAAAAAGAACGGACAGAGAACGACTGGAAGAAGAGAAAACCAAAAAGAACGGAAAGAGAACGACTGGAAGAAGAGCTAACCAAAAAGAACAGAAAGAGAACGACTGGAAGAAGAGCAAACCAAAAAGAACAGAAAGAGAACGACTGGAAGAAGAGCAAACCAAAAAGAACGGACAGAGAACGACTGGAAGAAGAGCAAACCAAAAAGAACGGACAGAGAACGACTGGAAGAAGAGCAAACCAAAAAGAACGGACAGAGAACGACTGGAAGAAGAGCAAACCAAAAAGAACGGACAGAGAACGACTGGAAGAAGAGCAAACCAAAAAGAACGGACAGAGAACGACTGGAAGAAGAGCAAACCAAAAAGAACAGAGAGAGAACGACTGGAAGAAGAGCAAACCAAAAAGAACAGAAAGAGGACGACAAGAAGAAGAGCAAAAAACAACAACAACAAAAAGTCGCCCATGCAATAACCATCCATGAACTCCGATGACCCAGAAACCTTATATCAACACTGCGCCATTATCTTCATTCCGGGAAATAATTGGTTTGGCCGGGGAGGGGGGAAGGGGATGGGGAGGGGGGTTGGGGGTTTGGGAGGTCAGTGGATGGAAAGCGAGGTCAAAGGGCATCAAATTATTCCGTCGTGACCTCGTGACAGTTATGTATGTTGACTTAAAGCTGTGTCATTAGTGTCGTGTGTGTGTGTGTGTGTGTGTGTGTGTGTGTGTGTGTGTGTGTGTGTGTGTGTGTGTGTGTGTTTTCAAGTCTTTCCATGTTGCTGTTGTTGTTGTTTATGCTGTTGTTGTTTTCCTCAGTCTCCTCTTATGTTTGTTCTGCATTTTGCTTTTTAATTCTTTCTTGTGTTATCTTTGCTGTTATTGTCTTCTTCCTGTTTTTGTTGTTGTTATTCTGCCTTTCTTGTTTTCTAATTCATTCTCTCTCTCTCTCTCTCTCTCTCTCTCTCTCTCTCTCTCTCTCTCTCTCTCTCTCTCTCTCTCTCTCTCTCTTGTATTCTTTGTTGTTATTGCTATTCTTGCTAATGTTATTCTGCCTTTTGTCCTCTGCAATTTTTCCTCATTCATGCTTTCTTTCTTTTTTCTTTTTGCGCTTTCTTTGTGTCTGTCCTGCTGTTTCTTTTTATTTCTCATTTATTCATCATTTTACTTTCTGATTCTTTCTCTGCACTTATTTTCCTCCTCCTCCTCCTCTTCCCCTGACTCCTCCGCCTTTGTTTTGTTCTCTTCTTCTTTTTCTTCTTTTTCTTCTTCTTCTTCTATTAAAAAAATTCCATTGTCGTGTTTTGTTCCATTTGCATTAACTTTTCCTCAACTTTCCACACGAGAGCTTTTTTTTCATTTAATTTCATTCCTATTTATTCTCTTTCGTCGTGTTTTCCATTTTGTCCTCTTGTTCATCCATTTCTATTTCTATTTTGCATTATCTTTTCCTCCTCCTCCTCCTCCTCCTCCTCCTCCTCCTTCGTGCAGACTTAGCAGTGTTAAAGAAATTAACGAATGTTCGAAGTGCAAGCCATAAAGTTTAGATTGAAATTTACGTGGAGGAGGAGGAGGAGGAGGAGGAGGAGGAGGAGGAGGAGGAGGAGAAGGAGGAGGAGATAGTCTAGACATGCATCTTAGGGTAGGTCACTTTTGTGTTTCGAATTAGGAAGGAAAAGGAAAGTTAGGGAGAGAGAGAGAGAGAGAGAGAGAGAGAGAGAGAGAGAGAGAGAGAGAGAACAGAACTGATAGAATTAGGAATAAGGAGAAATCGGTGCAAATAACAGTGATTGGGTAGAGAAGGATGTGAGAGATAAGGGATGACAAGTATGGGAATAGGGAGAGAGAAGGAGAGATGGAGAGAGGGAGAATGCGAGAGGAAATACACCTAAAGCAAAAGACAAAACACGATCGTAAATGATATGGGAAAGCGATGACCAACACAAAATAACGTATACACTAAAGAAGAAGAATATAAGAGAACCAGATGATAACAAGATATATAAACAAAAAAACACAACAAACACAAGAGGACTAAAGAGATAAATGAATAAAAAAAAATGGTAAATACACACTGCGCACGGGAGATAGAAGGAAGGAAGGAAGGGAGGTAAGGGAGGAATGAAGAAACGAAGGGAGGGAGGGAAGGAAGAAGCTACATAAAAGAAAGCAATAACCAATACAAAAGAGAGGATAAAAAAAGATAAACGAATATGATGAAACTGGTAAATGCAAGATAATAATGATAATGAATAGGAGACGGAAACGAAGTGTGACAATGAAGAATGGAGGTTTAGTAGTCGTGGGATTGGAGCAAACAACCAGTAAGGGAAGGGGGTGTTGAGAACCTGTTGTTTGGGCCATTTACCTCGAGATCCTATACACCTTACTGCATTTATATATAGTTTCCCAGCATCCCTTCTTTCCTTCCTTGGTGGTGATGGTGATGAAGGTGGTGGTTGTGGGAGATGACGGATGGAAGGTAGCAGGTGTGTGGTGTGTGTGCGTGGTGATGAATGGTGATGATGGTCATAGAGGAGGTGATACAGGTTGTTAGTACGGAAGGAAAGACGGGCATTTGGATCTACCGGTGTTGAAAAATGATGGTGGTGGTGACGATAGGTAGTGCTGGTGTTGATGGGACAGCTCCTCGTGGTGGTGAGTGTGTGGTGTTGATCAGGACAGTGGTGATGGCAGGTATCTGAATGGGTTATGAATGGTCGCTATTGGTGTTGGTGGTGGTGGTGAGAAAAATGGTGTTGTGGCGGTGGTGGTGAGGGAGATAACACTGTTTGCATTCTCATCGTTACTATAATGTTGTGGTTCCTGCTATACTTTTCCTATTCTTTAGTCTTCCTCCTCTTCCTCCTTTGCCTCGTGATACTTATGTGATGGTGTTGCTTGTTAGAAGTTACGCCTGTGTTTGTCCTTTCTGCGTTCTTCTTCTTTCTTCATTTCTTTCTTCCTTCCTGTCTTTCTCTTTTTTCCTTCCTTCCTTTGTTTTGTCTTTTTCTCATCCTTCTTTCCCTCTCTCCTTTCCTTCTTTTCGCTCTTTTCATAGAGGATTTCTTCTCTCCCTCATTTCTTCCATTCATCTATTCTTCCTTCCTTCCTTCCTTCCTTCCTTCTCTCCTTTCCTTCCTTCCTTCCTTCCTTCTCTCCTTTTTTCCTTTCTTGCTTCCTTCCTTCTTTCCATTACTTTCCCTCTTTCATATCTTCCTTTCCTTCCTCTTCATTTATATTTATTTTACTCGCCCTTTTCTAACTAGGATTTTTATTTTCATTTACTCCTATCTTCCTCTGTATTC
Source organism: Eriocheir sinensis (assembly GCF_024679095.1). Classification (NCBI taxonomy): domain Eukaryota; kingdom Metazoa; phylum Arthropoda; class Malacostraca; order Decapoda; family Varunidae; genus Eriocheir; species Eriocheir sinensis. The sequence continues at coordinate 14,248,145 of NC_066517.1, read as the reverse complement.
CCTCCTTACTCTTCTTTTCTCCGTATCCTCTTCTTCTAGGCATAATATTTCCTTTTTTTGTTAATCAGCTCTTGTTTCTCTTTCTCTTCCTTTACATCTTAATTGCTCTCTTTTTCTCCCTTTTTCCATCCTTTCTTCCTCTCATTATTTACCTCACTAATCCTCCTTCCTTCCTTCACTCCTTCCTCGGATGTTAATTAGCTTGCGGTGGACACTTTTCCTTCCTCCTTTCCTTCTTTTCCTCCTTTCCTCTCACCAGTTCCTCCTCTTCCTTCATTCTCAACCCTCCTTCTCTACTCCTATCCCATTACCTCCTCTCTATCGACCATATCCTTCTTATCCACCTGTTTTTCCAAAAAAACAACACGAATCCCTGAAGGAGTTTGTTGCGGTCAACATAGTTGTGCTGCAGACTAGCGACACTGCCCCTTCTTTGCCCAACCCGACTGTACCGACCTATGCCCAAGTCACGAGAAATCCGAGTACCGAAGCACCTGATGGCGGTTTCATACCTGTAAGGAATGGAGCCAGGCCTTGTACGCCAAGAAAAATGTTGTAACTTTTTGAAATTTTGGAGATGATCATTCGTGGAAAAATGGTAAAGTTTTTTTTAAGATAACAGACTAATTAAGGATTCGCAACATGGTTTTCGAAACAAACGTTCCTGTTTGACTAACCTTCTCGATTTCTTCAACTACATCTTTAATGTATACGATGAAAGTCAATCAGTAGACATTGTATATTTGGACTTTCAGAAAGCATTTGACAAAGTCCCTCACAACCGCCTCCTTAGTAAATTGCAAGCTCACGGTATAACTAGTAATATTCATAAGTGGCTCAAAGACTGGCTTACCGACCGTAAACAGAGAGTTGTTATGAATGGTATATCATCTGACCGGCGAGATGTCAAAAGCGGTGTTCCACAGGGGTCGGTGTTGGGACCTGTTCTGTTTTTAGTGTACTTAAATGACATTAACGAGGGGCTATCGTGTAAAATATCGAACTTTTCCGACGACACCAAAATATCCAGCAGAGTCACTACGACAACGGATAAAGAACACTTCCAAGCTGGTCTGGAACGTTTAAGCAGTTGGGCACGAGTATGGCAAATGAATTTCAATATTGAAAAGTGCAAGGTTATGCATATCGGAATCAACAACGATCGTATTCATTATCAAATAGACGGAGTGCAACTTTCTGAAGCCAACAAAGAAAAAGATCTTGGGGTAATAATTTCGAACGATCTTAAACGGAGTCAACATTGCACAGTAGTAAAAACTGCCAACAAACTGATCGGATTTATTGGTCGTACATTTGAGCATAAATCAGAAAAAAGTAATATTGACACTGTACAATTCGTTAGTTCGCCCACGTCTGAAGTATTGCGTTCAGTTTTGGTCTCCCTATTACATAAAAGATATAGATAAACTCGAGAGGGTGCAGCGTCGAGCTACTAAAATGGTCCTTAGACTGCGAAACAAACCGTACGAAGACAGACTTAAAGAACTGAACTTATTCAGCCTATCAAAGCGCAGGCTAAGAGGTGACCTTATAGAAGTGTTTAAAATTTTCAAGGGATTCGATAACGTTAATGTTCATGATTATTTTACAGTCTCTCAATCAAGTGTAACAAGAAACAATGGATACAAAATAACGAGGAAGCGCTTCAACTCAGATGAATCAAAACACTTCCTCAACCGTGTCATCAATGTATGGAATGGTTTGCCTCAAAACGTCGTCGAAAGCGAAACTATTTGCACGCTCACAAACCGACTAGACATATTTAGAAGCTAACCCGAACATCCGCTGTTTTGCTCCGGTCTAACAGAAAGTAGTGTTAGCTTAGTCGTCGTGTATGATCTTCCTTCTGTGCATGTAAAATTCCATTGTAGTTGTTTTATACTACATGGTATTCTTCCTTTTCGTGCCTGCCTCGGCAGGAGGGACTGGTGGGAGGGGAGGAGCCTTCGCCTTTGCTGTCCTGTGTCTCTGACTCGTAGACTAGAGTAGATGGTAGCAACAACAAACAGCCTAGTTAGGACCAAGAGGTCTGTTGCTGTTTGCTTTATCTTTGTACTCCTTTGTACTCCTCCTTCTTCCTTCCTTCCTCCGTGTCCAGCAGGAAGAATGTGGCGCATCTTCCCATGTTGGTGACCGCTGTTCCCACGCTGCTCACGGACGATAGGAAGAAGGGAGGAAGAAGGAAGGAAAAGAGGGAAGAAGCAAGGAAGGAAGAACGAAGGAAGAAAGGGCGGGAAGATTGATGGGGAGGATGGAGTAGGGATTGTAATGGGAGGGAAAGAAGAAAGGAAGAAAGGAAGAATAAGGGAAGGAGGCGAATAATAACATGAAAGTGGAAAAAGCGAAGGAAGAAAGGGAAGCAGGATAGAAAGGAGGAAGGGAGAAGGGAGGACGGTGTACGGAATGAATGAATGAATGGATGAATGTGTGAGTGAAAAATGGAACGAAGGAAGGAGAGGAGAGGAGAGGAAAGGAAAGGAAAGGCAAGAAAAGGAAGATAGAATGAAGGGAAGATGCAAGAAAGCAATTAAAGGAAACATGGAAGGAAGGAGAAGGGATATGGTGTGGGGATATTGGTAAGAAGATCCGAAATAAAAATGTACGACCTTAGCAAATGAAAAAGCAAGGTGGAATGCGGAGCTGAATTAAGGAAGGAAGGCAAAGGATGTGGTTGGAAGGAGGGAGGAAGGGAAAGGGAAGAGAACTAGAAGGAAAATAAATGCAGATGAAGAATAAGAGAAAATTGGGTGAGATATCTCCATGTATTTCTTTGTATTACACTTCCTCTTAACAAAAATAAAAGTGATGTAGTAGAGGAAAATGAAATATGAAGAGGAGACAAGGAGATAAGGAAAGTAAAGAGGAAAGAGGGAGTTGTAGATTGAAAAAAACATAAGATAAGAAAACGTAGCACAGGATAAAAAGATATTAGATAGGAAGGAAAGTTAAAATAAAAAGGAGATAAGAATATGAAGGTGAAATGAAGATGAGAGGGAAAAAGATTAAAAGAAGAAAAAAATGATGATAAAAGAAAACGTAGAATAGAAAATGGGATGAAAAATCGTAGAGGATAAAGAGTGGATCGAAAGAGAAATAATGAAAAGAGATAGAAAATGGAATAAAGAGAGCAAAGGAAATATAATATAGAGATAACAATTATAAGGAAAGAGAGAATATTTGACTAAGATGGAGCAGCGATAGAGGAGGAAAATGAGGAGGGCCATAAAGAAAAATGGGAAATAGGGAAGAGAGAAAATAAAGTAAAGAGGAAAGTTATAATGAGGACAGAGAATATGGAACGGGAAAGCGGAATCGAGAAGGAATAAAAAAAAAATTTGGATAAAGAAAGAAGGGAAGGGAAAAAGAAGCAAAAGAAGAAAAGAGAAAAAAAGAGAACATGGCAAGGCATCCACAGCAGAAATACAACCTGGAAATAGTGCGAGAACAACACCGCAGAGACCAGGGCTAGAGAACATGGGAGGGAAGAAAGGGGAGAGAAAAGCGGGAATAGGAAAAAAGGAAAAAAACAGACAATTAGAAAAGAGAAGAAATAAAAAGAAATAGTGAATGAAAAAGGAATAAGAAGAAAAAGAAGAAGAAGAAGAAGAAGAAGAAGAAGAAGAAGAAGAAGAAGAAGAAGAAGAAGAAGAAGAAAATTATGATGACGACGACGATGATGATGATGATGATGATGAAGGAGAAGGAAAAGGAGAAAGAGAGAGAGAGAGAGAGAGAGAGAGAGAGAGAGAGAGAGAGAGAGAGAGAGAGCCAAGGTGTGCCGCGGGAGGCCATCTCTGCTGATGACTCTCTGCAGGTAATTGTTTGTGGCCTCGTCAGCGCGGCGTGCTGGGAAAAAACAAAAAAATAAATAAAAAGCAAAAACAAAAGCTTCTATTCTCCCTTTCCATTTTCTTTTAGCCTCCCCTTAGTGGCTTTTCCCCCGACCCC
>NC_066517.1:14171676-14241676 GCF_024679095.1 Eriocheir sinensis | reverse complement strand
TGTGGGGGAGAAGGGGCGGACTTCCGGGCCAGTTTATTGTATGAAGACTTTAGCTACACAATTTCAGCTACAAAATGTTACCTAATAAAGAATCATCTTTAATACACTTATCTCATCTCTCTGGTTATTTTGTTATTTTACTAAATCCTCTTTTCTCATCTAATTTTAAAAGTTAAGCAATTTTGAAAGTGGAACATTAATTTATTGTAAACTTTTATTCGTTTTTTATGCAATGTGGAGTTGTTTAGTACTTGTCTAGTACATAAAAAGGTCATGATAATGGGGGAGGAAGGAACGAAGAAACCTAATCCTGCTCGGCCCCTCCTCATCCAGCACCAGCCGCAGCGACAGCATCAGCACCAGCAGGAAGAGGTACAGGATCCACAGCGGCCTCCTCATCTCCCCCATGACAGCCTGCTGGTTGGTGTCCGGCCGGCCGCAGCAGCAGTGCTCTCCAGAGCCTGTTGTGACTCCTGGGCTAACGCGCGGCACGCCTGGCTGGCTGCCTCAGGCGCTGCTGCTTCTGCTGGTGCTGGTGTTGCTACTGCTGGTGTTGGTGTTGTTTCTGTGCTGTGCCCCGACAGCTGCTGCCTCTCCGTGCAGCAGGATGACGCATCATCTCTCAGCAGCTGCATCTCATTCTCGTCCAGCTCGTCGTCACGGCTGGTCCGGGCGTCACCGCTGCTCACCGGCAGTGGCAGGATCTTTTCGTCGTTGAGAGGGACAGACGTTGCTATTTTCCTGAACGACTCTGCGGCTGTGACTTCGTCTTCTGTACCTGCCAGTCCCTCAGTCTGGATAATTATTGCTGCAGACGAGTCGCTCATCGGGTCATCACGGGAAGCCTTGTTGTCCATATCCTGTACGTAGGATGCACGGCCGTTGTCAGGGCCTTTGTGTTGGTCGTTTCCTTCGTTGCCGCCTGAACCCTGACCGTCTGGATCACTGTTGGAGCCGCGCTGCGCCTCGCCGCCGTGGTCCAGTTTGTTAATCAAGCCATTGTAAGACTCGCCCTTGCTATCCCCGCCCAGAACGTCATCATCTTCATCATCGTCATCTTCTAGAACACTCTCCGTCTTGGGGGGGTCTCGTCCCACAGCGGCGCCCAACTGAGAATCGCCGCAGAGGAGCGGACGACGAGCTGCAGCGTCAGGTAGCGGCGGGCGGGCAGGTAGTCCAGGAAGTGGCCAAGATTGCAGGGCAGGAGCGTAGTAATGACGCGCCGCCTCGCCCTCCACGTCACCGTCACTGGCAGGCGCCGGTGCTCGCGCCGTAGCCTGGCGGCATGCACGGCTCGGTTCTCCGTGACCTGCTCGTACAGGCCGTCACTGGCCTGCCTGGTCCAGCCTTTGCCGCCCGTGCAGGTGAAGCTGGCGATCACGCTCGGCTGGTCGGAGTACTGCAACAAAGGGTGCGCCATCCCGATGCTTAAGCGCAAAAGAGACGACCCTTGTAGCTGTTTGGGTGCCACAAGCACCGTTGCCAGATTATCGCACTCAGAGCCTCGTATTTACCGGTTTCTGAACCATAGCTATTGCCACACAAACACCAATAATTAACTATTTTAGCGATAACTATCTATGAAAGCAGTTATCGGGGTCCAGGAGGCAATTTTTGGGTCGGAAACCGGCAAACACAGGAGGCTGAGTACGACAATCTGGCAACATTGGGCCCACAAGGCCTGCTGCACAAAACACCCAACATTTTTTGCTGGTGCTGCTGTTCCTGGCCTGTTCGTGCACGGCGGGATGGTGATAATGTGCCGCTGTTGGGAGCCGCCGTCCTTGCAGCACGAGAGCCATGAGCACGACTCTTTCCGTTGCGAAAGCCGCTAAGTCGCGTATGAATGTGGTGGACGATGTCGATACATAGCTCAATGTGTTTGCGAAGCACGAACTGTAGTTAAGATGACGCTCTGCACAAAAGTAAGGGAATATTATTGCTCTGCCGTTGTTATTACCTCTAAGATGTTGAGCAGGAGGCTGGAGGTAGTTACGACGGACAGACGGTGAGGCTGTGCTGAGGCCGCGGCCCGGCCATGGCTAGGCTGTGGCCGCGACGCGGTGAGGACCATTATACGACGGACAGACTCGCGATACTCAGTAAAACAAACTAACACCGCTTTCTTAACAACTTCTCTACTTTATCTTTCTTCCTCGTCTCCACACTTTCTTCCCTCCAATACCATTACGTTAGCGCGCCTCTCCTCCTCCACACTTCCTACCCATCAGTACTTCTACGTTAGCTTTCCTCCTCCCCATCCACCTTTATTTTTCTTCAATTCCTCTACGTTAGCTTTCCTCCATTCCCCCACCCTTTCTTCCCTTCAGCACTACAGCGTTATCTCCCCTTCTCCTTCTCACCCTTTCTTCCCTGCAATAATTCCCCTACACTGGCGTCCCTCCTCCCCTCCACACTGGCCCAAGTAAAAGGAGAGAAGGCAGCTTTTAGTGAATTTCCCTCCCCTGGTGTCATTGCTCTTTAATCCCACTGAGAGGAAAGAGGTGTAAAGGGGAGGCGGCCAAGGCTTTGGGATTTAAGTCACAATTTGTTAGAGAGAGAGAGAGAGAGAGAGAGAGAGAGAGAGAGAGAGAGAGAGAGAGAGAGAGAGAGAGAGAGAGAGAGAGAGAGAGAGAGAGAGAGAGAGAGAGAGAGAGAGAGAGAGAGAGAGAGAGAGAGAGAGAGAGAGAGAGAGCGTGGCAGAGAATTACAAGGAGAGAGTGCAAGAAAATGGGAGAAAGGTAAAATATAAAGTGGAGGGAAAGATTAGAAGCAAACGAAAGAACCGTGATCAGAGAGAGTGCGTGGAGAAAAATGGAAGAAAGTGAAAAGACGAGAAAGAGGAGGAGGAGGTAAAGTTAAAGTTGAGGGCATACGCTGTAGCTGTGCGTGGCCCCTGTGCTCATCTTTGTCACATTGGCCCTAGAGTGTGTGTGGGGGGGGTAAGAAACTAGGATCTCGGGACACAGGGCAAGTATGAGGAGATAAGAAATGGGAGGATAAGGAGGGGTGGAAGAGATGTGAGGAGGAATAGGGGATGCAGGTGGAGAAGGAGGAAGGGAAAGAGTTAAAGGAAGATGAAGAGGAGGAGGAGGAGAAATGGAAAGAGTGAAAGGAGGAGGAGAAGAGGAGGAGGAAAGCGTGGAGGCATCGGACGTTCACTTAATCATCTTGCAGTCAGATTTTTGTGTTTTACGAGCGTGGGGAGGACAGGTGAGGCACACAGGTTAGCCTTTAATTAATTGCCGCGATGCGTCACACGAGAGCCGCGTCAAGGGAACCAAAGAAAACGCGAAACCTGATGAGGGACAGAAAAAAGAAAATGGGAACGTCTACAATAGTTACTCCTGAACAAGAAATTTAGTAACCGTTCATAGTTGCAGCCAGAATGACGATGAGATTTGGGGTACGTGATTTTAAAAGAATATTGGATTTTGAAACACACTGAACGCAACTAGAAGGAAATAAGAAGGTCACTGTCTACTATAGTTTAAGTTTAAGGGATAAATGGGTAGATCGAGGAGTGGGGAGGGTAAGGATGACAGGTATCTGGACACCTCTCCTCCCGAAATTTACCCCTCTTTCGGTCACCTCTTTAGATTCTTTTTAGGAGCAGCGAGTAGAGTTTTTTTTTTTATTATTGTTTCCTTTTTTGTGTGCCCTTGAGCTGTCTCCTTTGTTGTAAAAAAAAAAAAAAGGTGAAGTGGTTATGGATTTTAGGCGGGTATGGTATAAAAGGGGAAAAAAAAACAAGCAGAAAAACTAAATACACTTAATTCCAAACTCCATCTATATGAAAGAGAGCATAATTTGTGGTTTGATGTTTTGAGCAAAGTGCTAAATTCTCGTTACCTGTTTCTTATACCTGTTAATTAATGTTGATTGCTTCTCTTTCCACAGGTGAGCGAGGCGACACTTCAGCATCCCAGGGAACAGCAGTGAGTGATATGGTGCATTATTTTTTTCTCGTTTTTATCTCTTACCTCTCATGATGCTTGTATTATTATTTTTTTTAGTTAACTGCAGTCTTCGATTTTATTATATTTTGCTTCGTTAACGTCTTCATCGTATCATCGAGTTCCCTTATCAGCATTTGAGTGACATGTTGCATTTTTTTTTAATTCTCATGGTGATTTTTTTTTTTCGCTCATTTTTCTCTTCTATTTAATTTTTATAGTATTTTGCTTTGCTTATGACTGCGTCGTTTTCTATCATCTACTTCTATCATCGTTTCCTCTTCCTCTTCTTCTTCTATATTTATTATCATCATTTTTATTATCAGCATTTACATCACCTTTCCAGTTCTTCCTTTTCCTCTTCTTCATTTTACTATTATAGCTATTTTCATTATTATTATCATTATCATTATTATTATTCCTGCAAGCAGCAATAATCACCATCGCGGCCCAGGTCATTATCCTCCTCTGGGCACTTTTTATCACTCTTAAAGGGGAAAATCAGGTAAGTTAGAGGTCATTAGCTTAACCTCATTAATTTTCCTCCGGCGTGCGTCAGAAGGGAGGGAAAGAAAGAGGGATGGGGAAGAGGGGTAGAAAGGAGGAATAATGGGTAGGAGGGAGATTAAAAGCGAGAGAGGAGTAGGTGGGGGGATAGCTGAGGGTCAGAAGGAGGGACGGAGGGAAGGAGAAAGGTAAAGGAAGAGGAAAAGAGGGAAAAGGAGTAGAGAAGAGAAAGAGTACGTGGAAGATTAAAAGAAAGGAAGAAAGAGAAAACGGATCATTGGGGGTAAGGAAGGATGCGTGGAAGGGAGAGAAGAGAAGGAAAGGGATAAGGGAGAAGATGAAGGGAGGAATTGGAGGGAGGATTGAAGAAATGGAGAAAAGAGAAAATGAAGAAAAAAAACAGTGACAGACAGCGTGGGAAAAGGAATAAAACACACACACACACACACACACACACACACACACACACACACACACACACACACACACACACACACACACAATCATATATATATTTTCTGTGTGTGTGTGTGTGTGTGTGTGTGTGTGTGTGTCGGGATTTTGATGTGTAAAAGCAAATATTTAGCGACAAATACACGCATGACGAAACACACTCGCTCACTGACATTATATACTTTTTTTTCTTGCATTCTTTTTCGAAACGCGGCGAGCAAAAAAAAAAAAAAAGAGGAAAATGTGTTGCAGATCGGCAGAAATGTTCATCTAATATCGCTCCAAATATTCGCCTCTTTATTATCAAAATGAAGAAGAAGAACGTTGGAGCGACGAGTCTATTATTTTTTTTCGTATCAGTGTGGAAATTCTGCGTTTTAGGAGGAGGAGGAGGAGGAAGAGGAGGAGGAGGAGGAGGAGGAGGAGGAGGAGGAGGAGGGGTGGTGGATGAGAGAAGAGATAGATAATTGTGTTGATAGCAATGGCAATGTTTGGTTTGTTGTGGTGATGGTGATGTTTGAGGTTGTGGTCGTTGTGGTTGTGGTGGTGGTGATGGTGGTGATGGTGGTGGTCGTCTAGGTCGTATCATGGGTTTTAAGGCGGAAATGTAAAGGCGGTGTTTGCGCTCTCTCTCTCTGTTGTAATGAAACACTCTTATTGTTCTTTGTTTGATGTTAGATTTTTTTTCTTTCCGTCTTTCAGCTTCCAAATCCTCCTGTCTCATCTTGGAATTTACACGCTGTTTTTTTCCCTTTTGTTATTTGTTCTTTTTATATCCACTTTCTTATTAATATCCTTTTATTTTATTTTCTTCCTTTTCATGTATTCCCCTTTTTTATTATTATTCTCACATCGTTTTCTTCTTTTGGTTTTGATTTCTGTCCCGTTTTCTTTTCTCTCCTCTTCCTCCTCTTCCTCTGTTGTATCACTTTCGCCCTCAATCTCCTCACCTCTTAAAAGTCCTCACTATCCTGCCCGCTCTCTCTTCTTTTTCTCTTTTTTGGTTCTTTTCTTGCCTCCATTCATTCCTTCCTTTACTCACACTTTCGTTCAGTATCCCCAACTCTCCTTACCCTTTTCCCTCTAAACCCTCTCCTCCCTTTCTTCTCTTTTATGGAAGCGTGACGGTTTTGGAGAAAATGACGCACCCAGTAAGGAGGAGGAGGAGGAGGAGGTGCAGCAGGAGGATCAGGAGGAGGAGGAGGAGGTGCAGCAGGAGGAGCAGGAGGAAGAGGAGCAGCAGGAGAAGGAGGAGCAGCAGGAGGAGGAGGAGGAGGAGGAGGAGGAGGAAATATGGTCCATGCGGTCTTAGCCTTGACCTTACGGAGCTTTACAGACCTCAAACTTCACCTGCCTTGACCCTTACCTGGTTGCCTCGTGTACATGTGAGCCTTATATACATGAAAACATGGAAGGACAGGCAACATAAATCCTTTTGGCTCCTTACGAGGCTGTCTGCTTTAGTAAGGAGAAGGAGGTGGAGGTATATATGAAGGAAAGTATGCGGAGGAGAACACTGACATGATAGTAAATGATACATGGGTACATTTCTAGTATATGGTAAGGAAAAGCTCCGTCAGACCTATCCCAAGAAAGTGTAATGAGGTCGATGGTCATGCAGCAGAGGGTGTTTCTCGGTCTCCGGGGTGTTGCGGCTCCTGGTGCGGCTCAGGGCCTGTGATGGCTGGGCCTGGCTGTGTTTGTGCCATTCGTCCGTGTCATTCTTTATCGGCGTTGTGTGCTCGAATTATTCTTCATCGGCGCTGTGTTGGTATGGATGAGCGAGGAAAGAGAGAGAGAGAGAGAGAGAGAGAGAGAGAGAGAGAGAGAGAGAGAGAGAGAGAGAGAGAGAGAGAGAGAGAGAGAGAGAGAGAGAGAGAGAGAGAGAGAATTGCGAGAAGATATAGAATGCACACAAAAGTAGTAAGGGATATAGGGATAGAGAATGAGATAAGAGATAATGGCCCGTGGCCATCAAGGCCTCCGGGCGGGCGTGGCGGCGCCTCACCAACACGTGTAGTACGCCAGGACGCCGGACACGACGACGGCACAGATCGCCGTGACGTCCAGGAATGCGTCCGTCCATGTGTAAGGCGCGGCGTGTCTCTTGGGAATCACCAAGGCTCCAACCCCAGCAGGTGATGCCAGCGACATCACCAAGGCTCCAACCCCAGCAGGTGATGCCAGCGACATCACCAAGCCTCCAACCCCAGCAGGTGATGCCAGCGACATCACCAAGCCTCCAACCCCAGCAGGTGATGCCAGCGACATCACCAAGGCTCCAACCCCAGCAGGTGATGCCAGCGACATCACCCAGGCTCCAACCCCAGCAGGTGATGCCTCGTTCGCTTTTTCGTGGGATACTTACTGTCCCATTGTGTCTTTCTCTGTGAATATGAAAATATCAGAGCAGAAAGGGAAAAAAGATGAGAAAAGAGAAAACAGAAGTAAATGAGGGTAGGGTGTATAAGGGTGAATGTTGGGGAAAAGGGAGTAGCCCGCGGGGTGCAAGGGGAGGGGAGGAGAGTGGGGAGTGTTCTGAAGAGAGGAGAGGGGAGGACGAGCGTATGGGGAGTGTGGGAAAGACGGTAATGTAGGAAAGTCTGTCAGTGGAAGAAAGAAATATATGAAGAAGGTAAAGGAAGAAGACCGGGTAGGAAGAAAGGAAATACGGAAACCCAAATGAGCACGGAAGGAGGAAAGGAAAAGTAAGGTGCAGGGGAGCCGGCGAGGCGTGAAGGACTTGGTTGACACAGCTGTTGGCCGATGTAGGATCAACAACAGCAGCTGGATTGGACCAGACTACCTCTCACCACTCCTCCTCCTCCTCCTCCTCCTCCTCTTCCTCCTGCCCCTCCACTCCCGCTTGCTCTTCTTCACATACGTCATTCCCACTCACGACTCCTTCGCTCCCCCGAGTCACGACCACTACTTTTTTTAGCCCCAATGTTTACCTTTCTTAATGAGGTGAAAATAAAACTCTCGCTGGACAGGTAAGAAGCACAGACAGAGGACGGACAGGTGCATGGCAAGACAAAGTGTGGGACATACGGAGAGGTGAATGGCGTTAGTAGTTCTTTTCTTTTTCCTGAACAAATGCGTTAATATAAATGATTTCCCACTAGCGTGTTAACCCATAAAAATTTAACTTCCACCCCACAGAACATTATTATAACTCCAATCTATGTATTTTTTTTCCTGTATGGTGGATTTTACTAATCATTCAGTTCTCTGTGTCATTTTTCCCTCCCCGTTTTTTAGCAGAACATTCGCTGTTTCCCGTTTTCCACTCCACGATTTCAATGTCAGTATATTTGTTCTCCTTTGTTCCCATTTTCTTTCCCCTGCCACCACCACAACCCTTACATCTATACACTTAGTCATGCATCTCTAGACTTCTTCGCCTCCACCTCTCCATAACTTTTTTTCTCCCTCCCATAACCCTTCCTTTCCTTGCCTCCTCTGTATACTAGATTCTTCCCTTCTCGTGTAGATGGTATAGAGGGGAAGGCAGGTTGCTGGAGATGGGATGGGCTTGACAGTTGGGATGTTATTGTGTTAAATGAAGTGGTAAGTTTGTTTTGTTAGGGTGTTGAGAGGGAGGCGAGGAAGGAGAGAATATAAGGGAAAAGAGGATTGACCTGTGAAAGAGAGTAGAAGGAATTAGAAGGAGAGAAAAGAAGATAAAGAAGTGGGGTTAGGAATGGAGGAGAAATGGGGAAGAGCGACAAAGAAAGGAATGGAAAAAAATAAATAAGAGGAATAGTAAGGAAAAGTACACGGGAAAGAGAAGAGCTTAAAAAAGAAACAATGAATTCGTGATGTGAGTAAAGGAGAAAAAGAGAAAAGGAGGAGAAGGAAATGGACATGAGTGGAGAAATGGATGAAAAAATAGGATAAAAGAGGTTGAAATGTAATAGAAGAGAGAAATGAGCTTGTAAAACGTAAGATAATGGTAAGTAACGGGTTGAAAAAGTATAGAAGAATAAACTTGAAAATTACCGAATCTTCAAAAGAAAGTGAAATTAGGGAAAACCGAGTATATAATAAAATATAAAATGATAAATGAGGATAAAAAGGATAAGTAGAGGGAAACGAGCCTGTAAAACGTGCGATAATGGAATAAAGCGGATTAAGAACAGTAAAAAGGAATAACTTGAAAATTGCTGAGCCTTTGAAAGTGAGGAATAGAAAAGAGAATAATAAATGATGATGGAATAAGAGTAGTAGAGGTAGTAGTAGTAGTAGTAGTAGTAGGAAAACGTACGATAATAGAATGAAATACGTTAGAAATACAGAAAATATATACTTGAAAATTACTGAACCTTCAAGAGCAAATGGAATTGTGGAAGACAGCGCAGTGGAATAGAAAATGTATCGCTGCGGAGAAATGGAGGAAGAGTACAAAGAGAGGCCATCAATAGCCCGGACATTTGTCAGGCTTATTAAAGTGGTGTGTGTGTGTGTGTGTGTGTGTGTGTGTGTGTGTGTGTGTGTGTGTGTGTGTGTGTGTGTGTGTGTGAGTGTGTGTGTGTGTGTTTTAAAATGATTAATGTGTTCGCACTCCTTTTTCTCAGTGAATGCAAACAAAAGCAATAGTAAAAAAAATTAAAACAAGTAAAAGAAAGATGAAATATTAAACAGAAGGTAATACTGTACATCAAAAATAAATACTACACGAATATTAAACAAAAATAGTGAGGAAGCATATGGACGAAAATTAAAAGTGTAGAAAGAAATGTTAGACTATTCGATAAATCCGAATTCCAACAAATTTGTGAAATATTAAGAGTAAAAACATATGCATATAAAAAATTCAGGCAAATATGTTTGTAAAAATATCGAGAATGGCGCAAGCGAAATTTAAACATGCAAAGAAAATGTCAGAATATTGAAGGCGGTGGTAATGGTGGCGGCGGTGGTGATAAGTGCTTTGGTGGTGGTAATAGTGGTGGTGGTGGTGGTGGTGGTTGTGTTTGTAGTGAGGATGGTGGTGTTGGTGTTGGTGATGATGGTATTGGTGTTGGTGGTGTTGGTGGTGGTGTTGGTGTTGGTGTTGTTGGTGGTGGTGGTGGTTGTGTTTGTAGTGAGGATGGTGGTGTTGGTGTTGTTGGTGTTGGTGTTGGTGGTGTTGGTGTTGGTGTTGGTGGTGGTGGGGGCGGCAGTAGTGGTGATCGTGGTGGTGGTAATGGTTTATAACTATTTTATGACGGGTAATAATTGGTCCATTACGCCATCACGGCCCCATTTCATCTTCCCTCATCTTGTCCCCTTCCCCACTTCCCCTTCCTCTTCTTCCTTTTCTTCGTCTTCCTCTTTTCTTCTTACTCCTATTTTCTTACCTTTTTTTTTACTTTCTACTCTTTTCGTTTTTATTTCATCCTCCTCTTTTTTCCCCTCTATCCCTTCCCTAACCTCCACCTCTCTTTCATATCCATTTATTTCTCTTATTCCTCCTCCTCCTCCTCCTCCTCCTCCTCCTCTCACACAATCTTCCTGACTCCCCATTCCGTCTTCATGCCATTCCAACACTTAACTCTTCCACACTACACTACCTTCTCCTCCTCCTCGGGTCGCTTTTCTCCTAATGATTGTTTCCCTGGGAGGCGAGGAGACACCGGGGGAAAGTTATAATTAATCCGCGCTTCGAGAGGAGGAGAACAAGAGTCGGGGCGGAAGTTTGGTCGGCCGTCACGCGGACTTTGCTCAGGTGAGGCGGCGGGTCCCTCCCTCCTACCTGGCTGCCTTGCTTGCTTCCTTCCGTCCGTCCGCTCCCCAGGTTAGAAAAATGAACTCCGGCCCAGGTGCTTGATTTTATTTTTACTTTTATTTGGTTAGTTTATTCAGTTTTCTGTTTTCTGTGTTTGGTTTGGTTTGCTTCCTTTTGTTCTTATTTTGCATTTTTCTTTTTGTTTATTTATTTATCTTCCTTTTTGTTTCATATTTTTTCTTTCTGGCATTTTATGTATCCTGCTTTCTTATGTATTTTTTCTATGTTTTATTTTATAGTAGAGGAAGCAGTTTAAGGGCAAAATAAAAATAAAAGAAAACAATAATGAAAAAAAAGCCCGCTACTCACTGTTCCTATTTAGTTTTCTTTCCTTCCGTCTTTATCTTCTCTTCTTTCATTTGCTTTCTTTCTTTTCCTTTATTATTTTTCCACTTTTTTATGCATCCTGTTTCTTGTTTATTGTTTTCATGTTTAAGTAGTTTTCTTTTCTTCCGTCTTTATCGTACATTCTTTCTTCTTCCTTTCTCCTCCTTTCTTTCTCTTTCTCTTTCTATTTTTTCTGTTTCAATTTGCATCTTCTGTTTTGTGTATTGCCTTCTATGATTCTTTTCTTTCCTTTTGGCTTTATCTTGTATTGTTTCTTTTTCATTCTTTCTTTCTCTTCCTTCTCTCTCTCTCTCTCTCTCTCTCTCTCTCTCTCTCTCTCTCTCTCCCTTATTTGCTCGTTTTCTGGACTTCCACGTCTTGCAAATAAATAGTCTCCCCTGATTGTTTTTTTTTCCCCCTCCCATTACAGAAAACAGTGTGATCTTTCTTTTGCCATGAGGAGGAGGAGGAAGAGCAGGAGGAGGAGGAGGACGAAACATGGCAACATGAACGAGCAGGCAGCAGAAAGCCTGTTGGCTCATTTCAAGGCTGCCTGCTTTCAGTCATTAAATCAATCCGTTACCCACTGGAGTGGCTTGCGGGAAGGATTAAAGCACTTGTGTACCTTAAGAGACGGTAAATTAAAAAGAGAAGAGTGAGAAGGAAAGGAAAAGAAGAAGAAGAAGAAAACTCACCACAACAAATATAAGAGAACAAGCGAGGGAAAAAAATAAAAACGAAGAAGGTACTCGTCACACACACACACACACACACACACACACACACACACACACACACACACACACACACACACACACACACACACACACACACACAAACACACATATACACACAACAAAAATAAAGGAGTGGAGGTCAAAGGAAGCCCTAAACAATAATTCCACAGACAGACAGACAGACAAACTCAAGTGGCGCTGATAGGTGGCTTAATCATAATAATTTAAGGCGAAATGCAGACGTCAAAAACTCGAACAGGCGGCGAGGTGTTCATTGTTTCTGTTGGTCAGGTCACGGAGGTCAAACAGCCGTGGGAGAATAGAGAGTATGTTCCCTCTTCCTCCTCCTCCTCCTCCTCCTCCTCCTCCTCCTCCTCCTCTTCCTCCTCTTGGGGTATGATTACGGAGGAGAAAACGGGAAGACAGCGGTGAGAATGTTGCCGAGAGAAAGTGTAAGTTTTTTTTTTACTCTCTCTCTCTCTCTCTCTCTCTCTCTCTCTCTCTTGTGCTATCTTCGTTCTTATTTATGTTATTGCTTTGTTTTGTTTTTTATTGTTATTGTCTTGCGTAAGAGTGTGACAGAGAGAGAGAGAGAGAGAGAGAGAGAGAGAGAGAGAATGTATCACCCCCACGCCCATTTCTCATTCCATTTCTCCGCGGAATAGGAGTGAATGGTGCTATCTCTCTCTCTCTCTCTCTCTCTCTCTCTCTCTCTCTCTGTCACTACCCCCCTCCCTCCCTCCCTCCCATCTCCCTCTTACATTTCCCATTTCAATTCCATTCCCACACCACCACAACAGCTATCATCATCACCTCCACCATCACCAACACCATCAGCTTTACTATCTCGAAATATCACCCCATCTCTCTTCCTCCCCATTCCCCTCTCTCCCCTCTCCCATAGGTATATACTCCCCAAGTGACTTATCTCGCCCTTCATCTGTCTGACTTCCCCTCTTTGTCCTCTCTCTGTCTCTCTGTCTCTCTCTCCTCTTACTTTTTTTGGGCTCTTATGTTTGTTTCTTAGTCTGTGTTTTTCTTCCTTTCTTCTTCTCCTTGATCATTTTTTTATTGTTATTTAAATTTTTTATGTCTAGTTATTCTTGTTGTTTTTTGTTCCCTCATTCTTCATTTTCCTTCCCATTTGATTCTTAGTCTATGTCTGTTTTTCTTCCTTTCTTCTTCTTGATCTTTTTTTTGTCTACTTATTCTTGTTTGTTTTTATTCCCTTATTCTTCTTCTTCCTTCTGTTATCTTTTATGTCTTTCTTTATTCGTGTATGTTTTTCTTCCCTTTCTCTTCTTCTTCTCCTTGCTACTTGTTCTCTCTTTCCTCTTCCTCTACTATAGCTTTTATTTCTTACATTCCCTTAATTTCTTATACTTCTTACGTTCCTTTCTCATCTCCTTCCCTCTTTTTATATCTTTCAATAGTTCTTTTATTATTTTTCTTCATCCTTTCCACCATTCATTTTTCCTTTTCTTACTTTCCATCTATCTTTCTTTAACTACTATCGTTTCTACCATTTCTCTCCCTCTCACCACTTTCTTTAT
Organism: Eriocheir sinensis; assembly: GCF_024679095.1. NCBI lineage: Eukaryota > Metazoa > Arthropoda > Malacostraca > Decapoda > Varunidae > Eriocheir > Eriocheir sinensis. Next base: position 14,228,373 of record NC_066517.1, on the reverse strand, counting down.
CTCACAAGCTTACCTTACTTCCCTCCTATACCCCTTATTTTCCCCCCTTCCTTTCCTTACCGCCTCTTCCTCTTCACTCCTTTCCCATTCTCCAATCTTCCTTTCCTTCTTCCATTCCATTGCTACCACACTTCCTTCCCTTACTCTCCCATTCCTCCCATACCTCACCTTCTCGTGCCTCCCATACCTTGCAGACTGATTTCTCCCATTCTTCGCTTTCCCCTTCCTACCATATGACCCTTCCCCATTTCCCTGCATTTCTCTCCCTCCTTTCTCTCCCATACCTCGGTTTCCTCTTCCTACCATACATTCCTTCTCCATTTTCCTGCATTTCTCTCTCTCCTTTCTATCCCATACTTCGCTTTCCTTTTCCTACCATACATTCCTCCTCCATTTCCCTGCATTTCTCTCTCTCCTTTCTCTCCCATACCTCGCTTTCCCCTTCCTACCATACATTCCTCCTCCATTTCCCTGCATTTCTCTCCCTCCTTTCTCTCCCATACCTCGCTTTCCTCTTCCTACCATACATCCCTACTCCATTTCCCTGCATTTCTCTCCCTCCTTTCTCTCCCATACCTCGCTTTCCTCTTCCTACCATACATCCCTACTCCATTTCCCTGCATTTCTCTCCCTCCTTTCTCTCCCATACTTCGCTTTCCTTTTCCTACCATACATCCTTCCTCCATTTCCCCATTCCCTTCTTCCTTATCTCTCCCCCTTCTTCATCCAGCCATTCCTCCCTCCCCTATCTCCCCATACCTCACTCCTCTTTCCTCCCATATCACCTTGTCTTCCTCCAGTGAGAAATGGTTAAAGTTCTTCCCTCCATCATGAGTCTCTTTCTCTCCACCCCTCCCTTCTCTCCCTCTCTCCCTTCACTCTCTCTACTCTCCTTTCTCTTCCTCCTCTCACCACTCATCATCTCTTGACGCTAGGGAAGGAGGGAGAGGAGAGGGAGAGAGGAGAGGGAGAGGAGAGGGGGAGAGAAAGGAGGAGAAGAAGGAGGAAGGCTATAGCTCAAATCTACCTCCTTCTTGCTTACTCTCGGTGCTAGAGGGAAAGGAAGGGGAGGGAAGGGAAGGAGGGGAGGAGAGAGAGAGAGTGAGGTATCAAGGGAATGAGGTAGGAAAATAAACGACCTAGAAATATCAAGATTCAAGAGAAAATGTAAATAAGGATAATGAGAGAGAGAGAGAGAGAGAGAGAGAGAGAGAGAGAGAGAGAGAGAGAGAGAGAGAGAGAGAGAGAGAGAGAGAGAGAGAGAGAGAGAGAGAGAGAGAGAGAGAGAGAGAGAGAGAGAGAGAGAGAGAGAGAGAGAGAGAGAGAGAGTGAAGACGAATATTATTAATTAAAACGTGAACGCAAATGAAAGAAAAGAAATAAAATATCTGCAGGCGATAATCATTTAAAGTTTCGTCTCCCCATTCATTCATTCTCCTCCTCCTCCTCCTCCTCCTCCTCCTCCTCTCTCATCTTCCGTTCAATCTTGGCTCCATGCTCCTCTTCAATCACCCTTTCTTCCTCTCTCCTCCTCCTCCTCCTTCTCCTCCACACAATCGCACCATCTCGAGCCTCAACACACACCATCTGGTTTCCATTTCGAGATAATGATGTATTTTGTTTTCTATTCTTGCTCTGCTCCTGAAAAATGGTGCCGACTTACGATTTTTTTTTAGGAGGAGGAGGAGGAGGAGGAGGAGGGAGAATAGGCTGAGGGATAGGGAGACGAAGATAGGGTGAGAAAAGAGAGAGAGAGAGAGAGAGAGAGAGAGAGAGAGAGAGAGAGAGAGAGAGAGAGAGAGAGTAGATAAATAGTGGTGGAAGAGATGATGGGGAGAGGAAGGAAGGGGGGTATGGAAGAGAACGAAAGAAGGAAGGATAAGGAGAGAGAAGGAGAGGAAATACACAAGTGGTGGAAGAGGTGATGAAGGTGATTTGTAAAGAATGGAAGGCAGGATCGGAGAGCATCAAATCCCGCTCCTACATTGTATCAGATGCTTCTCTTCCCGTCTGTCGGTTCACGGAGATTGGGGTGTTTTCTATCGCCTTTGTTCTCCGGCTTCGTTTTCTCTGTCTCTGTCTCTTTCTTTTATTTCTGTACATTTTTTTTCTTTATTTTGTTACTTATCTACTTATATTCTTTCTGTTAGTTGATCTATTTGACGTCTCTTGTTTGTTTTCATTCTATCGCCCTTGTTCTCCGGTTTCGTTTTCTCTGTCTCCGTCTTTCTTTTATTTCTGTACATTTTTTTTTTCCTTATTTTGTTACTTATCTGCTTTTATGGTTTCTGTTTGTTCATCTATTTGACGTCTTTTGTTCGCTTTCATTGTTTTATTATTTTTTTTAGCATTTCTTCTTACCCGTTTCTGCATTTTTTTTTACTGTGAATCGTTTTTTTCGTCTCTTTCGTTGTCCTTATTTTTTTTCACGTTAATGTTCTTGTTTTCTCTTCTGTTTTTTTTTATATTTCCTTCCCATTTTTTTCTGTTTTCCTTCTACATTATTCTCGCTTTATTAATATTTTCTGACTTCTCCATCTCCTCCATTCTCCTCCATCGCTTCATTCTAATCATTCTATTTTTCCTGTTGCTTTTTTCTTTCTTGCTCCTCCTCCTCTTCCTCCTCCTCCTCCTCCACCTCCTCCTCCACCTGAAAAAGCATGTGGAGAGGAATTCGCCGCCTCCTCAGCGGCGTTTCAGGATTTCTAGTTCAGAGAGTTCACGGTAGGAGTTATCTTGTTATCGAGAGAGAGAGAGAGAGAGAGAGAGAGAGAGAGAGAGAGAGAGAGAGAGAGAGAGAGAGAGAGAGAGAGAGAGAGAGAGAGAGAGAGAGAGAGAGAGAGAGAGAGAGAACACCTAAGCCTTTTGTTCGTGCTCTCTAGTCTCATACATTGCAAAACCTGTAAGTGTCACGGCTTTTCATTCGCTCCTTTCTCTTCCTTTTTTTTATCACGTGGTTTCGAAATCGCTTTCATGCCCCATTTCTCTTTTGCTCCGCCTTTTCCTTCTTCCCTTTTTCTCTATTTTTTTCTTATTCTATTATTACCGGAACGTTTTTTTTTATTATTTTTATTCCTCTTTATCTTTTCACCTTTATTACTATTTTTTTTTCACCATTTTTTCTTTTTTTTCATCGTTTCGGTCGTGTGACTTTGATCTGATTTCTGTTTTATTTGATTTATGCTCCTGTGAATTTGATAAGTTATGGCTACACACACACACACACACACACACACACACACACACACACACACACACACACACACACACGTTTAGTTCTGGTTGGGTTTGTTACCTGGTCTAATTCACACCTGTTGGCCTTCCGTAACCCCTTCTTCCTGAGAGAGAGAGAGAGAGAGAGAGAGAGAGAGAGAGAGAGAGAGAGAGAGAGAGAGAGAGAGAGAGAGAAGGGAAAAGAAGGGAAATAAAATAAAATAGAACAAAACAAAAGGAAACAAAAGAGAAGTGAAGAGAAAAAATGAGAGAGAGAGGAGAAGAGAAGAGAAAAAAGAGGAAAGATAAAAAGAGAAAAGAAAAGATGGAAAATGAAAAGAAAAGAAAACAAAGGGAAAGAAAAGAGCAGCTAAGAGAAAGAAAAGTGATATAAAGAGAGAAGAGAAGAGAAGAGAGAGAGAGAGAGAGAGAGAGAGAGAGAGAGAGAGAGAGAAAAAGAGGAACCAAAGAAGGTCATTCAAAACAAAGGATTAATGCCTGCAAGGGATTTACATGAGGATTAAGAGAGCTGGGAAGACGAGGCGGGAAGAAAGGAAGAGATTAAAGAGAAGCCAGGAACAAAAGAAAGCAGGGAGAGAAAGTAGGAGAAAGGAAACATCAAAGCGACAGTCGTAAATAGAGGATAACGAAGAAAAAAATAATAAGGGATGAATCGGACAGAAAAAAATGATCTAAGAAGAGGAAGTCAAAAGGAGAGATATAAGAAATGAGTGTGAAAAGGGAAATGAAAGAAAGGTTAGGTCACTGAAATGTAAAATGAATTTGTGATAAAGAATGATGAATGAAAAGTGAAGGAATATTATTGTGGTAGAAAGTACTGATGAAATGGATAAAGAAGAGATGAAAAAGATAATTGTAGAGATGAAAATAAATGAAGAGATGAAAAAGATAAACGGTTACGAAGAGATGAAAGTACTGATGAAATGGATAAAGAAGAGAAGCGCATGATAAAATATAATGTGTGAAGAAAATAAATGAAAGAAAATTTAGGTTACTGAAATGTAAAATAGATTAGAGATGAACGATTATGATTAGGATGAACGAAAAATGAAAGAATATTGGGGTAGAAAATGCAGAATGGAAGAAAGGGATAAAGAAGCGGAGAAATATATTTAAAAAGAAATAGAAGGGAGGAATCAGATAAAAATAATAAAAGATCAAAGAATATGAAATCGAGGAGAGAAGATGAAATCAGTGTGAAAAGTGATATGAGGGAAAAGTTTGGAAGCTGTGAAATAAAATGTAATAAAGAAAATGGAAGGAATAGTGAAGGACAATTGGGATAGAAGGTAGGGAAGAAATGGATAAAAAAAAAATATACAAGTGATAAAGTGATAAAGTGATAAAGGTTAGAGGAAGATGAAGTTGAAAAGAAAATAACAAGACACCTCTCCTCCCGAAATTGACGTCTCTTTTGGCCGCTCATAACTTTTGTCTCTGTAGGAACAGCGACTAGCGGGCTTTTTTTTTTTTTTACATCTCTTTTTGTTGCCCTTGAGCTGTTTCTTTAGCAGTAAAAAAAAAGAAGGGAAGTATATGAAAGAAAACCGAAAAGATAAAATGGAAAAGAATAACAAGTAAGGGAAGAACATAAAACAAAGGCAAAAAATGAAATCGTGAATAACAGACAACTGCAAAAGAATGTCAAAAAGAACAACAAATAGAGAAGGAAAGAGTACCAGAGCGACGTAAAAATAAACGTAGGAAGAACATAAAAAAACGAAAAAAACGAAAAAAAGACCACGTAACGAAGGAAGAAAAAAAAAAAAGGAGAGACGAAAGAATAATAAGAACAACAGAGGAGAAAGAGAATAAAAGAAACATATCAAAGGAGAGCAAAATAAACATAGAAAAGAAGGAGAGGAGGAAGTAAAGAAATGAAGCAATGATGAGTATAAAAAAAGAGAAAAGAACACATAAATAAAAAAAAGAAAAGGAGAGGAGAAAAGGAAAAAAAAGAAAAATAAAGCGAGGAAAAAAAAAAGGCTGTTAGTTATTTTTTTTATTATTACTATCATCATATTTTTTTATCGAATCATTTATAGGTGAAAGATACAGAAAATAGATAAAAGGAAGAAAATAAGGATACGAGAAAAGGAAAAACATATAGTAAAATTAAAAATAAAGGAAAATAGTAAAAGAAAGTATTATTTTCATCCTTTTTCTTTCATATTTTTTTTACTCCTCATTAATAGGAAAAAAAAAAAGATTAAGATAAAAGATAAAGAATATATGAAAGAGCAGAGTAAGGAAAAACTGGAAAATATAAAGCCAAGAATAAGCGAAGGGAAAAGCATATGAAAAGAAAGCTATTTTTATCATTATCATTTTTATTATCATCATACCTTTGCGCATCCTTTATTATTTATCTCCCTCCCTCCGCGGCGCCGGGTCGGGGTGGCGGCGCAAGGGAAGAGCCGCGCTTAATGAGTCTTAGGTAATTAGCTCGCGGCAAACACAGGTCCTCCGCGTCAATGTTTGCCGACACGATACTTTGCTGAATAAACTCAATGGGAAAAGAAAATAGTCTCTCTCTCTCTCTCTCTCTCTCTCTCTCTCTCTCTTCTTTTTATCTGTTTTCTCTTCTCTTTTCTCATCTTTTCTCTCTTTTCTCTTCTACATTTCTTCTCTTCTCCTACTTTTCTCTCTCTCTCTCTCTCTCTCTCTCTCTCTCTCTCTCTCTCTCTCTCAGGTGTGTGATTTACCTGAGTGCATTCCTCCCTAAATATACGTAGGGAGGGAAACACCTGTCTCTCTCCTTCTTTCCCTCCCTCTCTCCCTCCCCTCTTTATCTTCCTGTCATTTTATTCCCCCTTTTATCTGCCTCTTCGATCTCTTATCTCTCTCTGCCTGTCTTTCTTCCCTCCCTCTATGTTCTTTCTCTCCTTCCTTCCTTCCTCCTCCTATTTCTCCTATTTCTATCTACCTTTCTCTGTTCTCCTTTCTTTTGTTTTAATCGACTTATTCTACGATTTCTCTTTCTCCTTGTCCTCCTACTCTCCTCCTCCTCCTCATTTTCCTCCTCCTCTTCTGCTTACACTCTCTAAAACCTCTTACTTCCGCTTCATTTCTCCCCCCTCATCTTTCTCTACCTCCTATCTACTAATTTTCTTCTTCCCTTCCTCTTCCTCATGATCATATCCTATTCCCCCTCTTTCTCTTCCTCTTTACCTAACTGACTTTATTTCTTCCCTTCCTCCCTCATTCCATCCATCCCTCTACACCTTTCCCTCCTCCTTTTGCCTCTCCTCTTCCTCCTCCTCCTTCCGTTTATATTATATCCCCACCTCTTTTTCTTCCTCCTCTCTTAACCTCTTCACTTCCTCGCTTCCTCACTTCCTCCATCCACCCCTCCACCTTTCTCACCTTCTTCTACCTTCCTTCCTCCTCCTCCTCCTCGTCCTCCTCCTCCACACTTGGCCTCTGACGCGACCTAACCCCTAAGACCGTTTTCCCTGATTTATGTTCGCCTCCCGTGTGAAAGAAAACGGGAAAAAGGTGGACATTCAGCCCTCGTGTTTCCACTTTTTGTTCTTCCAAGCGGTGTGAGGAGGAGGAGAAGGAAGGAGGAGGAGGAGGAGGAGGAGGAGGAGGTGTGAATAGGTAGATAGGTAAAGATTTATGGATGGATATATGGAAAGTGTGTGTGTGTGTGTGTGTGTGTGTGTGTGTGTGTGTGTGTGTGTGTGTGTGTGTGCGAGAAAGAAACCGAAAGAAGGATAGATCGAAAGTGTAGTAAAGTTGTAGATAGATAGATAGATAGATACATACATACATACATGCATAGAAAGGCAGATAAACAGAAAGATAGATAGACTGATAGAAGGATAGGTTGAAAATGTGTCTGCGTGTGAGAGGTGGAAAGAAACATAAAAAAATAATAGATCAAAAGTGTAGTAAAGATGTAGAGAAGCAGATAGATAGATACATAGACAGATAGATAGATAGATAGATAGACAGATATACGATAGACAGAAGGATGGATAGGGTGTGTGTATGCTTGTGTATGTAAGGGAGAAAAACGAATAATGGATAACAAACGTGAAGTAAAAATGAATGGCAGGTGGTCGCCTTAAGCAGGTGAACAAAGGTGTCTTATTACAGGTGAACAGGTGCATGCTATATATGGGCAAAGTTGAGTGGTGGAGCAGGTGAATTGATGGAGTGTTATTGCAGGGGAGGGTTAAAGGAGTTTGGATATATAGGATGGGGAGGAGTGTAGGGGAATGGGAGATCTTGATTGGAAGTGTGTTAATATAGAAGGAAGGGGGAGATTGGAGAAGAAAAACAAGAAGAAGTAGAAGAAGTACTAGAAGAAAAAGAAGAAGAAGAACAAAGAGAACAATAAAAACAAGAAGAGGAACACAAAAGGGACAGGAACAAGAACAACAAGAAAAAGAAACAGGAGCAAAAAAGGGAGAAGAAGAAGAAAAATTCAGAAGAAGAAGAAGAAGAAGAAAAAGAAGTAGAAGAAGAAGAACAAAAACAACAACAACGTAGAGAGATTGCAATTTAAAGAGCAAAAGAGAGTGAAGTGAAAATGTGAGCAGTGGAGGAGAATGTTGAGAGATTAGAAAGAGGAGGGGAGAAAAAAAAAATGAAGGTGAGAAGGAGGAGGAGGAGGAGGAGGATGAAGTGGAAAAGGAGGAGGAGGAGGAGTGCATCTTAGGAGCAAAGGCGCGAGTAAGAGGTAAGAATGTGTCAGAGGAGGAGGAGGAGGAGGAAGAGGAGGAGGAAAGGAGGAGGCGTGAGTGGGTGGGGCAAGGGCGTGAGTGCGGCGTGAGGGTCCCCAACTTTCTCTCCACAAAGGCCGGAGGGAAAATGGGAACAGGAGGAGTCACGTACAGGAGGCGAAGCAAAGGGTCACGTGCGTGTGTGTGTGTGTGTGTGTGTGTGTGTGTGTGTGTTACTAAGTGTCTCTTGTTCGTTTATATCCTGTATGTGTGTTTGTGTTTTTTTCTTCTATTTTCTCCGTTTTATTAATTTGGTTGTCTGTCTCTTCCTTTCTGTCTTATTATTTGGGCTGTCCGTCTGTCTATATCTGTGTGTCTGTCTGTCTGTCCTTTTTTCTGTCTCTGTCTGTGTTTTTCTGTCTTTCTATCCGTCTGTGTTTCGTCTAATTCTATCTGTCCGTCTTTCTGTCAATTTCCGTTTGTCTTTCTGTCTATCTCCCTCTTTCATTGTCTGCCTCTTTGTCTCTCTATTTGCTGTCCATTCTTTACTGTCATATTTTTTTCTTCATCGTCCCGCTTTTTTTTAATCTCTCAACACATAGCGGGCGGCGAGACACAGACACAGTTATATGGAGTGTGGACAGATGACGTTCTTGTCACGCGCGTCTGTGTGTGTGTGTGTGTGTGTGTGTGTGTGTAATTTTTTTCTTGGTTACGTGTGTGCGTTAGCGGTAGTGGCGGTTAGAGGAGGAGGAGGAGGAGGAGGAAGAAGCGGAACGGAAGATAAGAGGGGGAGGGAGGTAGAGGAGGAGGAGGAGGAGGAAGAAGAGGAAGTAGGGGGGAGAGATTCAGTGGGGAAAGAAGACTGACGAGAGAGAGAGAGAGAGAGAGAGAGAGAGAGAGAGAGAGAGAGAGAGAGAGAGTAATGGTGGGATCCGTTAATATGAGTTATTCCATAGATGCCGGACCGATGCCTTGAAGGGGAGGGGGAGGAAGAGGAGGAAGAAGAAGAAGAGGAGGAGGAGCAGAAATTGATGGTGATTGGCTATAGTCTTCAACATCATAACTCTAAGAAGGGTGATGGTGATGATAGTGATAATAGTTAATGGTGATGATAATGGTGATACGAGTAATGATGATGATGATAATGATGGTGATTTTTCTATACCAGAGGAAGTAGTGAAGAGGAAAATAATAAAAAAAAAGGTAAAGGTGATGTTGAAGATGGTGGTGGGTGCTTAAAAATACCTAAATTGTTTTGTATCAACCATTATTTTTTTGTATCATGTTTTTGTATCCTGTATTTGTTCTTGAATCCTGATAGTTTCCCTCATCTTCCTATCTACTTTGTGTTCCTCCTCCTCCTCCTCCTCCTCCAGCACTAAGTCCTCAATACTCGACACGGAAACTCCATTTGTTAGTAGAGAAAAGCTGCTCATGTGCTTCTCCTCCTCCCTTCCCTCCCTCCCTCCCTCTCCTCTCCCTCCCCTCTCTCCCTTCCTTCCTCCCTCCTCTACCTTTTCCCCCTCGCTCCTCTCTTATGTGTCTCTGTTGACGTTTTTATTTCCCCCTACAATCATCATTCTCTCTCTCTCTCTCTCTCTCTCTCTCTCTCTCTCTCTCTCTCTCTCTCCTCATCTTTTTCCCTTCATCTCTTTTCTCCTTCTCTCCGCTTCCCTTTCCTTCCTTCTCACACTCTTCTCCTCCTCCGCCTCCTCTTCCTCCTTGACATCTAAGAGTGAGAGGAGGGAAGAGAGAGGAGAGATAGAGGGGGTGGGAGAGTGAAGGTAGACACAACAAGGCAGGGGAGGAAGAGGGGGAGAGAGGGAGAGAGAAAGGGAGGAAAGGGAGGAGGAAATTGAGCACAGAGAGTGAATGGAGGTAGAAGTAGCAATATTAACGGTAGAGGAAAGGAGGAAAAGAGGGAGAGAGAAAAAGGGAGGAAAAGAAGAAGGAATACGGAAAGGAAGGGACAGATGGGGCAGAGAGGGATAGGGAAAGGAAAGAGGGAAGAATGGAGAACGAGAGGGAGAGAAAGAGAGGAAAATAAAGAGGAATACGGAAAGGAAGGGAAGGATAAGGGAGGGAGATAAGGAAAAGGAGAAGGTAGGAATGGAGGAGGAAGACAATAAGGGAAGAAAGGGAGGAGGAAAGGTAGGAAAAAAAGATGGTGGGAGAGTGATAATGAGGCGGCTGGAGATTTGAAAGGGAATGGGGGTGATAAAGATGATGGTGAGTGGTGAAAATGATGGTGATGAGGCGTGGTGAGTACATGATGGTGAGTAACGGGGAGGAGGTGGAGGTGGTGACGGCGTGATGGTGATGACAGTAGCAAAGTGTGATGGTGATGACGTGATGGTGAAGCGTAATAATGATGATGGAGGAGGTGAAATGGTGATGATGATAATGGTGGATAAATAGTGGTGATTATAGTGGGTGTGTGATGATGCTGATGGTGAAGAATAGTGATGATGATGAAATGGGAAATGATAGTGAGTGTGGTGAAACGTAGTGATGAAGTAAGTGTAGTGGTGATAATGTTGAAGTGTGAAGTGATAGTGAGTGTGGTGAAACGTGGTGATGGTGATAGTGGAAGTGTAGTGGTGATGATGATGGAATGCAGTGATGATGATGATGATGGTGAAAGTGTAGTGATGATGGTGAACTGTGGAGGTGATGATAAAGTGTGTAGCAATTTGGTGATGGTGAAGGATAGTGATGATAATGAATGAGTGAAGAAGTGATTGTGAATTGTAGTGCGTTGAAGATGGTGAAAAGTAGAGAAAGAGTACCAAATATGTGACACTTTATATATTCTTTTACTACTATTTGGCACGATAGTAACAAAAATATACAAACAGAATTGATGAAATGAAAAACAACGGGACAAGTGGATTATATATTTTTACATCCAATTTTCTCGCCACATAATAACATCACTTTCCACACCAATACTTCAGCTGGTGTATGTTTTTATTTTATTTTTGCTGAAGTTGTCTCGCCTATTAATCTGTGTTGTCTTGTAATATAAAAAAGGAAAATAACTTAGACGTGTGGGTGATATTTTGCGTGGAGTTCTCTCACTAATATAACTTTTCCGGGTAATATTTTAGTTTCTGCGTCTTTGTGTATTATTATTTTATTTTTATTCCTTGATTTGTGTTATCTGTAAAAAGAGTCACCGCTACAACTTTTAAGAGCAATGTTTTAGCTGCTGTGTCATTTTTCTGATCTTTATTTTATTTTTATTCTGTGATTTGTGTTCTGAAAAAAAGTCACCATCACAAAGAGAGAGAGAAATAAAGAAATAAAGACGTATTGCTAGATTTCAATATTTCAATTACAATATTTCAGTTCTGCATCTTTCTTTTCTAATTCGTTCTCTTGCCTACTGATATGTGTCCTCTATAAAAAAGAAAATATTTACCATTACAAAGCGAAAAATAGAGACGAATTGCTACATTATCCATAGCAATATTTTATCTTCTGCATGTTTCTTTTCTAATCCGTTCTCTTGTCTGTCATCTGTGTTCTCTTGAAAAAAAAAAGTCGCTATTACAAAGAGAGACATTGAAACGAATTGCTACATTATCCATAACTATATTTTACCGTTTGCATCTTGTTCTTTATTCGTTCTCTAAACTGCTCTTTAGCGTTCTCTTGTGGGAAAAAATACAAGGAAAGAAATTAACATAGATCACAACATTAGCCGCGGGAAATATTTCATCTTTTTCATCTTTTCATTCTTTTCATTCCTGCTCATGATCTCTGTTCTCTTATGGAAAGAAAATAAACTATCACCATTACGAAGATGGAAACACACACAAACCACAACACTGAGATACACGAAGAAAAATTAAAGGAAAACAGGAATAAATGTAAACAACAGCAAAAGCAAAGTTAAACAGAAAAAAAAAAAAATAGCAAAACGCGAGACTAAAAGCAAATCCCATTACTTCGCCTCACGTGCAATTGACTCGTAACATAAATCTGTGCAAATTCCCTTCGTAATAAGCCTCAGGTGAGATGATGAGGCCCGGCCAGGTGAGGCAGCGTGAGTGTCAGGCAAAATTGATTCCCCCGAGGTACTGTTCGTGTTCCGAGATTGTTACTTTAATGGACCGAGGGAGAGAGACAGGATGGAGACGTGATGAAGAACGCAGTAATGGCACAGCTTCTCGTTAAAGTCTTTGGTAACGTTAAAGCGATATCAGAGGAATTACTGTAATGGGATAAGGGGAAAAAGAGACGGAACCAAGATTAGATAAAGTAGATAATAATGATAGTACACTTTCTCCTTTCTTTTTTTCTCCTTTCTTTCTCCTTTCTTTCTCTCCCTTCTTTGTGCCGAGTTCTCAAATAGAAGTAATGTTCAATGATAACAATAACGATAAAGATAATAGACCGTAATAACGATAATAATAAAATGTAGTAATTGAATAACATATCGTGGCTTTTTATTGTAATTTTCAGTAATTTCTTCGTATTCAATAAAAGCTTTGTGGTCTGAGTAATAAGAAATGACTCCCTTTTTGTGTGTGTTTTCCTCTTTCACGGTTCCTGAAGTGCTCAAATAACTTTTCTTTTCCCACTAACAAGCCGTGATAATCATAATGCTTCCCTTCTTCCTTTTCCCTGCGGTTCCTAAATGAGGGAAAGTGTCATAATCCTCCCCTTGAGTACGTACGATAACACAACCCCTCTGATCTGTAATGCTAATTGGAGTGCTGCTAAACTGCTGCGGTGGAGTCTGTAGAAGTGAAAAAGAAGATGGAAACTCGAGCACATCATTAGGAGGACAGACGATGATGGTGATGATGGTAATGGTGATGGTGGTGGTAATGATTTCTTGGACTTTCCTGATTGTCATGTATTGTAACCATTCCTTTTTGTCTCCTGTCAGTTTCTCTCTTCTTCTTCCTCATCTTCTTGTCTAGTTTTTGTTCCTCCTCCTCCTCCTCCTCCTCCTCCTCTTCTGCCTGATTGCTTGACCGGGTGAATTAAAATGATCATAAAACAAACTTGCCAAAGATGAAAAAAAACTTAATTGCTATGTATTGTAACCATTTTTCTCCTGTTAATTTCCCTCATTTTTTTCATCTACTTTATGTTCCTCCTCCTCTTCCTCCTCCTCCTCCTCCTCCTCTTCCTCCTCCTCCTCCTCCTCCTCCTCCTCCTCCTCTTCTACTTGACTGCTTGTCCTGGCGAATTAAAACTATCATCAAGCAAATTTGCCAAAGAAGAGAAAACCATCGAGTGAGACATCAGAGGGACAGACTCACTTACCTGGCGAGTCTTCCATTAGTGTGCAGGTGAAGAGCGTGACACCTGCGGAGCTCTCAAGAGACGCAGGTGAGGCAGGTGTGACGATGAGGCTCACTGGATTTACTGTCTGGGACTTTCCTTCAGTTTATGTTAGGTAATGACGGCCGCGAGGAATGCTGGGAAGAAGGGAGTGAGAGAGAGTGAGGGAGTGAGAGACGGAGGTGTTTGTTCAAGGAAGTGATGGTGGGAACGAGGGAGTATATATGGGAGTAACGGAGGGAAAAGGGAAGGGAGGAAAATAAAAGGTAGGGAATGGGAGAGAAAGAGAGATATACAGTGAGGGAAGGGAAGAGGAAGGAAGGGAAAAAGAGAGAGGGAGTGAATGAGGGAGAGAAAGAAAGAGATGCAGTGAAGGAGGAAGGCGGTGACGGAAGGAAAGGGACAGGGGAAGGCAGGGAAAAAAAAGAGAAGGAGGTAGGGAATGAAGGGGAGAAGGAGGAAGATAGAGTGAGGTGAATGCGTAGAAGGAAAGGATGGGAGAAAGTCACGGATGGCGGGAGGGGATAGTGTGAGAGAGAGGGGGAGAGTGAAGTGTAGTGAGAAGGGAGGGATATAGGGAGGGGGGGAAAATGAAGGGAAGGGAAGAGGGTGGAGGGGATAGAGGGGTAAGGGACATGGAAAGAGTATCATAAATGTGGTTTGTCAAGTTATATATATATTTTTTGGTCCGCGTTATAAATGTGCTAATTTGTTTTATTGCACCGAAAAAAAAGATATATAAACGTAATGAAAACTTTATCAACTCGTCTGGCATCACATAAATTCATTTGTGTGCAAAATTTAATCTTTTTTTCGCTGTATTTTTTTATCAATTATTTTTTTGGGGTTCAGTGTTTTCAGCGGACAAAAAAATAATGAAGCCTTTTTTTTAGTGTGTGTGTGTGTGTGTGTGTGTGTGTGTGTGTGTGTGTGTGTGTGTTTGATTTACCGGAATAAATTTTTATCTCGCTTTGTGTTTTTTTTGTTGTGTTTGTATTCTCGTTTATCCTTGCAATGTTTTATTTTTTTTTATCTGGATTTGTGTGCCACGTAAACACAATCAGATATATAGCAACAAATAATTATCGTTTTTGTTTCATCTGTTTGCTTTTGTTTTCCTCTCACGTGTTGTTTATCTTCCCATTATCGCTGCTTGCCTCATTATTTATTTATTTTCCGCATTCTTTGGAGTTATGCACACACACACACACACACACACACACACACACACACACACACACACACACACACACACACACACACACACGTAAACACATTCCACATGATAAAAAAAAAAAAACCCACTCATTTCAACTCGTGCATTCCTCTTACTTCTCCACCGCCTTCTTTCCTCTTGTCTTCACTTACAGTCTTCTTTTGTTTTCCCCCATTTTCATCTTTTCTGTTATTTCCTATTTTGTCTTCCTCTCCCTTCCTTTTCCCTCTCCCTCCCTTCCCCTACCTTCCTTTCCCTTTCCTTCTATTCCCTTTCATTCCTCTAATCCCCTTCCCTTTCACTCCTTTAATCCCCTTCATCTCCTTCGTTTAGTTAGTCTCCTTCCCTTCCCTTCGTTTCGTCTCTTTCCCTTCCTCACCCTTCCTTCCTCTCTACTCTTCCTTTCCTGACTTCTCCCTTCACCCTTCCTCTCCCTTTCCTCCCTGCCATTTCTTCCCCTGCCCTCTCCCTACCTACCTCACCCTCCTTCCCTTCCTTCTCCTTTCTTCCCCCTCTCCCATCCTCCCTCCTTCTCCTTCCTACCCTTTCCTCCCTACCCTTTCTTCCCTCACCCTCCCCTTCCTTCTCCTTTCTTCCCCTTCTCCCACCCTCCCTCCTTCCCCTTCCTACCCCTCCCCCACCCCTCCCCCATTCCTTTCCCACCTCCCCCCTCATCACACGCTCATAGGAAGTGGTTTTATGGCGGAAAGCAAACCGTGTGGTAATTAAAGTAAACAGGCGGGAAGTCTTGGGGTTCCCGTCTCCAGCGTCCTGCAGCGATTAGTTTTCCTCTACTCTCTCTCTCTCTCTCTCTCTCTCTCTCTCTCTCTCTCTCGGTCGCTGGAGGCTCTGGTGGATGATTCAGGAGAGAGCGTGATTATGACGGATGAAAATGACCGTGTAATGCCAACTGAGAGAGAGAGAGAGAGAGAGAGAGAGAGAGAGAGAGAGAGAGAGAGAGAGAGAGAGAGAACAGACAAATAGATCAACATAAAGAGAAAGACAAATAGACAGATCAACATTAAGAGACATAAAACTAGATAGATAAATAGACAAACACTAAAAGAAGTAAGAGAGATATTACGCTCACTACTGGTTTGATGTCCAATGAAAAAAAAAAAACATATCCATTTTTTACCAGTAATGATTTAATAAGAGCCGGGTGTCTGCTATTTTTTTTAAGTCCATTATTAAAAAGAAAGAGAAAGCGTATTGTGTGTGTGTGTGTGTGTGTGTGTGTGTGTGTGTGTGTGTGTGTGTGTGTGTGTGTGTGTGTCGTTTTTCTCCTCCTCTCCCTATAACTCTTCTCCACCTAATCTTCCGTTACCTCCTTCTCCTCCTCCTTACCTACCTTCCTTCTTTCCATCCTCCTCCTCCTCCTCCTCCTCCTCCTCTTCCTCCTCCACCTTGTCTCCTCCTTCGTACTCTCATCCTCATCATCATTTTCCTCCACATCCATTCTCCTTCCTCCTCCTCCTCCTCCTCCTCCTCCTCCTCCTCCTCTTTGATTTCCTCCGACTTTTTCCTTACCCTCCTCCTCCTCCTCCTCCTCCTCCTCCTCCTCCTCCTCCTCCTCCTCCTCCTCCTCCTCCTCTTCGGTCTTCATAATAGTTTCGAGGTTTTGATACGTTTTTTTATATGTTGGCTTTCCGTGTTCCCTGTTTGGCCATTACTTAGGGTGAAGGGCACGTTGGCAGCTTGTTTTAAGGCGCTACATAACTCCCCGTGTGTGTGTGTGTGTGTGTGTGTGTGTGTGTGTGTGTGTGTGTGTGTTGACTTTGCTACTTTTCCCGCAACTTTTGTCACGCCATAACTTTTTTATCCTCCGAGCTGAAGAGAGAGAGAGAGAGAGAGAGAGAGAGAGAGAGAGAGAGAGAGAGAGAGAGAGAGAGAGAGAGAGAGAAAGAAAAAAAAAAGACAGAGAGAGAGAGAGAGAGAGAGAGAGAGAGAGAGAGAGAGAGAGAGAGAGAGAGAGAGAGAGAGAGAGAGAGAGAGAAATGAATACAAAGAAAAGATTAAAGGGAAAAGAAAAAAAAGAAAAAGAAAAAAAGAGCAGAGAGGGAGAGAGAGAGAGAGAGAGAGAGAGAGAGAGAGAGAGAGAGAGATGATCCCTGGCAGCGTTGCATCACTTTCCGCCTCGCGTCATGTTTTATGTTCCTAGAGATTCTATTTTCCAGCCGAGGTGTGTCAGAGGGCGTCTCTCTCTCTCTCTCTCTCTGAAGCATTATTTGAATGATTATACATTTATTACTACTTTTTTCCATCATATTGTCTTTTTTTCACTAAATTGTCAAAAATAAATAACTCAGATTTTTTTTTTCATCAGAACGTAAAGCTTTCCCTCCTTTCTCTTCTAATTTATCTCTCCTCCACTTTTCCAGCTACTCTTCCTTCCCTCCTCCATTTCCTCCTCCATTTCTTCTCCCTCTCCAAATGTATAGCTTCTCCACTTTCCATCTTCTCTCCCCTCCCTTCTCCAGTTCGTCCGCGATTCCCCCTCCTCCTCCTCCTCCTCCCCCTCCTCCTCCTCCTCCTCCTCCTCCTCCTCCCCACGGTCAGAATGGAGAAGGCATATTTCCTGTGATCATTTTTCCTTCATTTCGGTTCTCATTAATTTCCTCAACTTCCTCCTTCCTTCCTTCCTTCCTTCCTCTTCTTTCCTCCATCGGCTCTCTCTCTCTCTCTCTCTCTCTCTCTCTCTCTCCTCCTCTCCTCCTTCGATATCCTCTTCCTCTTCCTTTTTCAACTCCCAATGATTCTCCTTCGTGTAGTTCAATTTCTTTTTTTTCTCCTTCCTCTTACCTTCTTTCTTAGTTTATTTTGTTTTCCCGCGTTGCCTCCCTTCTTTCCATCTCTGTTCATCTTCCTACTTTTCTCCTTCTCTTTCTCTCATTTCCATATTTTCCATTTCTTCTTTTTCTCATTTCCCTCTTCCCTTTCCCTTCATCTTCTTCTTTCCCTCGCTGTCCTCTTCCCCTCTCTCTCTCGTCTTCTCTTCCTTCCCTGTTTCTATAGTCCTACTTTTCTTCTTTTCCCCTCTAATTCCTTTTTTTTCCATATTTTCTTCATTCTCATTTCCTTCTTTAGTTTTCTCTCTTACTTGCTTTCTTCTTCCTTCTCTCCCATTTTCACTCTCTCCTCCTTTTCTCCTTTTTTCCTTCCCACCTATAATTATTTTTTCCATTTCTCTTTTGTTTTTACTCATTTCCTTCTCTCTCTCTATCGTCCTTTCTCCGTTCCTCTCTTCTTTCCTTTTTCTTCCTCCACTTTTTCTCTCCTTTCCTTCTTTTCTCCCTCTTTTTCCCTTTTTCCCTCCTTTCCCTTCTCTTCCTTCTCTCTTCCTCCTTTCCCTTGCATCGGTCGAGGTCAATTTGTCTTCCTTATGACCTCCTATCAGCCACTATCTGTCTTCCTCTTCTATCTTCCTCCTCCATCTTCCTTCTCCTCCTTTTCCTGTTCTTCCTTTTTTTTCGCGTATTTCTTATCATTCACCTTTCTGTCTTCCTTTCCTTTTATGCTCATTAATTTGCTTTCTCTTCTTCATTTCTCCTTTCATGTAACTTTTTTTTTCATTATCTATCACTTTTTTCAACTCTTTTTGCTCCTACTCATGTTTTGCTTTTTTTTTTATTTGTTCTCTTTTCCATTTTCTTTTGTTTATCTTGTTTTCGTTTCTTCTTTTCTTCCACTTTTTCTCTTTATATTCTTTTCGTTTTCCTTTTCTTCCCCTTTTTTTCTTTTTATTCTTTTCGTTTCTCTTATTATCTTGTTTTCGTGTCTGCCCTTTCGCTTTTCTCTTTCCTTCAGCTGTTTTTCAGTATTAGCCTTCTCCCTCCTCCTCCTCCTCCTCCTCTCCCCAGGTAGATTTTTATACGAACTCCTTAATTAATTCTAACCATTAAAGTCACGTTATCAAAGCACCGATGACGTCACTCCTGTATGCCTAATCAATGACGTCACTAAGATGTGGAGGCTGGGGAAGACGATGGCGAGGGATGCGTAGAAGATGAAAGGAAAAGGAGAAGGATTGAAAGATGAGAGGATGAGGGGAAGAAGAGGGGAGAAAGGGGAATGTATGGGGGAGGAGTGGAAAAAGAGGGGAGAAGGGGAAGATGAAGGAAGAAGGAAAGTAGAGGAGAAGGAGGAGGAAAAGTAGAGAGGAATGATTTGCAGTAGAGGGGCAAGAGGGGAAGAAGGGAGGAAGGAGGAAGTAGCGAAGAAAAAGCTGGATGAGGGGTGTAGAGGGGCATGAGGGAAAGAAGATAGGGATTAGAGGAAATAGACAAGAAGGAGTCGGGGATATGAATGGAGTAGAGGGGGAGGAGGGGAAGAAAAGGGGAAGTTTAGGGAGGAGGAGGGGAAGAAAAGGGGAAGAGGGGAGGAGGAAAGTAAAGGAAAGGAAAGTAAATTGAGTAGAGGGGGAGAAGGGTAAATAGAGGGGGATTAGGGGAAGAAGAGGGGAAGTTTAGGGGGAGGAGGGGAAGAAAAGGGGAAGAGGGAAGAAGGAAAGTAAAGGAAAGGAAAGGGAAGTAAATTGAGTAGACGGTGAGGAGGGTAAATAGAGAGGGATTAGGGTAAGAAAAGGGGAAGTTTAGGGGGGAGGAGGGGAAGAAAAGGGGAAGTTTAGGGGGGAGGAGGGGAAGAAAAGGGGAAGTTTAGGGGGGAGGAGGGGAAGAAAAGGGGAAGTTTAGGGAGGAGGAGGGGAAGAAAAGGGGAAGTTTAGGGGGGAGGAGGGGAAGAAAAGGGGAAGAGGGGAGGAGGAAAGTAAAGGAGAGGAAAGGAAAGTAAAGGAAAGTAAATTGTGTAGAGGGAAGGAGGGTAAATAGAGAGGGATTAGGGGAAGAAAAGGGGAAGTTTAGGGGGGAGAAGGGGAAGAAAAGGGGAAGAAGAGGGGAGGAGGAAAGTAAAGGAAAGGAAAGGAAAGTAAATTGTGTAGAGGGGAGGAGGGTAAATAGAGGGGGATTAGGGGAAGAAAAGGGGAAGTTTAGTGGGGAGGAGGGGAAGAAAAGGGGAAGAAGACGGGAGGAGGAAAGTAAAGGAGTCAGCACGTGGGGCCTTGTGTCTTCCGTGCCATTGGACTTAAGATTTATTTTCCTTTTGGGCGAAATTCAATTCACTCAAGTTCTTTCCCTTTTAAAAGCTTTATTGCAAGGCCCTTTGGAGGCGGAGGAGCGAAGGAAGGAAGGAAGGAAAGAAGGAAGGAAGGAAGGGAGAAAGGAAGGGAGAAAGAAAGGAAGGGAGAAGGAAGGAAGGAAGGAAGGAAGAAAAGAAAGAAATTAAGGAAAGGAAAGTAGGAAGGAGGGGCGAAGAAAGGAAGGAAGGAAAGGCGGGAAGAAGGAAAAATGAAGAAACAAGAGAGGGAATTAGAAGGTGAAGGAAGAATGAAGGAGTGAAGGAAAGGTGGATTGAGAGAAAGATGAAAGGGAAAGAGAAAGGGACAGGTTGACAGAGGTAGACAGGAAGATAAAAGGAAAAGAAAATGAGGAAAGGAGGAAGAAAAGGGATACAAGAAGGCAATGAGAGACGAAAGAAGGATTGAGGAAACGAGAAGAGAAGGAAAGAAGGACAAAGTGGAGAGAGAGTGGGATAAAATGTGGAGTGGAGGAGTGGAGGAAAGAAAGGACACAATGCAAGGGTGGAGGGAGGGGTGGAGGAAAGGGGGGGAAGGGGGGGAGGGAGGGGGCCAAGAGAGGAGAGGGTTGGTGATCAGAGTGATAGGGTGACATTTCCGTGAGAAACGATGCTATTCTCGACCCTACGACCAGCCCTTCAGACTCACTCCAGCAATCACCCTACCATCTGTTTCCTCCTCCTCCTCCTCCTCTTCCCCCCCCCCCCCCTCCTCTTCCTCCTCCTTCTTTGCCTTTGTTTGCTACGTCACTTCTTCCGTTTCTGCTTTCTTCTGTCTATTTTTCTTCTGTCAATCTGTTCTCGTTTTCCTTGTCTTCTTCCTCCTTTTCTTCCTCCTTCTCCTCTGTTTGCTACTTCTCCTGTTCATTTTTCTCCTCCTTTTTACCTCATTTCTCTCTTCTTCTTCTTTTTCTTTTTGTATCATTTCCTCTTCTGTCTATCAGTTTTTCATTTTTCTCCATGTTTTCCTCCTCCTCCTCCTCCTCCTCCTCCATTGTAGCCATTCGTATCTGGAGCCAACGAGGGCCTTGTGTCTGCTGACGGAGGGAACGAGGAGGAGGAGGAGGAGGAGGAGGAGGAGGAGGAGGAGGGTCGTTTTAGTGGTGGAAGTGGTGACGTGGGGTTGTCTAATGACCCTTTTTTATTTACTTTATTGGTTTGATTTAATTAAGTTCTCTTATTGCCACTTTTTTATTATAAGTTTGGGATTAATTTTGGTGTTTTTATTTTCTATTTTATGTTTCGTTTTTCATGCTTCCCACTTTTGTATATTGTGTTTGCTTTATATTCTTTTCTAATTTGGTTTTCTCTCTTCGTTTATTCTTTTCCTCTTTATTCTAGTGTCTTTTCTTGTTCGTTTCATGTTTCTCGTTTTTGTAGATTTGTTTGTTTTGTTTTGCATTGTTTTCTGTTTTCCTTTTCTTTCTTCTTTCATTCTTATTATTTTTTCTTTCTTTCTTCCTTTCTCCTTTTTCTATTATCTTTCTTTTCTCTTTTCTTTCTATTGATCTTATGTATTGTTTTCTGTTTTCCTTTTCTTTCTTCTTTCATTCTCATTATTTCTTTCTTTCTTTCTTCCTCTCTCCTTTTTCTATTATCTTTCTTTTCTCTTTTCTTTCTATTATTCTTTTTGTATTCTTTTCTGTTTTGCTTTCCTTTCTTCTTTTTTTTTTATCTTTCTTTCTTCCTATTTAGGGCTACTCTTTCTCTCTTCTTTCTTTTCCCTTTTCTTTCTTGATTTATTTTCTCTCTTTCTAAATCCAAGTCTTTCCCTCCTACATCTCCTTCCCTTTCTTTTCTTTAATCTTTTCCTTCTTTTCTTTACATATTTTCTTTTTTTGTTTCCTTCATTCCACTTCCTTTATTATTTTCGTGACATTCCTCTCATCCTTTCTTCCTCAGTTTCCTTTCCCTTTCTTTTCTTTTCCTTTTCCAAACTTCCTCTTCTCTGTTCATTCTTTTTCATCCCTTTCAGTCCCTCCTTCTTCATCCCCTTTTTTCCCTCCTTATTTCATCCCTCACAGCATCTTCCTCTCTCCCTCTTCTTCCCTCCCTCCTCCTTCCTCCTTCGTCCTCTTCCCTCCCTCCTCCTTCCCCCTCCTCCTCCTCCTCCTCCCTCTTCTCCACTCTCTGTAATTACCTATCTCATTTAAAAGAAACCTGGGCAGATTCCTTCACCTATGTTTCCTCCTCCTCCTCCTCCTCCTCCTCCTCCTCCTCCTGGCGGCCTTTAATTCACCTAACCTCATCCTCTTCTCATCTAACTTGTCTTCCTCTCTTTCCTCCTCCTTCCTTCTTTCCTTCCTTCCTTCCTTCCCTCTTTCTCTTTCCTTTCTCGTTTTTGTTCATCTCTTTCCTGTTTCTTGTTTACCCTATTTTGTTTGTGTTTGTGGTTTTGTTTGTTTATGTTTGGCAAATTTTGTTCGATATTTCTTTTTTAATCGTTTTATCTCTATTATTTCCTTCCTTTTGTTTCTCTCCTTTTATTGTTTGCTTTTTTAACCGTCTCTATATTGCGATTTCTTTGTATTTCATCAACTCTTCATCTTTTCCTCTCTCCTCTCTTTTATTTCTACCTCTCTTCTTTGTTATACTTCTTCCATGATTTTCTGTAGACTTTGTCCCTCTTTATTATTTGCATTAACTCTTTATTCTTTCGTCTTTCTTGTCCTTCGTTGCCTCTCTCCTTTCTCTCCTTCCTTCTTTACTTTATTCCATATTTTTTATCACCTCGTTTGCCTATCATTTCCTCACTCTTTTCCTCCTGTCTTTCCTTTTTATCATCTATTCTATCACCTCACCTGTCAATTTTCCCATCCCTTCTTCCTTCCCTTCTTCCCGCTTTACTTTCTACTTTCCATTTTATCACCTCTTCTGTCTATCTTTCCTTCTTTTCTTCCCTCTTTTTCTTCTGCCCTCCCTTTCACCTATCTACTATCTTGTCTAAATCTCCCTTTACACCCCTTTCCTTCTACAGCGAGATAATAACAACATACAAAAAAGCATACCATTATCTCACCTGGAACTTACCTGTGACCTTAATGAGCTAGCACGGCCGCCCCCTGTCGCCCCTCCGCTTCAAATTACCACTCGTTCCCGCTAATCACCTCATTAAGCAGTTCTCTCCCAGCCCACACTTTCTCATTTATAGCAGAAGTGTCCAATGAATAACTCACAGCCTCATTTTGGTCCGCCTGTTCTCCCTCCGTTCTGTTCTTCTCGTTTACTCACATTTTCTGTCCTTTACTTAGTCTCTTCTCTTGTCTAATTTCATCTGTATTCTTGTCTTTTTCCTTCCTGTCTTTTCTCTGCCGTTTTACCTTCTTATTTCGTTTCTCCTCTCCTCCTTTCTGCTCCTCTTCTTTACTCTCGTTTTCTTTACTTCATTTACTTTCTTCTATAATCTAATCTCATATTTATTTTCTTTCATGTACTTCCTTCCTTTACTCTTTTCTCTCCTTTAGTATCATCTTTTCTACTATTTCTTTTCTTTTTTCCTCTCCTTTCCTCTCTTCTTTACCCACTTCTCTCCTTTCCTCTCTTTTCGTATGCATATTACTTTTCACTTTGATCTCTCTCTCAATTAATTAAAATCTATCTGTCTATATCTATCCATTTATCTATCTACTTCCCTATATGGTGTAGTAGTTTCTTTTCTCATAGTCTTGATTATAGTATTGGTCATCATCATCATCGTCATCATCATCTTCATTGTGTAGTGTTGCTTTTGAAGTCGTCTTAATTATTTACTTCTTCGATCTTGTGATATTGTGCTTTTGTAATGTGGTTTATGTACGGGTGTTCCTTCCCTCACTTCAGTTCTCCTCCTCCTCTTCCTCCTCCTCCTACTCACCACCATCATCATCATCATCATCCAGTAATTATAGTCACTTCATTGCTCTCATCATTTCCGCCGTAACCACCACCACCACCACCACCACCGTCACCACCTCCACCACCAGCGTCAGCATTAATTAAGAGGCATTCGGCTTCTATTAATTTACCTGCGGCACCTGCGTGTTTTCATTATTACTTTGATCTCCATCTCTTTTCCTTTTTTTTTAGTTATCTCGTCTCCTTGATTGCTTCTGCTCGTGCTGGTGGTGGTGGTGATGGTGGTGGTGATGGAGGTGGTAGGGGATGGGTTGGTGTTGATGGTAGTGGTGGTAGTGGTGGTAGTAGTGGTAGTGGTAGATAGTGGTAGAATTTGATGGTGATGATTTGGTGGTAGTGGTGATGGGAGAGATGGTTATACAGCTTCCTTTCTAGTTGGTGATGGTGGTGGTAATGGTGTGTGGTAGAGGTAATAGTAGAGGTAATGGTAGAGATGATGGTGGTGATGATGGTGGTGGTGATGGTGGTGGTGATGATGGTGGTGGTAGTGATGGTGAGTAGACACATATTAGCCATGCAGAAACGATTGCTTCCATGACCACGAGGCGCACCGCTGATTCACATACCTGCTAGTTAATGATCTAATCTCCACGTGTCCCGCTCCTGCTCACCTGTCCCGTGTGTGTGTGTGTGTGTGTGTGTGTGTGTGTGTGTGCGTGTGCGTGTGCGTGGTCAGTGCCCTTTGCTTCCCTTGCCCTCCAGTGATAGTCTTATATATTTTTCTTCTCTTCATATTCATTCGTCTCTTTTCGGTCCTGTTTAATATTCGTACAACATATTTTTTGGGGTGGGGATGGATTTATTTTTTCTTTATTTATTTATTGTTTTGTTTGGTGTGTTGTCTTCGCTTCGCTTCTCCTTAATTTTTCGCTGCTCTTTTTATTGTTGTTTGGTCTTCTCACCTCTTCCCCTCTCTTTTATTTTCCTTTCTTCCGTTGTTGACCGAACTCGTCATGCTCTTTGCCTCTTGCTCCCTTTTTCTCCTCTGTTTGCTTATTCTCCTTTTCTTTTTCTTTTCTCCTCTTTTTCTTGCCATTTTCTCTTCTACTTTTCTTTCTCCATCAGTTTATTTGTGCTTCTTGTCTCGTTGTCAGTGTTTATTTATTTTTTTCCTTTATTCTTTCTTTCTTTTTTCTGTCCTTCTTATAATCTCTCTCTCTCTCTCTCTCTCTCTCTCTCTCTCTCTCTCTCTCTCTCTCTCTCTCTTTTAAAGGTCATTCTGTTGTCGTGTTGTGAACTTCTCGCCTCTAAAAAATCATTAATTAATACCTCTTGGCCTAATTTTCCCTCCTAAGTGCAGCAATCACCTTTTTTCCTTACCTTTTTTTCTGGTACTTTATTTTTTTTTTTCAGCGGCTAATACTCACTTTACATTTCCTTCTTTTTTTGGTTGTTGTTTGGGTGGTCGCTTATTCTCTCTTTCTCTCTATCTTTCTCTCTCACATTTGGGATACGATGGTCGGGCTTGTTGGAAAGGAAATGGACGTAATTTTTTTTTTTGTTCTTCCTCCCTCTTTCCCCTTCTGCTCCCTCCCTGACGAATCTTCAATATATTTCAATCCCTTTTTCCTATATATTCCAAGCCTTTCTATCGTCCACTCACCTCTCTCTCTCTCTCTCTCTCTCTTTCAAATTTGATTTTTCCTTTTTTCTTTCTTTATTTTTCTTTTTTACTTTCTCTCACTCTCTCTTCCTCCTTCGCCCTCTCTCTTTCCCCTCTCTCTTCTGCCCCCCATTTCTCTCTTTCTTCCCCTTTCTCCCCTTCGCCCGTCTCTCCCCTTTCTTCCCCTTCTCTCCTCCCTCTTCTCTCCCTCCCTCCCTCTCTTTCCTCCCTTTATTCTCTCTCTCTCCCTCCTCTCTCCCCCCTCTCTCACTCTCTCATTCTCTCGCCAGGTAACGGATGCTATTTAGCGATGCAGGTGTGCGCTTAAATGTTTACGCCGAGCCATGGAAACGGAGTGATATTTGCCGCGGATTAAAACGTTCATGTTCGTGAATGCAACGGAAAACGAACCGAGCCTTAAAAAAAAAAACTAGTCGCCGGCAGCAGGTTTTAAAAAGGAAAATATGCCGGATGGATAAATGGATTACCCTCGTTTTCTCTCTCTCGCTCTTTTTTTTTTTTTTGGATGTGTGCGAATAAACTGATGCCGTTGTTTTGATTTTCTTTTATCTCACACTTTTTTTTTCACTTTTTTTCTGTCTATTTTCTTTCTTTTTCCTTTTCTTTATTTGTTTGTCTCTTTCATTCTTTATTCCTCTTTTTTCCTACTTTCTTTTCTCTCTTTTCTTTCTTTCTTTTTCTCTTTTTTCATTGTTTTCTTTATTTTTTTCCTTTTTTCTTTTGGCCTCCCTTTCTTTCTTTTCGTCTTACTTTTTTTCTTTTCTATATGCTTCCTTCTTTCATTCTCTCTCTCTCTCTCTCTCTCTCTCTCTCTCTCTCTCTCTCTCTCTCTCTCTCTCTCTCTCTCTCTCTCTCTCTCCACCTATTACCGTAAATTGATTCTCTCGTTATACCTCTATATCCTTTTTACCAATAACAGTTTGCGGATAACTTTGGTATTTTTTATGTAGTATTGCACGTGAATTTGTTTTATTTTTGTTATTTTTTTCCGATTTTCGTTTTATTTGTCTGAACGGAATTTGTGTTTATCGCAGGCGCGCTACTCTGTGTTAGAACGAAATAGCGGAATTGCTTTAACTGGCGTACCAAATCCATTGCATTGTGTGTGACGTTAATAAAATTTTAGCAGAACGCAATGGAATAACAGATTAGTTTGGGAGCGACGTTAATCATATACCTGTGTTAATTAGTGCTGTTGTTTTTGCGGTTGTTTGCTGTTGTTTTAAATTGTTATCATTATTACTATTACAACAACTTTAGCTAACTACTTATTACTAACACTACAGCTACTATTATTACCACTACTAATGTTATTTCTACCGTACCGCTACTGCTCTTCCTCCTCCTCTTCCTCCTTCTCCTCCTCCTCTTATTGCTTCCACTATTACTACTTCTACTACTTCTACTACTACTACTACTACTACTACTACTACTACTACTACTACTACTACTACTACTACTACTACTTCTCCTCCTCCTCCTCCTCCTCCTTCTCCTTTTCCTCCTCCTCTTATTGCTTCTACTACTACTACTACTACTACTACTACTACTACTACTACTACTACTACTACTACATCTCCTCCTCCTCCTCCTCCTCCTCCTCATTTGTCCGCTATTTATCTTCTCATCGTCATGCTGAAGCTTTATAATGATGTTCTTTTTTTGCTTAGGCTTATCTGTGGCATCCGATCCCTTTTGTCCGTCATCCTAAGGGAAGGAATAAATACTCGAGGTAATTGTTTTTATAGCTGATTAAATATTCCGGTTTCAATGTTTCAATCACTGTTATTTTCACCGACGTGTGTTCCGTGTTGTGAGCGTTTGTCTTCCGCGCCTTTACACACACAAACGCGCACACATGGCTACACGCACACACATGTACACGCACACAGCGGCACGTAGGACAAACACCTGGCTCACCTGTCACGTGTATACCTACCGTGCGTGTGTTTATGTCTGCACGTATGTGTGTGTGTGTGTGTGTGGGGGGGGGGGGGATAAAACGTGTGGTGTGTGCTCAAGGGAAACACACACACACACACACACACACACACACACACACACACACACAGGGGGCATGGCGGGGGTTCAGAGACCTCCCCGGCCACAGGGATAAGACTCAGTTACGCCCCACGGGGAGGGAGGAGGTAAGGAGGTAAAGAGAGGGAGAGAGGGAGGGAGGAAGGGAGCGAGTGACGGGTGGACATCGGTGGAACGTGGAGTGGGTGGGAGGGAGAGATCAAAGGGAGGGAGAGAAAAAGTGCCACAGGGGAAGAAAGAGGAAGACTAGAGTGTATCGAGAAGGTAGAGATGAGTGAAAAAAAGGGAGCCAAAGGGAGAGAAATGGAAGGTCAAGGGAGGACTAGAGGGAGAGGACAGTAAAATCATGCCTTGAAGTGGAGGTGGCAGGTGGTGGGCATGGATGGGAGGGAGAAGAGGGAGGAGGCCTAAGGGAGGATTCTAAAGGGAGACAAACGAGGAGATGAAGGAAGAAGCGATAGGGAGAGATAAGATGATTGCTCCTAGAGAGAGATAAATGATGTTATAGGGAAATAGGGGTGTTAAGGGAGGATTGCAAAGGGAGAAGAATGAGGGGTGAAAAGATAGGGAGAGATAAGACAACTGCTCAAGGGAAATAATAATGATGTTATGGGCCAGTAAGTTTGCCAAAGGGAGAATGGCAAAAGGAGACAAATGAGGAGATGAAGGGAGGAACGATAGGAGAAGATAAAGAAGTTGCTTAAGGAGAAAAATGGGATGCTGTAGCGAAGGTTAGTCGGACGGAATGTAGAGAGGAGTAAAGGAAGAAAAGGAAGTATGGATTGAGGGATAGAGAATGAAGGAAAAACGATAAGCAAAGATAAAACAATTGACAGAGGGAGATAAAAAAAATGTTGTATAGCGAAGGCCAAGCGAATGGAAAATAGTGAAGAGTAAAAGGAGAAAAAACGTATGAAGAGAAGAAAAGATGAAAAGAGAGAAAATATAGTTAAAGATAAAACAACTACTCAAGAGAAATGAAAATTGATGTTATATAGGGAAGGGCAGGCGAATGGAAAACAATGGAGAGTAAAGAAAAAAAAATAAGGAGTAAGAAGTGAAACAGTGAAATATGAAGAGTAAAAAAAAAAGAAGGAAAATGAAGTAGTGAAATTAAGTAGTTAAGAGTAGAAGAAAACCTAAGGAGTAAGAAGCGAAGCAGTAAAATTAACTAGTGAGGAGTAAGGGAAAAATGAATGAGTAAGAAGTGAAGTACAGAGTGAGCTACAGAAGGAGGAAGAAGAGGAGGAGGAGGAGGAGGAGGGAGAAGAATTCGAGATGCTTGGGGCCACTCAGGTAAATATTTTGCATGTGGCGTCATCAGCGGCCGCCCCAGGTATTGCAAATCACGAGGTTGTAGCTGGGTGGGCAGGCGGCGGCTAATGCTTTTTTGCATACTACTTTTATTTAACTTTTTTTTTCTACTTGTCGTCCCTCAGAGCGCCGAAGCAGGTGTGTGTTGGCGGGTGGGTGGGGGGTGGGGGGGGTAGGGGAGGGTGCGTATGTGTGTGTGTGTTGATTGTGGGGTCGTAAAAGAGAGACATTCGCCCTCAAGACAGGTTAATTGTTTGGTTTTCTCACCTGTCCACACACGGGCGCAGTACCCACTCCTCTTTCGTAGGCGTCTTGGCAGCGCCCTTACCCTCGCCTTTATTGTCTTTTTCCTTTGCCTCAGTTTATCCTTCAATTAACACACTAATGCACTCTGATTTCTGCTCTCCGCTTCCCTTTTCCGAAAAATCATCACCCATATTTGCTTTTCCCTCTCCCAGACTTATCTTCGAGTTGCATAATTTGGGTTCGTTTAAGTTTAGGGAATATTCAAACACATGGTATCCAGAAACTTGTATAGCATAACTTAACCAAAAAAGACCTCCCTTTGTTAGATAATAAGTCTCATTCCTGAGGAAGCATATATGATTTTTCTGAGTAAAGACGTATAGTAACTGTTCTGGGTTTTGTTATGTTAGGTTAAGTTTAGAATATCTTCAAACACATGATAACCAGCAACGTATGGTATAAATCAACAAAGAATGACCTCACTTTGTTGTATAGAAAGTTTTATTAGTCAGGAAGCATTTATGAATTTTCTAAGTCAAGACCTACAGTAACTGTTTTGGGTGTTGTTTGGTTAAGTTTAGGGTATCTTCAAACACATGGTAGGCGGGAACTTATGGCACAAATCAACAAAGGAAGAACTCCCTGTGTCATATAACAAGTCTGATTTGTAATGAAGCATTTTTTCATTTGTTGAGTGCATATATGTAGTGACTTGATTATTCACAGAATACGAATGTTTTTCACTTATATTCGAATACTAGTGAGAATACTTTGATTTCCATCAATAATTATTCGAATACGAAAACAAATACACCCAAATACGGTATTTGAATGTATTCGAATACGAATACCGCATTCGAATAGTCCATGCAAGATTGCAGTATTATTTTTTTTATTATCCCACGTATAGCAAATCCTCAAACCTAAAAAAAATGTAATTGAGAGGTATTTTTATAACAACAAGGTGTGTAGATTGCATGTATACACATTTCACTATTACGTTAACATTCCTCTTTCGTATGCAAATATCCGTCCTACCCTTCGAAATTATTTTATGGTGGTTTTATTATGCTCCGTAAGGTGTAATCACTGTTTGTAAGGTGCGTCAGGTGGGCAATGATTTATAGAACACCTGCGGGCGGAAAATATAACTGTAAAGGCTGTGCAGGGAGTGTGACAGCATGGGTGTGGGATCGCTGCAGGGTGTAGGGTGCATCATAACGAGGGTGCTGCGCGTGTAATCACAGTAAGGGTTAATGGCATGCCTAAGGGCGTGTGATACCATTAGATTGTAGACTCCAGTGTTCTTCAAGATTTCTATTTAGCGACCCGGGTTTGTTTGACGTTCTACCTTCACGATTCGTTTACAACTGGGTTTGTTTTAAATGTTACCTTCACTATCCATTTGTAAGTCCATAGGTGGTTTATCATAAATAGCAAACTGTAACTCGCCCTGAAGAGAAAGGTGTAGAGTCAATGTATTATCTTCCCAGTCCTAACATACTGATCGAAAAATAAAGATCCAGAGAGAAAACTAAAAAACGTCCACAGAGGAATGGAACTGGGTACGCTGTGTCCCCCTCTGCCTGCTGTTTCGTCATCCGTTAGTAGAGGAATCTCTTATCGCGACCCAAATTTTAACCCTATAACACCTGAATAGTTTTCCACAATCACCTAACTACTGGTAAAAAAGAGGGTACAGATGCCAGACACCATTAAATAACAGTCTTGCCACACCATAGAGACGCTCAGTAGAAGAGAATGTAATTAAATTGTCATTAAATATAAACATTTCCATACGCCTCTGCCCACCTCTCACTTACTCACTTCAACAACAGTAATCTAAATAGGCGATAGTAGTTAAAGAAGACTAGATGCCCTTTCTGACGGCACGCGGCGGCTCTGGGGCTCGAACTACCTCCTCCCGACTGGCTATCTCGAAGGACTGGTGGCTCTCTTAACACACTCGACAACCGCGCCTTCGTCCAGTTTTCCTCATGTTCCTACTGCAAAACTTTCCTTATCATTCTTTTGTTTATATAAAGTGAGCCTTCTGATATAAAATGATGCATCCTCTGTACTTCCTCTCCTTAGCCAGTGCATATTTTGACTGATGCCTAACAGTGATGGCGTGAGCTGTATACTAATAAGGGTACAACGGGTATCATCAAAGAAGGGCGTGGCGTGCCTGAGGGTAACGGGTGAGTGCCTCCTTTCTATGGGGGAGGCGACGGCAGCGGTTCCTTAATACCCATGACCACCGGTGTTGCGCTCACCTGTGTAGAGGGAGGGGGTGGGGGAAGGGGAAGGGGGGTAGGGGGAGGGGAAGGGGGAGGGAGTGGTTGCATCGGTATACCTGGGCTACCTGAGGGCCAGACTCACCTGCCCAGACCAACCTCAAGGACAGGGGAGGGGAGGGAGGTAGGAAGTAGGGGGGTAGGAGAGAGAGAGAGAGAGAGAGAGAGAGAGAGAGAGAGAGAGAGAGAGAGAGAGAGAGAGAGAGAGAGAGAGAGAGAGAGAGAGAGAGAGAGAGAGAGAGAGAGAGAGAGAGAGAGAGAGAGAGAGAGAGACGAAGAATGTAGTTTTTTTATTATGGAACTTGTGTTATAATTTCCAAAGAATCAGATTAGTTAGGAAAATATTTGAGCGCTTGTTTGTCAAATGAGTAGACACGAGAGAGAGAGAGAGAGAGAGAGAGAGAGAGAGAGAGAGAGAGAGAGAGAGAGAGAGAGAGAGAGAGAGAGAGAGAGAGAGAGAGAGAGAGAGAGAGAGAGAGAGAGAGAGAGAGAGAGAGAGAGAGAGAGAGAGAGAGAGAGAGAGAGAGAGAGAGAGAGAGAGAGAGAGAGAGAGAGAGAGAGAGAGAGAGAGAGAGAGAGAGAGAGAGAGAGAGAGAGAGAGAGAGAGAGAGAGAGAGAGAGAGAGAGAGAGAGAGAGAGAGAGAGAGAGAGAGAGAGAGAGAGAGAGAGAGAGAGAGAGAGAGAGAGAGAGAGAGAGAGAGAGAGAGAGAGAGAGAGAGAGAGAGAGAGAGAGAGAGAGAGAGAGAGAGAGAGAGAGAGACCCAGTTCCCCCCTAGGATATACTGCTCCTGATTAAAGTGGAGTTCAAACTTTTATAAACACTTTCGTTCGCTCGCCGTGAGGACATTCATTGGTTGAGGCGCGAGGACACTGAGGAGGCGCCGAGGGGATAGGATAAGAAGAAGAAGAAGGAGGAGGAGGAGGAGGAGGAGGAGGAGGAGGAGGAGAAGGAGAGTTCATTGCTCCGTGCGAGAGGAAAGTGACCCATGGAATCCACAAGTTGCCCGACCTTGACGCGTGGGCGATGGCGAGGGTGACGGCGTGGCTTTCATGTTTGTTCTCCTCTTTCTTTTTCTTTTTATTTACTTCCAGTCCTCATAATTCTCCTTCCCTATTCCTGTTTGACCCTTTCCTTCTCCACCCTCCTTCTTGTCCTATCATTCCTCACCATTCCCCTTTTCTATTCTTATTTAACCCTTTCCCTTTTCCCCCTTTTACTATAGTTACTTCCATTCCTCATCATTCTCTTTCCCTATTTTCGTTTGATCTTTTCCCTCTCCCCTATCCTTCTTTTTCCCCCCATTCCTCACCATTCAGACATTTCGACTAAGAGGAGGAAGATCATGAACAAGGATGGGAGGGATAGGAGAGGTTAGAAGTAAGAGAGACAAAGGTATACGCGAGTCTGATAAACGAGACGGCAGATGAGAGATTTGTGAGAAATAGAAAACCAGGAGGAGAAAGAGTTTGAGAGAGTCTAATGCCCATATTCACAAACGTTTCGAGGCCTATACACCCACATTTGATAAGGCTTTCGTAGAGGTTATGTTAGTATTTCCATGTGTAGTTTTTTTTAGATTCTAGATTCGAGGACTATACAGTACACCCACCTTTGATAAGGCTTTCGTAGAGGCTATGTTAGTATTTCCATGTGTAGTTTTATTTAGATTCTTGATTCGAGGACTATACAGTACACCCACATTTGATAAGGCTTTATTTAGATTCTAGATTCGAGGACTATACAGTACACCCACATTTGATAAGGCTTTCGTAGAGGTTATGTTAGTATTTCCTTGTGTAGTTTTTTTTTGATTCTTGATTCGAGGACTATACAGTACACCCACATTTGATAAGGCTTTCGTAGAGGCTATGTTAGTGTTTCCATGTGTAGTTTTTTTAGATCCTAGTGATAGTTTGACGAGGCTTCTACACCATGAACGTGAAAAGCACTCATGAGAACCCGATTAACCTCCTTTGTGGCCTTTGGAAATAATTGAGAGTCGAAAGCGTTTAAGAGAGAATGTTTAGTGGACGGGCCCTGGATTTTTTCGTATCTTCCGTAGTGGTTGTGGCCCCCTCCGACCCTTGCTCCTCCCATGTTCACACCCTAACCTTCTAACCTTTCCCGCCCACCCCCACCCACTCCTTTCCTCACTTCCGTTCCTATCCCTTCCCTACCTATCCCCACCCTGCCTCTACCCTTTCCATGACTCTTTCCATCTCTACTCCATCCTTTCTCATTCATACCTATCTCTCAATCTCCTCCGATCCTTTCCTATTCTTTCCTACTCTATCCTCACCCATTCCTACCCCTTCCTTGCTCCATCCAAGATACATCCACCCCCTAAACCGTTCCTACCTCTTCCCCACTTCTCCCAGCCCATGTCCCAGCCCCTCTCCAGCCCCTTCCCCGCCTCGCCATGCCCCGCCCCGCCCCCATGGCTCATTGTTATGCTTCTCAGTGCACGGGAACAGTTACGCTCAAGCCGGCGGGCAGCAGCGGCGCGGTGGTCCCGTGGCAAGAGAACTGTGAGCACGGGAGAGTCGACGGGCGTGAGGGTGGCGAGGTGGGCGGCTGGGAAAGGTGGAAAGGACAGGTGAGAAGGGAAGATAGGAGGCAGGTAAAGGTGCATGGATGAGAGATGATGAAGAGGAGGAGGAGATGTGAGGGAAGGAAGATGAAAAAAAAACAAAAAACGTTGAGAGACTATGAACACTGTGAGGGAGGACAGATGAGGAGGGAAGGTATGAAGAGTGGAAAGGTGTGAGGAACAGGTAAGGGAAGGTAGGAGACAGGGACAGGTGGGTAGAATGACAGGTAAGTAGGAAAAATAATAGACAGGGAAAGATGTGAATAAGAACAGATGAAGAGGGAAGGCATTAGGAAGGGAAAGGTGTGAGGGAAGACAGGTAACGAGAGAAGGTCAGAGACAGATAACGGTGTAAGGGAGGACAGGTAAGAATGAAAGGTGTGGGACAGGGAATTAAAGGGAATAAGAAGGAAAGGACAAGAAGAAGGGAGGTCAGGTGGAGTAGGGGAAGGATGCTGAGAGGTAAGATGAGGTAGGAGTATGAGGGAGAAGGGCGTATGATGGGATAATGGAGAGGGAGAGATGAAATACGAGGTAAGGTAGAAGGGACAGCCAGTGAGGAGAGAGGACAGCTGAAAGAGAGGAAAGGTGAAAGGGTAAGAGGGAGTTTGAGTTAAAGACGGAGGCAAAGGTGAGAGGAGTTGGACAGGTAGAAGAGAGGAAAGGTAGATCAAAAGGCAAGGTTTAAGATTGAGAGAGTTGGATGCTGCGGAGAGCTGAGGAAGAGGAAAGCCGAAATGATAGGAAAGAGGACTGAGGGAAGATGAAGACGGAGGGAAAGATGAAGGATTGGGAAGAAGAGAGAGCTAAAGACGTAACGATTGAGGGATTGGAGAGAAATGTAAATAGGGAAAGGGAAGAATGAGATAGGGAAGGGAGGAAAGGTCTGAGAGGAGGAGGAGTAGGCTGGAAGGTTGAGAGATTAAAGTTTTAGTGTGAGGTAAGGAAGGTAGAAAAAACATTAAGAGGCGTGATGAAGGGAGGAAAGGTAAACTCAGAGGGAGGAGGAAAGGGAGGGAAGACCAAGTGGGATACAGAGAAGGGAGAAATTTTGTAGAGACGTGATGTGGGGAAGGTCAGATGTGAGGGAGAGAAAGATAGGGAGGGAGATAACGTGCGAAGGGAGAAAGGGGAAGGGAGGATGGGAGGGAATGGGAGGGCGGTGAGGGGGAGGAAAACGAAGGTTGAGGTTATGTAAGTCATCGCGAAAGACTTGTTTGGCGTCTCTCTCTCCAGGAGGTTTCCCCTGTGTTGAACCTCCTCTTTCTCCTCCTCTTCCTCTTCCTCCTCCCAGGCCGTGAAGTGAGCGAGGCGAGGTGCAGCGGACCGTGTGTAACATTGTGAACCGTGGACGAAAAGTGGTCGAGCCGGTCTGTGTGTGTGTGTGTGTGTGTGTGTGCTCGAGGCGGTCGGTCGGTTCTTCCCTGGGCCAGACGGAGCCACGTCCAGGCCCAGCAGTCGGTGTTGTGTGGCTGTGCGGGCCGGGTCATCGCTCTCGTGTCTCCGCGTGGCGTGGCGTGTTCCGTCCTCGTCCTCCGCGTCCCTCACTGTGTTCCCTCGGCCCTGAGAGCCTAAAGAGTGCCGCGGTGTGTCTGTGAGGTGTTGCAAGGTGTCCCAGGGGCTCTTACCGCCCGCGTGTGTGTGTGTTTATCTCTGGAGTTAGTTTGAGGGCGTCGCCTCCTCGCCTGGATTTAAGTTCCTCCTCCCGCTGCCTCCCTCCTTCCCCGCCCCCGGAAAGTCCAGCCATCGGTACGGGCTGACTTCAGGTGAGTCAGAGCGTGACATTCCGCTTCTTCTGCTCCTTGCCAGCTGTCTGTAACTGCCACAGGGACAGGTGTATAGCCCTTACCTGACCGTTGTGGCTCCCTACCTGTCCGTTACCGTCCACCTGATCCGGGTACACCTGCCTCGCCCCCTTGAGAGTCCCATGTGTAAACGTCTTGTCAGTTATGCCTTAGGTTGTGCAGCGACAGGTGTGAATGCTCTTACCTGGTTGTGTGTCGTTACCTGTTAGTCAATATTCACTAGCTTCATGGTCACCTGTCTCTCTAGTCCTCTCAAATCCCCCGTATGTATACTAATTAAGCGTCCTGTCAGGTATACATCAGCTCGCTCATGGACAGGTGTGAATGTTCGTGTCCTACCTGGTTGTGCTCGTTACCTGTTAAGACTCACCAGCTCCATGTTCACCTGTCTCTCTAGTCCCCTCGAATCATCCTTATGTATACTAATTAAGCTTCCCGTCAGGTATACATTCACTCGCTCAAGGACAGGTGTGAATGCTCCCGTGTTCATTACCTGTCTGTCATGTTTTCCTCTTTGTTACTCGCCACAGGGTTCATAATGACTTGTTCCTGTCAGCCTCTTGAGCCTCGCCGTGTGTACATTAGCTTCCTCAGGGGCAGGTTGAGAGGCTCCGAGGCACGTTACTTGGCTGCTTTGGGTTACCTCTTCGTTAATGTTTACCAGGTCATGTTCTCCTTTCTCTAGTCCTTGTGATTCCTTTTGAGAGCGTAGTACAATAGCTCCCAACGCTGCCTTTAATGTGTGGTGCGAAGGATGGCATAATGTATAGGAGTGACGAATGAAGCTGTGTATGCCACCTCACGCTGCACATGCCAAATAAGATCATCCATTGTGTCAGATTGTACGGTACATTATTTTGAAGTTAGTCTTGGAAGCTACTCCACATTATTTGAGCTTCGTATCGGTTATATTTTAGTCTCCTCAGGGACAGACAGGTGTGTTATGTCTTACCTGGTGTGCATGTCTCGTTACCTGTCAGTTATCGGTCATTGTCCAGCCTCACCTTCACCTCCCGTTCGCTTTAACATTTTGTCAGCATAGGTTAGGTTGCTCTGCTGTAAGTGTTTGTGTCATCCTGGTGGCCTTGCACTACGTAGCATTACATATTACCTTTACCTGCCTCCTGTCTGTGCTACGTGTTGTCACCAGTAAGGAATAGGTGTGTGTGTGTGTTACCTGATGGTCAAGTTACCTTTTAGTCACGAAATCATCTTTACCTGTCTCTTGTCTTGGCGTCGCGTGTTGTCGCCAGATAACGGACAGGTGTGTATTTTTTACCTGTTGGTCAAGTTACCTTAGAGTCACGTACTCATCTTAACCTGTCTCTTGTCTTTACGTACCTTTTTGTTACCTTGTAGTCACGAACTCATCTTTACCTCTCTGGTCCTTGTGTCGCGTGCTGTCACCAGATAACGGTCAGGTGTGTATGTTTTACCTGATGGCCAGGCTACATTTCAGTCACGAACTCTTTACCTGTCGCTGTTCTTTGCCTCGCGTGCCGGGGAA
The DNA here is from genome assembly GCF_024679095.1 of Eriocheir sinensis. Classification (NCBI taxonomy): domain Eukaryota; kingdom Metazoa; phylum Arthropoda; class Malacostraca; order Decapoda; family Varunidae; genus Eriocheir; species Eriocheir sinensis. The sequence goes on along the minus strand of NC_066517.1, from coordinate 14,191,498 downwards.
TGAGGTCATTAAGAGGTCCCGTAACTGTTGAAGCGAGGCAACCGTAGCTACGCATAGAAAACCGATGACCCGCAGCTTGCTTACCTGCCGACCAGCGTCACGTGTCCGCGGCCGTCACGTCCGTACCTGTAGCTCCGTCCAGGTGGCGGCAGCGACTACAGGAATTACGGGACTACCTGTGGACGCCTACGGTAATTGTTGTTTTATTGATGGTCGTGAAGCCCAGCCGTCCTTTTATATTGAGCAATTAAAGGGATTAATAGTGGCCAGGACGAAGATTTGAGATAAAGGGCTTCTGGAACGGCGGAAGAGAAGCGATGACTAGTTTAATAGAAAAAGTAAAAGGAACTGTTGAGTGTAAATGCATAGGTAGAAAATATTGTACAGCGATGAAAACTACGAGAAATATTAGGAAACAGTGAAAGAAATAAACAAAACAAATTAAAAGAAAATTGTTGAAATATATCAGTGAAGTAAATTAAAAGGAGGGAAATACCAGTGTAGGAGATATCACAAATAGTAAGAAAAAAGATCTGTGAACGATTTAAATACAACATATTAAGAAAATAGAAACGGCAAGACATGTATAAGTGCATGAAGATAAATAAGAAATGAAACTTCTGAAAATAGAAAGGAAAAAAAATCAGCGGAAGAGATAAACAGAATATTGAAAAAGGTGAATATAAAACCATATCCAATCATCCTCTCAATACAACATAATAACGAAAGGTAAAAAGCAGAAAAGATATAGGTGTCTGTTATGAATAAGAGATGCAACGTTAGAGAATAAGAAAGAAGGAAAAATCAGTGAAAGAAGAAACGGAAAACAGAAAAGGATAAACACAAAATCGTATCCATTCATCCCTCAAGGTCGGTGATCGCGATACACACTGCTCCCCTTCCCTTGTACCCCGCAGGTAGGAAGCAATCACCTGTACCTCATTCCGTCCAGGTGTTCGCGCCGCCGCCGGGTGTGAGGGAGTCCAGGCTGCATCTCCGTAACACCTGCCATTTCGGGGTCCAAGGGCGCCATGACTACCTGCTTGGCCTTGCTACCTGCCTGCCCTTGTTACCTGTCTTTCTCACCTGCTTGATCACCCGCGCCCCCCACCCCCCACCCCCATTCCGCTCTGAACTGTTACCTTCCTTCCCCCTTCGTCACTTCCTCTCGCCATTCCTCCTCCTCCTCCTCCTCCTTCTCCTCCTTCCTCCACTCCTTCATTCCTTCACCTCGTAACCTCCTCTCACTCCGTCATGTTAGCACCTTCAGAGAGAGAGAGAGAGAGAGAGAGAGAGAGAGAGAGAGAGAGAGAGAGAGAGAGAGAGAGAGAGAGTTAGGGAGTACAAGTTCTCAATGCTTTAACCCGCAAGTAAAGAAATTGCGAAAACTTTTGACCTCCACTCCCACTTCCACCACCACCTCCTCCTCCTCCTCGCCCCCCCTCCCCCTTCTCCTCCTCCTCCTGCATCTTTTCTTTACATCCGTCGATTGTCTGAGTCGAGTCCATTAGCATTATACCCGCCCACAGCCGAGACTTCCTGAGCTCGGGTTTGGACTAATGATTATTTTGCTTGAGGCGAACTTAAGTCACTTTGTTATTAATTTGTCAGCGTGGCTTATGAAAGGGGAGAGAGAGAGAGAAGGTTGGGGGGGGCGTAGATTGCAGGAGTGAAGAGAGGGAGGAAAGGAGTAAGGGGGAGGAGAGAGAAGAAAGGGAAGGAAAGAAGGGACGTTAGATAGATGCAACAGAGAAAGATGGGAAGGAAGGGGTAAAGGGAAGGAGAAAGAAGGAAGGGAAGGTTGATATGTGCAGGAATGAAGGGAAAGAGGAAGGAGAAAAAAGGGAAGGAAAGGAGGGAGGAAGGAAGGTAGGTGAATGCAGGAATGAGGAAGGGAAGGAGCAAAGAGAAGGAAATGGAAGGAATGGAGGAGGGCAGGGGAGGTAGATGGATGCAGGAATGAAGGAAGGGAGGGAGGTAATAGGTAAGAGGAAGGAGAGAGGAGGGAGATTGGGTGTGTTTGTGATGACTTGTGTAGGGTACGTGGGAGTGTGTGTGTGTGTGTGTGTGTGTGTGTGTGTGTGTGTGTGTATGTATGAGACTGCACAATTCCACCCACCCACGGGCTATCTCCCATTTTCCTTGCTCTTCCTCTTCCCTCTCTTTTCCTCTCCCTCCCCTTCTTTCCCTCCTCTCTCCTTCACTCCTACCTTCTCCCTTCTCCCAGGCTTCTGTTCCCCTTCACTTTTTTAAGAACCTTCCCCTAATCACAAGCATTTTTCTACGGTATTTTTGGCATTTATTTTAACTCTTCGCCTATTTTCCCTTTTTTTCAATGTCGAGTATTTTTCTTGGGAAGGATTTTAACGACTTTACCTTCACCTTTTGTTGCGGTTTTGTTTGTCTCTCTCTTTGTTTCCTTTTTTTCCTCCTTTTTTCTCCACCTGCACCTCCCTCCACCTCTCTCCCCGCCCACACACACAGGTATCATCTCTCTCTTCTCTCTCTCTCTCTGCCTTGAACTCTTCGCACCCTTTCACCTCCCGCCTTTCCATGTCTGTCTGTCTTAAAGAAGGACAAACATAAAGAGGAGGAAGAGGGGAAGGCCGAAGAGGAGGAGGAGGAGGAGGTTGAGGACGAGGAGGAAGAGAAGGCTGAAAAGGAGGGTGAGGATAAGGATGAGGAGGATGAGGAGAGGGCCGAAGAGGAGGGTGAGGTTGAGGACGAGGAGGAAGAGGAGAGGGCCAGAGGAGGAGGAGGTGGTTGTGGTGGGTGGAATAGAATGGACCCAATGCACGAATTTCAATTGCATTCATGGGAAGGAAATAAGTAGCTATGAAAATTGATTCCACACGCAGAGAAAAGAAAGAAATGGATGAATGTTATATATATATAGAGAGAGAGGATAAGAGAAACAAAAGGAGGAGGACAATCGGGGGAGAAAGGAAGTATGAGGAGGAAAGAGAAGAGATTATCAGAGCATGAAACAAAAGGAAGAACAAGGAAATGCAGGAAGAAGAAGAAGAAGATGTAAGAAGTCGTAGAGGAGAAGAAGGAAATGGAAAAGCAAGTGACGTCCAATATATGAGAATGGAAAGCTGGAAATAGACAGTAATTTGCGAATATTTTATAGAAAGAGAATAGGAGAAACAAGAGGAGGAGGAGGAGAAGAGGGAAAGGCATGCAGGAAAAAGAAGAAAAAGGAGGAAATCGAGGAGTAAAAATGATATCCGATATACGAAAAGGGAGAAAAGAGAAATAAATGGATGAATATATTAGAGAAAGAGAATAAGAAAAATAAACGGAGGAGGAGAACCAGACAGGAAGGAAAATAATGAAGAAGTTGAAGAGAAGAAGGAGGAGGAAAGATGAAGAAGCTGAGGAGAAGAAGAAGGAGGAAAGATGAGAACTGAGAGGAAAGGATGAATGACTTAGAGAAAGAAGATAAGGTAAACAAAAGAAGGAAGAATAGGAGAACCAGGAAAGGAAGAAGAATGAAGAAGTTGAGGAGGTGAAGAAGGAGGAGGAAAGATGAGAACTGAGAGGAATGGATGATTTAGAGAAAGAGGATGAGAGAAACCAAAGGAGAAGGTGGAGAACAAAGAAGGGCAAGGAGAAGAAGAAAGAGGAAGTGGAGGAGGGAAAATAATTGACTCCCAATATACGAAAATGGAAAGTGATGGAGGCGGACAGAGGAAGAAGAGGAAAAGAAGGAGGAGGAGGGGAAGGAGAAGGAAATGGAACACGAGACCCTTAATTGGCGAAGTGAGAAAGGTAGGGCGGTTGGGTAGAAAGGTGAAGACGAGAGGAAGAAAAGACACACGAAAGCGCTTTAGTTTGAAGGATAAAGGGAAGGTCTGAGTGAGTGGCTAATGGATATATGAAGGAGGAGGAGGGGGAGGAGGAGCAGCAGGAGGAAGCGTGCAGAGATAAAAAGAAGGAAGACGAGACGAGAAATGCCGTGGAGAGTAATATGAGAAAGGAAGAAGCAGAATACGAGTAATGGATATGAGAAGAAGAGGAGGAGGAGGAGGAGGAGGAGGAGGAGAAGCAGGGGAGAAGAAAACGAGAAGTGGATAGGCAAGGAAAATGAAGAGAGAGAGAGAGAGAGAGAGAGAGAGAGAGAGAGAGAGAGAGAGAGAGAGAGAGAGAGAGAGAGAGAGAGAGAGAGAGAGAGAGAGAGAGAGAGAGAGAGAGAGAGAGAGAGAGAGAGAGAGAGGGGTAAAAGGGAGGAAAGTGAAAGGAAAACAGTAATATACGAGAAAAGAGAAAATGATAGCAAGAAAAGACAGAAGAAGAAACAACTGATATAAAAAGAAAAAGGAAGAGGACATAAAAAAGAAAACTCAAGGATAAAATAACGCTGAATAGGATAAGAAAATAGAAAGGGAAAGAGAAAAAGAAAGAGAACATAAAAAAAGAAGACTAGAATAGAATAACATTGAATAGGAGGTGGAAATAGACGCAAACAAAAATGGAGAGAAGAAAGAGAAAGATGAGAGGGAGAAAATAAAAGAGAAAAGAGATGCGTAGAAAGAGGAGGAAAAAAAAAAACCAGGAGTGGAGAGACGAGCTTTGGAAGAGGTGCATAATGGAGGAGGAGGAGGAGGAGGAGGAGGAGGAGGAGGAGGAAGGAGTGGCGTTCTTACCTATAGCGGCAACACCAAGGTCAAGGTTGCGTGGTGGTGGTGATGGTGGTGATTCATAAGTGACGTGGTTGTGATGATGGTGATGGTGGTGGTGGCAATGATGGAGTGGTAGTGATGAAGGGGGTTTCGTAGTAGTAGTAGTAATAGTAGAAGTAGTAGTAGTAGTGATGACATATAGCAAAAATTTGGTAATGGTGTACTCGTATCGTGGTGGTGATGGTGTTGAAGGAGTGGTGTTGATGGTGATGCTGGTAGTTGTGGTGATGGGGAATTCAAACATGCAGTGATGGAGGTACGTATTGAATGGGTGATGATGGTGGTGGTGATGATGCAGACGTGGTGGTGGTGGTGGCGGTGTTGCGTAAAGCTGGTGACGTCACTTGTGGACCTGCGGTTAGTGTGGGTTTTAAGGGCGTGGTGGTGGGGGTTGTGGGGGTGGGGAAGAAGTGGTGTTGTCTGTCTGGGTGCCTGTTTGCAGAAGAGTTGGGGGAAGAGGAGGAAGAGGAGAAGGAGGAGGAACAGAATAAAGAAGGACAGGAAGAAACAATAGGAAGTAGAGGAAGAGGAGTAAATTGAGGGAAGAGAGAGCAAGGACTAGAGAAGGAGAAGAATGTAAGAAAGAGGAGTAAATATAAAAGGAGGAGAAGGAGGAAGAGGGAGAGGGGAGGTTATTGAGGAAGGAAGAGGTAAGGGAGGAGGAAGGAAGGAGGAGGCATTGAAGGAAAAATATTTGCTGTGGGGATTGGTGGGGACACATTAAGAGGGGAATATTGGGGAAGTATTGGTGGAGCAGAGGATTGGTGGGGAGGAATACTGAGGGGGAAGGGAGAGGGGGGGAGAAGAAAGAGAGGAGACGGAGCAGTGGTGAGAGGGGAGAGAAGAGATGGGGAGGGGAAGGGGGAGAAATTAGAGGGGGAATTGGAGGGAGGGGACGAACGTGTAGTTTTCCCAGGGGTTCAGTGAGCTCTTGCGCGCGCTTATTTCCCCTCCTCCTCCTCCTCCTCCTCCTCTTCCTCTTCCTCCTCCTCTTCCTTCCTCGTGTACGTCAGCCGCCTCTTTCTAGATTCTTATTCGCTTTTTTGTATTTCATTTCCTGTTTTCTTGTCTTCTTCTATTTCCTTATTCCTTTATATTTTTTTTCTTTTCTTGGTTCTAACATTTTTTTTCTTTATCGTTAAAACTTATAAGAACGTAAGGAGTCTGCAAGAGGCCGGTTGGCATCACACAAGGCAGCTCCTGTACACTCAACCCCACCTAACCTCACCTAACCTCTTCTTGAATGTATCTACGGTATTGGCGCCCACAACATGGCTTCTTTAACGCTTTATTATTAGTTCTTCGCCTATATATTCTCTTCACTCTTTTCTCCTCGTCCTTCTCCTCCTCCTTTTCATCATCATCACAAAAACGATAATTATAATAGTAATAATAATAATAATGACAATAAAAATGGTCAGATTAATAATAAATGTAATGATGTATAATATCTCATAATCCCATTAAAAGTAACGGATATTATTATTTTTCGAGGTGTGCGGTTAACGAGGTAATAAATCCCTATCAAATTATTATTATTATTATTATTATTATTATTATTAGAAGAACATATCTAACCCCACCTATTATCGCTGTCCATGAATTTATCTAGTCTATTTTTGAATGTGACAATTGTATTGGCACTCACCACATGACTGCTAAGCCTATTCCACTCATCCACCACCCTGTTAGTAAACCAATTTTTGCCTATGTCCCTGTTGAATCTGAATTTATCCAGTTTAAACCCGTTACTTCGTGTCCTACCCGGTTCTCATGAATGTCTCCCTTATTAAAGCCCTTCATCCATTTATAAACCTCGATCATGTCTCCACGCACCCTTCGCCTTTCTAGAGAATGCAAGTTTAACTGTTTGAGTCTTTCCTCGTATGGCAAGTTTCTCAACCCCTGAATCATCTTAGTCATCCTCCTCTGCACCGATTCTAACATTTTGATATCCATTCTATAGTAGGGTGACCAGAACTGAACCGCATAGTCAAGATGAGGTCTAACTAATGCTAAATATAGTTTGAGGAAGACTTCGGCTTCTGTTGCTTACGCTCCTTGAAATAAATCCCAGTACCCTATTAGCTCGATTTCTAGCTTGAATGCATTGTGCCCTTGGACGGAGATCAGAGCTCACTAAGAACCTACTTATGAGAGTGTCATTTAAGCAATAGTTATGTGAGGGGTTGTTCCTACCTACACTCAGAATACTGCACTTCCCTACATTGAACTCCATCTGCCATTTATCCGCCCAGTCATATAATCTGTTGAGTTCACCTTGGAGAATACTAGCGTCCTGATCCGACTCAATTACTCTACCGATCTTCGTATCATCTGCAAATTTACTAACATCACTACTAATTCCTGTGTCTAAGTCATTGATATAAATAATAAACAAAAGTGGACCTAATACCGAACCTTGTGGGTCCCCAGTCAGATCTTTTACCATTGATTTGCACTCTTTGCTTCCTATTGCTCCGTGAGCCTGTAATTTAAGCAACAGTCGTTGGTGAGGAACTTTGTCAAACGCTTTACTAAAATCAAGATAGATTACATCATAATTTTCATCTCTGTCAACCGCCTCAAATACTTTATTGTAGAAGGACAAGAGATTGGTGAGGCATGACCTACCTTTTGTGAACCCATGCTGCGAGTCGTTACCTTTTTTCATCCATCCTTACTTGCATTATTTCCTTTTATCTTTCTCAGCCACACACAAAAAAAGAATGAAAAAAAAACAATCTCACTTCGATATAAAAAAAATCGCTGCATTATCTCTCTCTCTCTCTCTCTCTCAAGTAAAATAAACATCCTCTCGACTCTCTCTCTCTCTCTCAAGGCATCTCTCTCTGACACACAAAAACCCGCATCACGTGGTTGTGTAAGCCGATTTATTTCACTTTATTGAATATTTGTTGGGCTTTATTTTTTGTCTCAGGGATTAGTGTAGCAAAGGGGATTACCACGTGTGTGTGTGTGTGTGTGTGTGTGTGTGTGTGTGTGTGTGTGTGTGATATAGAATTTTAGGTAAACGGACAGATTTGAACATATGGTTGGAATCTGTACCTGTTGGAGAGAGAGAGAGAGAGAGAGAGAGAGAGAGAGAGAGAGAGAGAGAGAGAGAGAGAGAGAGAGAGAGAGAGAGAGAGAGAGAGAGAGAGAGAGAGAGAGAGAGAGAGAGAGAGAGAGAGAAGGCTTTTAGGAGATAACAGATCGTTTTAGACGTGGATCATGTTGGCTATGGATTACAAGAGAATACCAATAAAACAAATAATAATAAGGAGAATAACATATAGGGAGGGAGACATGCTGGAGGAGGAGACAGAGGACAAGAGGAGAGGAATGGGAGGACAAGGGGGAGGGGCTAGACAGAGGAACGGTGAGTGGGAGGTACAGATACGAGAAGAACAAGGAGGAGGGAAGAAGGAGGGAAGGAGAGGAAGGGACGGAGGGAGTGAGGGAGTGAGGAACGGATTTAAGAAGAGAACAAGAAGAAATAAGAAGAAAAATGATTGATACGTGTGATTGGTGGGATTGCGTTGTGATGTGAGGGATTACTGAGGAGGAGGAGGAGGCGTAGGAGAAGTGTGATTTTAGTTTATCTTTCACGTTAAATATTCATATCATCTTTCAAATTCATCTTTCTTATCCTCATCTCGTTATTATTATTATTATTCGTTATTTGTTATTCCACTTGTTCTACTGCTTCCTCTTCCTCTTATTCCATCATTATCATTGTCATCATCAGTGTTTAAAGAGCCGCCTTCTATGTAACCTGAACACACACACACACACACACACACACCGTCTTCACCACACAATCATCGCCACCATTACACGATCACCTTATTGACAAAACTGCACCACCACCACCACCATCACTCCCCCCTCCCCCCCTCCCCCCCACCACACCTGCAACACACCTGACGCCTCTCTTTACCCGTGTGGACGCTCAAACCGGGTCCGTGTCACGCGTGTTGGAAGTTACTCTGATTGTTGACATGCACACTCACTCTCATTAACGGGACACACACAAACGCACGAACTTCCACACGCGCGGACACACACACACACACACACGCACACGCACCCGCACAGGCACGCTCTACTACTTTTACTACTACTACTACTACCGGTTCTACTACTACTACTACTACTACTACTACTACTACTACTACTACTACTACTACTACTACTACACTACTTCTACTACTACTACTACGTATACATGACCATCCACTCCATCGTTATCATCATCTTTATCGTCATTATGAGGTTATAAGTTTTTTCGTCCTTGTCAATTCTTCAACATTTTTTTTTCTTGCTACATTTTCTAATATTTTACTTCGTTGTCATCATTTTCTTATTCTTATTCTTCCACTTCTTCTTCTTCATCCCCATCTTCAATATCCTTTTAAAACATTCCTAAAGTCAAAACATAACTAACTCTCTTGTCTATAAAGCGGCGACTCCACCCGGCTGATTTAAGGCCAGTATATTCGGGCCATTTAAAGGAGCGTTGTGTAATGGCGCGGAGCAGATTGACGCGGGTTAAGTGGCTGATACTTGACACACACCAGAAAAAGAATACATGTTGAACCGGGGCGGTGTCGTCTGCCATCCCGTATCGTGAGACATCCCATCCTTAACTTCGCATCGCGGAACCCAATCTTTACTATCATAAAGTAACTAAGTGAAGCATCTAAGTGTAAAAAAAGTACCAAGGAGGACCTAAAAAGCAATGCAAAGCGGGACAGGTCACAAGAAGAAGAAGAGTGATGGGTGATATCCTTGTTATATACACACATACGTCATCATTTGCTTTTATAATAATATAAATAAACTTGAGTGGGACAGATTCCGACAAGCAGTCGACAAAAGACACGGTACAGTATCGAAATTCATGTATGTATTCAGGATGGGATGTCGCACGATAAGGGGATGTCTGACTACCCCATACCGGAGCAAAATAAACATGTCACTTATTTATTTGTTTGACGAGTGAGTTCAGATCAGGACTATAATGTTGGTGCAGTGAGGCATTTTCCCATATCTGTTTTTGCTTTTTTTATATTTCGTTTTGTTCTTTCTCTCATGTTCTTTTTCTATTTGGAGGAGGAGGAGGAAGAAGAGGAGGAGGAAGAAAGAGAAGGAGGAATAACAGATAACTCTAAAGGGAAAGGAAGAGAAAGAGGAAGACGTATAACCGAATTTGGCAAAAGCGGGAAAAGAATAAAACGAAACGGAGGAAAGAGAAGAAGAGATATAGGAGGAACAATAAAGCAAGAAGAGCAATAACAGGAAACGAAGTGGAAGAAGGAGAAGCAGGAGGAGGAGGAGGAGGAGGAGGGATTCGAAAAAAAAAACAAGAGGCAGAGAAGGAATAAGAGAGAGCGAAAGAGTGAAAACGAATAAGAGAAAGAGTAAGGTGAAGAATACGAGAGAGGAAGAGAGGCAAAGAGGAGGAAGAAGGAGCTGGAAAGGAGGAAGAATAAGGAGAGAAGAAAATGTGGTGAAGACAGAGTATGAGAGAGAGAGAATAGATAAGAGGGAGAGAAGGAATAAGAGAAGATATGTAGTAAGAGAAAGAAGGACTAGAAAGGAAAGAAGATATAAAAGGGAGATGAGAACTAGAGAGAGAGAAGGAATGCAAAGAAACGAAGGAATAAGAAAATGGGAAACAAAAGAAAGAGGAGTAAAAGAAAAAAGAAATGGACTAAGAGGCAAAAAAAAAAAAGAGATGAGAATATCGAAATAAAAAGGAACAAAAAGGAATAAAATAAAAATGACAAGTACGAGGAAACGAAAAAAATGAAGAAAAGGAATAAAAAGAGAAATGGAAATGGAAAAAAAGACTGGAGGACTTAGGAGACAGAAAAAGAAAAGGTGTATATGAAACAGAGTGGGACGTAATAAAAGAGAAAGAAGGAATAAGAGGAAATAAAGGAAGAGGAAACTAAGAGGGAAGAGAATGGAAAAAAAAAGAGAAGAGAGAGGGACAGAAAAAAGTGAAGTAGAGGGTGGGAATAAGAGAAAGAGAAGGAATAAGAGAAAGAGGAACATTAGAGGAAGAGGAGGACCAAGAGGAGAGACACAGTACCCATAAACCATTGGAAGCCATGCGGGTGTTGAGCCTGAAAAACAACAGTGTGTGAAGGTGTTTCTCTCTCTCTCTCTCTCTCTCTCACTTTCTTATTTTCTTGTTTTTTTCCTGTCAATTCATTTTCTTAGTTTTATTGTCTTCGTAATTTTTGTTCATTTACTTGTTACTTGCTTTCTTTCTCTCTTACCATGTTTTATTTTTAGTCCCTCTTCTCTCGCTGTTCTCTCCTCCTCCTCCTCTTCTTCCTCCTCTTCTTCCTTCTCCTTCTATTCTTTTCTCTATGCTCTCTTAGCTCATGTTTTCCTTCATGTTTCGTTTAAGTGCTTTATTCTTCTCCTCTTTTTCTCTTCTCGTTTTCTCTTTCATGTCTTGTTTCCCTCCAGCCTCTCCTCGTTTTCTCTCTTTACCTTCCTTGTCTTCCTGCTAAATCTGTGTTCTCTCTCCTTTTTGTCTTCATTTTCTTCCGTCTTTACGCTTTTCTTTGCTCTGTTTTTCTTCTCCCTTTTATCTCTCCTTCCCTTCCCTTTCCTTTCCTTTTTTTCCCTTTTTGCCATTAGTTTTCTTCTTCTGCCTCATTTTCGTGGCCCTCCTCCTCTTCCTCCTCTTCCTCCTCGGGGTCACTATCAGCAGTGACCTGAAACACGCAAAACACTGCAAGTCCGCCTGCAAGAAAGCCAATACAATGCTCGGGTTCATAGCGAGGAACTTCGAATACAAGACGCCGGGGGCTGTGTCAACTTTGTACAATTCTCTGGTAAAGCCCCACCTGGAATACGCCGTGTAGTTCTGGTCTCCAAACTACAAGAAAGACATTGAATTACTCGAGAGAGTACAGGGACGCGCTACGAAAATGATACCATCATTGAGAACGCAACCTTACGAAGAACGACTAAAGCGACTCAACCATTTCACGTTGGAGAAAAGACGACTGCGGGGAGACATGATACGAGCCTTCGCATCGCACTGACCGTCACTTTGTTGCGTCGTGAGTGAACAAAATTTATCCACGAGTACGTTCTGTAGTGCTTTAATCCTTCCCGCAAGCCACTCCTGTGGCTGAAGGATTGATTAAATCTCTAAAAGCAGGCAGCCTCGCAATGAGCCAATAGGCTTTCTGCTGCCTGCTCGTCCATGTTTCCATGTTTCCATGCTTCCTCCTCCTCCTCCTCCTCCTCCTCCTCCTTGTCCTGCTTTCTCTCTCTCTCCCCTTGTTTGTCTCCATCTTTTCCCTCACTCCCTCCTGTTACCTTTTCTTCCCTTGTCTTCCCTTGTGTGTCGTGTTATCCTCTCCTTTTGTTCCGTTGTTGCTGTTTCTCTGTTCTCCTTTCTCTTCCTTTTCTCTTTCTCACTCTCCCTTTCCTTCTCTCCTCCTTTTCTTCTTCAGCTTCCCTTTCCTTTTTTTTACCTTTTCTGCCCTTTCCTGCTCTCATGTTTTCCTTTTTTTCCGTTTTCTTCCCATCTCCTCCCTTCCCTTCCCATTCCTTCCCTTCCCTTCCTTTCCTATCCCTTCCCGTTCCTTCCCTTTCCTTTCCTTCCCTCCTTCCTTTTCCATTCCTTAAGATTCCTTCCCTTCCCTTCTCTTTCTCATCCTTCCCTTCCTCACCCTTCCTCACCCTTCCTACCACTATCAATTCCTTCCATTTCCTCTCCTCCTGCACTATATTCTTTATTTTTCCCTCTCCTCCTTGTTGTCCTTTCTCCTTCTCCTCCTCCTCCTCCTCCTCCTGTCTTCATCACGTCCCTTCGATACTGTTGGGACGATGATGGTGTGAGGGTCGCCAGCTGGCCACAACAACACAGCTGGAAAAGAGGGCGGTAGAGAAGGAGGGCGAAGGGAGGGAGGGAAGGAGGTAGGGAAGAAGGAAGGAGAGTGTTTGGAGGGCGAAAAAATGCAGAGAGCACGGGGTAGATGAGAGAGAGAGAGAGAGAGAGAGAGAGAGAGAGAGAGAGAGAGAGAGAGAGAGAGAGAGAGAGAGAGAGAGAGAGAGAGAGAGAGAGAGAGAGAGAGAGAGAGAGAGAGAGAGAGAGAGAGAGAGAAAAACAAAATAATGGGAAAAGAACAGAAAACAAAACAAGGAAAGCAAAAAAAAGAAATAAAATATAAGAAAAAGAGAATAAAAGAAAAGATTAAAAAGTAAAAGAAAAGTATAGAATATCAGAGAGAGAGAGAGAGAGAGAGAGAGAGAGAGAGAGAGAGAGAGAGAGAGAGAGAGAGTGTAAATAGAGTAAGGTAATCATGGCAGGAGGGGAGAGAGCGAGGGAAGGGAGACTAATTAAGGGTAAGGAAAAGAGAGAAAAATCGAAATTGTTCACACTTGCCCCAGGAAGGAGGGAAGGAGGGAAGGAAAGAATGACGGCGGGTAGGAAGAAAGGTTGGCAAGAAGTAAAGAAGGACAGAAAAAAACCGGAATAAAGAAAATAAAAAGTAAACAAAATAGAATAGATAATGAAAGATAGATGGAAGAGAAATAATAATATATGATAAAAATTAGCCGCATGGAAGGATTTGAAGGAAGAAAGCGTAGATGTAATTCGGAAAAGAAGAGAAAGAAGAACAAAATTTAGGAAAACAAAAAAACAAACAAAATAAATGCAGAAATACAGGTAATATAGCAAAGCAGGTGTACACAATAACCATCAACACACAAATAAGAATAAAACACGTGCGTAATATCGACAAAAACACGAGACAGAAATCGGCACAAAAATAGCAGAACAGACAAATATTCACGGAAATCATCTCTTATACAAAAAAAAAGAAAAGGATCCCAAAATAAGTGAAAGATAAGAGTGCGCTCATTCTCCCTCATTTTGTCTCACCCAAAATAGAAGCCTCATGTAATTTCCCATTCCCTTAAAATAGGTCCATAATTTCTAACCCTCCCCATCGGCTTCTTTTTCTTGTGGGCTATTTTTACCTTTGCGTTGGTGGCTAATTGGTACTCCCGCGTTGCCGTCTTACCTGTACTTTTGTTGTTATTAGTGTTGTTCTTTATTTTCGTTCTTCCTTCTCCTCTTTGCAAATTACAACTACATTTTCCTCCTTCCAATCCTTCTATGTAGTTATTTTTCTTCAGCCTTTAATATTTCTTCCATCGTTCATCCATTATCTGTCTTATTTTTCCTTATTTTCTTCCTTCCATTTTTCTTCCCTTATTCATTTAATCTTTTCTGTCCCTTATTCCTTCCAGCGTCCGTTCCTTCCTCCCTAACATTTTTCTTTTATCTTTGCCTTCCCTCCTACCGGCTTTTACTTTTTGCAATACTTTCATTTGGCTAATTCCTTTTAACATCACTACTTCTACGTACGTCAAGTGGTCAGGAATAGCCAGGTAAGAGAAACAAATTAGCATTCACTACAAAAATCATCTCAGGTGTGTGTATCTACCTGGGCGGGTTTTCTACTATTTTTTGAGACTTTTAATCCAGTGTAAAGGGAAGGGGAGAGAGAGGGAGAGAGAGCCAGGTAAAAAAAAGTGGGCTATTGACTAATTAGAAGGGGAGGAAAAACCAGGTGTGCAGGAAACGAAAGGGAAGAGAAGAGGAGGAGAAAAAAAAGGGAGAGGGTACGATCTTTCTCTTCTTCATTTGTATTCTGCCAACCTTGATCTTCCGGAATGAGAGAGAGAGAGAGAGAGAGAGAGAGAGAGAGAGAGAGAGAGAGAGAGAGAGAGAGAGAGAGAGAGAGAGAGAGAGAGAGAGAGAGAGAGAGAGAGAGAGAGAGAGAGAGAGAGAGAGAGAGAGAGAGAGAGAGAGAGAGAGAGTAGAGAAGAGAAAGAGAAGAGATAGAAGATAAAAGGGAGTACACAGGAGGAACGAATAATAAGGAAGGAAGGAAGGAAGGAAGGAAGGAAAGCTAGATGAGATGAAGAGGGAAATGGAGGAGGAGGAGGAGACAGTAGAAACAAGCATCAGAAAGAAGGGTAAGAAAGGAAATAACAAAAGGAAAGGAAGAATAAGAGGAGGGAAAAAAAGAAAAGGTGAATAAGAGAAAGCGAAAAAGATGGAATAATATGAAGTAAAACAAAAAGAACTAAAACAAAGAAAAAACTGAATAAGAGAAAGAGAACGAGCGAAAAAGTTGAAATTCCATGAAGTAGAACAAAAAGCGGATTAGAAACGGATGGAAAAGATTAAAGACAAATTGAGAAGGGAAGACAGAAATCATATTGGAAACTTCAGGAAGACTAAATTAGAAAGAAGACTTTGCGAAGATTGTCATTAGAGAGAGAGAGAGAGAGAGAGAGAGAGAGAGAGAGAGAGAGAGAGAGAGAGAGAGAGAGAGAGAGAGAGAGAGAGAGAGAGAGAGAGAGAGAGAGAGAGAGAGAGAGAGAGAGAGAGAGAGAGAGAGAGAGGGAAAGAAAAAGAAAACAAAGGAAGTAAAGACGAAAGTAGAAGGAAAATGAAGACAGGAACGAGAGAACACAACTTAAGAAGGAAGGAAGACAATGAAGATAAAGAGAGAAAATGAGAAAAAAGAGAGAAGAGAGAAAGATAGAAAATGAAGAAAAATAAAAAAAAGAGACGAAGAGAAACACTGAAACGAAACCAAAAAGGAAAACCAGAGAGCATAGAGAGAAAGAAAAGGAAGAAAAAAAAACGAAAGAAAAAGAAAGAAAAAGAACCAGAGTGTCGGATTCCAGCTGTCGTCTTCGCGGTCTGTCTTTGCGCATTTTTCAGATAACGCGCTGGCTTGCTTTGGGACGGCTTGGGTTGCGCACTTTGTCGATCTTACGCTCCCGAGGGCTCTACGATACGAGGTGGCTGAAGAGAGAGTGAAAGCTCCTCATACGCACCTTGTTTACTGATGGGAGGGAGAGTAGGAGGAAAATGGGAAGGGTGGGATGGATGCTTGGAGTGTGGGAAAGATAGTATGGGGGAAGTGAGAGAGAGGAAGAAGGTAGAATTTGAGAAGTAAGGAAAGGGTGAGGAAGGAGGGGAAAAAAGGAAGGAAGTCTGACTCACGAACGAAACGGATGAATGGATGAAGGAAGGAAGAGGAAAGAAGCAAGAAAGGAAGAAAGTAATTGGATTTTGAAACTGGGAAACAAGAAAACAATAAAGATGTAAAGACGGAAGGAAGAAAAGAAGGAAAGAAAGGAAATAGTAGGTAGGAAGGAAAGGAGGAAGAGTAAAAAAGAAAAACAAAGGAGGAAGGCGTTCAGAAATTAGGAAGCAAATAAACAATGCCCAAGGAAAAATAAGAGAGGAAACGAAGAATGGAAGTAATTTAAGAACTTGTAAATAAGAAAGACATAAATATAAGAAGTAAACAAAAACAAAGACGAAACTTAACGAACTCTACCTCCTTTTCTCTCCCCTCCTCCTCTTCGTCCTCCACTTCCTCTTCTTCCCGTCCCTCCCATCTTCCGTTCCTCTATTCGTATTCACAGTACTCCTCTTCCTCCTCCTTCTTCTTGCCTGATATGGCTATTAATCTTCCTTTTCTTCTTTTTCTTCCTCTGCCTCCTCTACTCAATCCTACTTTTCCATTTTTTTCTCATTTTCATTCTTCGTCTGCTTCTTCTTTTTCTCCTCTGTCTTAAAGTAAACAGAGAAGGAAGGAAGGAAGGAGCTAATGAATGCCTGAAGGAAGAAAATGAGAAGGAGGGGAAGGAAGGAGGGAAGGAAAATAATGGAGGGAGGAGAAGCTTGGGTGTGAGCTGGCGAGGATGCATTTCCCTCTTATTTTTTCCCTGAGAGACTAGAGAAGGGAAAAATGTAGAGAGGAATTAGGTTAGGAAGGAGGGATTGAGGACGGGAAAAATGGAGGAGCGAAGGAAGGGAGGAGAGGAAGGAAGATAGCGGGGTACGTTGAAGGCATTGTGATGAGGAAGAGAAAGAAAAGGAGGGGAAAGATGAGGGAAGGAAGAAAGTATGAAGAAGGGAAAGAGAAACGAAGAGAAGGAGGAGGAGTGGAAACAAATATGAAAGCATGGTATATAAAAGAGATTATGTATGTGGAAGAGGAAAGGAAGGAAGAAGGGAAGAAAGGAAGGAATAGAAGGAAAGAAAAGGATTATTTAACACAAGGAAGTGGAAGGATAAGTAAGAAAGAAGGAAGAAAACGTGCATGAACGAATGGAAACCTTGCATTATATTGAGAGAGAGAGAGAGAGAGAGAGAGAGAGAGAGAGAGAGAGAGAGAGAGAGAGAGAGAGAGAGAGAGAGAGGAGAGAGAGAGAGAGAGAGAGAGAGAGAGAGAGAGAGAGAGAGAGAGAGAGAGAGAGAGAGAGAGAGAGAGAGAGAGAGAGATTATGACTACATTTGCGGAAGGGAGGAAGACCACTTAATGGGCATAAATAATACCTCTTACCCCTCCATTTTCTCTCTCTCTCTCTCTCTCTCTCTCTCTCTCACGAATTTTTGTCACCTTTTACCCTTTTTTCCCCTTTTTTGCCTTTTTATCATTTTTTTTGCTTTCGTTCTGTTTCTTCTTTATAATTTTCGTTTTTTTTGTCTATTTCACTTCCTTTTTCTCCTTATTTTTGTCCCTCTGGCGTACTTCCTTCTCCTCTGCTTCATAGTTTTTTTCTTTTATATATTCTCTCTTTTTTTTCTGGCTTCTCTTTCTTCTCTTCTTCTTCTTCCTCCTCCTGTTGTGCCTCCTCCTCATTTTCATCTTTTTTTTCCTTCATATAATCTCTTTTTTCTTATTGGCTTCTCCTTCTCCCCCTTCTCTTCTTCCTTCTCCTTCTCCTCCTCCTGTGTCTTCAGTAATAAGGGGCTTGGAGGACTTACCCAATTCCCTTCAACCTCCTCCTCCTCCTCCTCCTCATCCTCCTCCTTCCCTACCTAATAGTGGTTTCCTTAAGGAGGTTCCCCGCTGCTCCTCCTCCCATTTCCTTAGCATCGAATCCTTTATCATCCTCTTCTGATCCTCTTCATCCACTTTCGGTTATCCCCAATCCTTCCCCTTCCATTTATTTGACAGTCCTTTCGTTTCCCCTTCTTCTTCTTCTCCTTCTTCTTCTTCTTCTTCTTCTTCTTCTTTCCTGATCCGCTTTAGTCGTTTTTTTCTTTATTCTGTTTTTTTTTGCGTGTTTGTTTTTTCTTGTTCGTGTTTTTGCTTGTTTATTCTTTGGTTTTATTCTTTTTCTTTTCCTTTTCTTTTTCTTTCGTCTTGTGGAATTTTAGTGCTGCGTCATTTCTTGTTTGCACTTCCTCGTTCGTCTCAGCTTTTAATTTTTTTATATTTTTTTACTTTCCTCCATCTGTTACTCCTCCATTTCCTCCTCCACCTGGTTCTCAAATTCCTGTGCTTTTTCCTCCTCCTCCATCTCCTACTCCTCTTCCTCCTCCTCCTTCTTGCTCATCTTCCTCTTCCTCCTCCACCTGGTTCTCAAATTTCTGTGCCTTCCCTTCCTCCTCCATCTCCTAGTGCTTCCTCCACCTCCTCCTCCTCCTCCTCCTTCTTCCCCCATCCTTCCCGCTTCCTTCCCTCTTCATTGCCCATCTTTCTCTTCCTCTCGCACCGTTCTAGACCCCTCCCCTTCCTCCTTCTCCTCTTCCTCTTCCTCCCGCACCGTCACCCTCGCCGCCACTCCCTCGCTTCTCACCGTAATGAAGTAATAAAGTGTTGGGCCAAAGTTGACTGAATTTGGCGCCGGGGAAACTGTTGACCATGATGATTTGCGCAGGTAAGGAAACAACAGGTGGGGTGAGGAGTGCCGCTGGAGGAGGAAGAGGAGGAGGAGGAAGAGGAAGGAGGAGGAGGAGGAGGAAGGGGGAGATGGAGGAGCATTTTAGGGGGGAATGACTAGTGGGGTAATTCTTTTTCCTTCCTCAGTATTTTTTGGAGGGAAAGAATGAGGAAGGGAAAGGAAGGTACAGACTGAGGAAGGTTAGGGAAAGTAAGGAAGGTAAAGGAAAGGGAAAGGGAAAATTGGATTTGATTTGTGAGTTTGTTTTGTGTTGTTTTTTCTTTACTTCACCGATTAAATAAAGTAGGTATAATATAGTGATGGAATTGTAGAAAAAGAAAGGGCGGATATGGAAATGGGAAAGACTGTGGAAAAGGAAAAAGGAAAAAATATACTGGGATGGGTTGGAAAAAGACAAAGGAGGGAAAGAAAAAATAAACAAACGGGTTGAAGGGTTAAAAAAGTGAAGGCATGAGATGGTAGAAAAGAATAGGGAGAAAAACGATGAAAATGGGGAAGAATGTGTGAGGGCAGGCTAGGTTGTTAAGTTGGGAGAGTTATGAAGCTCCGGTGTTTT
Source organism: Eriocheir sinensis (assembly GCF_024679095.1). Taxonomy (NCBI): domain Eukaryota; kingdom Metazoa; phylum Arthropoda; class Malacostraca; order Decapoda; family Varunidae; genus Eriocheir; species Eriocheir sinensis. Next base: position 14,172,487 of record NC_066517.1, on the reverse strand, counting down.
TTTTCTTTACTCTGTATTATGGGATGAAGGGAAGACTGGGATGAGTGAAGGGGGTAGTTAGTGTAATGATGTAAAGCTAGAAGGGAAGGGGAAGGGAAGGGAAAGGAAGGGAAGAGAAGAAGAAGGGAAGGGAAGGGATGGGATGGGAAGGGAAGGCAAGGCAAGGCAAGGGAAGGGAAGGGATGGGAAGAGAAGGGAAGGGAAGGGAAGGGAAGGGATGGGAAGGAATGGGAAGGGAAGGGGAGGGAAGGGGAGGGAAGGGAAGGGAAGGGAAGGGATGGGAAAGGATGGGAAGAGAAGGGGATGGGAAGGGAAAGGAAGGGGAGAGCAGGGGAGAGAAGGGGATGGGAAGGGAAGGGAAGAGAACGGTAGGGAAGGGAAAGGATGGGAAGAGAAGGGAAGGGAAGGGAAGGGAAGGGATGGGAAAGGAGGGGAAGGGAAAGGAAGGGAAAGGGAGGGATAAGTATGAAAAGTGGTACGGTACGTTTACATATCTAATTGTGGAATGTTAAGTAATTGCTGAAGTGGGCATGGCTTAAAGTAACCATATGTTTGTGTATAATTACGCTCCATATGTATGTGTGTGCATGTTAGTATACAAGTGGTTAAGGGATTATGTTTACTTATTCATTATTTTCTTTGATGAGATGATATTAGGGATTGAATAACTTAAAGTGTATTCATGTATGTGTATTTACCTGTATGTATGGATAGGTGTATGGATAGTTATGTATAGTACTGGTTTCATGTGTAGAGAGCGATCTATGTTATAATGGGTAGGTCTTTTTATGTGTGTGCGTACTCAATATTT
>NC_066517.1:13931676-14166676 GCF_024679095.1 Eriocheir sinensis | reverse complement strand
TTTTTCTAAGGTCTTTCTGCTTGATCTTTTACTTGGCAACAATGACGTCATTAAGATCTAACCCTTTTTTTCCCCGTCCTGCGAGAGTTTCCACTTATTTGGTTACACTGGCAAACTTTCCTCATTATATATTTCTTAACTCCTGTTCCCTCTAATTTCCTCCTTTTTCACCTCTCATATTAGTGTTCCCTCCTCCCCTCCTTTCTGCTCATATTAACCCTCTTCCCCTCTGCTTCTCTTTCCTTTGTTTTCTTTCCTGTCTATTTTCTTCTCAGCTTAACCTTCTTCCCCGTTGCTTCTCCTTTCTCTTTGCTTTCTTTCACCTTCTTTCCTCTTTATTTTCTTCTCACCTTCTTCCTCCTCCTTTCTACTTCATTACCCTTTGCTTCCTTTCACCTTCTTCACCTCTTCATTTTCTCCTCTCTTCTCTTTCCCTTTATCTTAATCATTCCCTTCTATACTTCCTTTTGTTAATAAAATCCTCCCTTTTTTTCCCTTTTCTTTCCCTAACCCCTTTTTCTTTCTTTCCTTTCTAAGTATAACCTTTATCTCATTTTTTTTCTCTTCCTTCTCTCATCTCTCATACTTCCACTCTTTTCCCTTTCTCTAAACCTGTAACCTTTCTTTCCATCACCATACCTTTCATCTTATTTTCCTCACCCGTAACTTTACCCTCCTCATTCTTCGTGGATATATTTTTTCCTCCTTGTAACTCTTTTCCTCTCCTCTCTCCTCTCATCCCAACCTTTTCCCTCCTCTACCTCGTTACCATTCTTTCCCCTCGCCTTACCTTTCCTCCCTCATTACCTGGCGGAGGGGAGCAGCAATCAGGAGGAGGAGGAGGAGGAGGAGGAGGAGGGAGGGGTAAAAAAGAAGATTAGAAAAAGAGTGTAAAAGGAATCCAACTCTATTATCGGTAGGCTTGTTGTGTTTTCATCCTGGAAATTGGAATCTGCACGAGGTTTTGGGGGTGGGGGGAGAAGTTGTGTGTGTGAGCGAGGGGGGAGGGAGTTTCTGTGTGTGTTTGTGTGTGTGTGTGTGTGTGTGTGTGTGTGTGTGTGTGTGTGTGTGTGTGTGTGTGTGTGTATGGTAGTCTAAAGAAAAAAAAAACATAATAGAGGAAAAAAACACGAAAATGCTAATTAACTTTATATCAAGGTACGATAAAAATGACGTTAGAATAATTTTAGTAATCTTAATCTCACACTTATTATCAGTTAAGGAAAACGTAATCTTGGTGCATTAAATATTACGGATTTCATATAATTTTTGATTCGGTTTCTAACTCCGCGTTTACTCATCCCCAGAAAAGATACAAACAACAGCTGATTTGTTACTAAGATAGAGGTGATAGGTTACTAATTCAGTGGGGATCAGCTGATGAGCGGCAATGGCTCACTTCTCTAGGATATGTTAGGTAAGCTGGATTGGTTAGTTTAATTACTTTTTTCTTATTAGGGGGAGTTATTAGTATTGCGTGGATAGCATAGCATCACTAGTTTGGTTAGTTTAAATTAGATAAAGTAAGTAAAGATAGTGAGTAAGTGAGTAAGAATTAAGTAAGTAAACTGCGCGTGGCCTCAGTGTTCATCTCCGTTGCATTAGCCCTTTAGCTTGTGGTGGGTAGGCAGGAAAGGTTGGGTTGGTTGGTATGCCCCGGTATTCTGTATTTTTAGTGTGGTTTAAAATATTCGTCTATAAAAGTACCGCATAATTCAGCCCGCGTCGGAAAACATAATATATACTTCACGGGCTGAATATTTCCATGATGACTATTTCTTTTTCGTGTGTGTGTGGTTAAAAAAACTCGTTTATAAAATGTTCTGCGTAATTGTATCCGTGCTGTCTCCGCTCCGCTAATGGAAATCTGCTCGGTGGGAAATCCAGAATGACACTTCACAGAGGGGGAGAAATGGGGGAGGGAGGAACTTTAATTACTCTGTAGGGGAAAGATAGGGACAGGAAGGAAGGGGAGACGAGGGGAGGGGAGGGGAGTAGAGGAGAGAGGAAAGGAAGGGAGGGGAGGGAAAAGGAATAGAGAAAAGGGGAGGGGAGAGGATGGGAGAGAAGTATAGTAGATGAGAGGGGAAGGGAGGGGAGGGGAAGGGAAGGGAGGGGGAAGGAGAGTGGGAAAGTAGAGTAGAGGAGAGGGGAAGGGAAGGGAGTAAAATGGAGGGGAGAGGAGGGAAGGGAAGGAAGGGTAAAGGTAAAGGGAGGGGTGAAGGGAAGTGACGGGAGGGGAGTGGGATTCAATTACTCCGGGATGATATTACCTTTGTTTTATTTTACTCCATTTTTTTCCCTCCGTTGATGAGTTTGTTCTGAATGTGTGTGTGTGTGTGTGTGTGTGTGTGTGTGTGTGTGTGTGTGTGTGTTTATACGTGTGTTTGTCCAGCGATTAAGTAAGGACGTGTTTTGCGGAGTGTTCCCAGAAAAAAAGAAAAGTGTTGTGTTAATAGTAATTGGTTTCCAGGAACACGTGAAAAGAGAGAGAGAGAGAGAGAGAGAGAGAGAGAGAGAGAGAGAGAGAGAGAGAGAGAGAGAGAGAGAGAGAGAGAGAGAGAGAGAGAGAGAGAGAGAGAGAGAGAGAGAGAGAGAGAGAGAGAGAGAGAGAGAGAGAGAGAGAGAGAGAGAGAGCAGAATGATGGAAGGAAAAAACAAAATAAGGAAAACGGATACAAACCTCAAATTTTAAAACACAACCTTGAAAAAAAAAATACTTCGCTTCTTTAATTAAGGAAACCAGAAAGAAAAAATAAAATATCATGGTGAAAAGTTAGACATATTTTTACCACCCTGCAAGAAAAAAGGGAAAGCGGATTAATCGTTTTTTCAAGCCGCGAGTAAAGTTGACGGGGAACATATTAAAGGTCAGTCACTGTTTTAAAGTTCATAAATACACCTTGACGGGAGAGAGTATTGAGGTGAGTGTGTGTGCGGCGTGGGGGAACAGGTGTGTGTGTGTGTGTGTGTGTGTGTGTGTGTGTGTGTGTGTGTGTGATTGTCTGTGACGTGTGACTTGTGTGACCTGTGTTTATAGGTATCCTCCTCCTCCTCCTTTTCCTTCTCCACTTTATCTTTATCCTCCTCCTCCTCCTCCTCCTCTTCCTCTTCCTCCTTCTCCTCCTCCTCCTCCTCTTCCTCCTCTTCCTCTTCCTCCTCCTCTTCCTCCTCCTCCTTTGGTGCTGTGATTGTGTAAGAGGGTACAAGCTTACGTAATCTAATCCATTTATGTATCACAGCAAGTACTACTAGGCGTATGTATGCGTATGTATGCAGACACAAAGACACACATACATACAGACAGACAGACAGACAGACAGACACACAGACAGACAGACAGGCAGACACAGACAAAAAGAAAGAAACAAGTCAAGCTGATGCAGACAAAACGACGCATACACACACAAAAAAAAAAAAAAAAAAATGTGGCAAAAGCAGCATTTGCATATACACGCACACACTACACAACAGAAACACAGACACACAATAAACCAGAAGTGCCATGACAAAGAACACACACACACACACACACACACACACACACACACACACACACACACACACATCACAACACAATACAGACCACAGAAATAAGCCAATGCAGTGCCTCTGGGGGTAGGGAAGAGAGAGAGGAAAATTGGGAGAAAAAGAGGGAAAAAGGGGAGAGGGAGGAGGAGGGGAGAGAATGTGTGGCACTCCTTATTTGCGTGCAGGCGCCCCGACAGGCACTCTCGCCGTCGCTGCAGGCACGCTGGCACTCATTTTGATGTCCCTCACGCCACATAACAACGGGCAGACGCTGTTTGTTGGTCATCTGGTGAAGAGGAGGAGGAGGAGGGACGGAGGGAGGGTGGGAAGGCAGGGAGGGAGGGAGGGAGCGAGGGAAGGCAGGGAGGAGAGAAAAGTATGTTGTGGACAGGATAATGATATAAGTAGTGAGAGAGAGAGAGGGGGTGAAAAATTGGAGTAAGGGAGGAGGAGGAGGAGGAGGAGGAAGCAAGAATGGAGAGGAGGGGACGGAGGAGGAAAGGGAATTGTTATGCAGGGAAGGGACTGGGATACCGTGTCATGTTTACTGTGTGTGTGTGTGTGTGTGTGTGTGTGTGTGTGTGTGTGTGTGTGAGTGTGTGTGTGTGCGTGCATTGACCCGTACACACACAAACCAGACTCGGGGGACAAACAGGGTGGCCGTCCGAGCCTCGCCGCGGGCCCTCGAAGGTTAATTGTCCCCAGGTAAGGCCGCTCGCTCCACCTCGTCATCACTATTACCCCGCAGACCGCATCCACGTTTTCTTTGTGTCGAGTGATGGGTGACTAACGACTTCATGTTCAGTGGCTATAAGTACTTCCAGGGGCCTTGTTTTTGTGTATTTTTGCGTTTTTTTTGTTTTTTTTTTGTATTTCGTTTTTTTTTTTTGTCTTTAGTGTTTATTGTCATTTACTTATTTATAGTTAGTCATAGATATTTAATTATGATCAGTGATATTAATTATTTAGTTATTGAAAGTTATCTATTATTTATTATTAGTGTATGAGTATTTTTTTCTTATTACTTTGTTTTCATTTTGTTTTATTATTAGCTTTGAAAGTCGTCCAGTTGTTTTTTGTTTTTATACTTTTCATTGTCTATAGCTTGTTATATTTTCCGTTCATTTAGTTCATTGGCTGTTACTTTTATCCGCCTCTTATTATGTCGTTATTAATGGGTATTGAACGAGCGTTTGGCCAGTGAACACCAATATTATTTATCCTTTTATAATTAGCCGAGCCTCAAATGACACCCGAAGCGCCTCATTACCTGTCCCATCAGCCGCGCCTCACCTGCTTATTGCCTCGTCACTACCTGTCCGTTACGCGCGCGGGACGTCACGGCTAATACGGTTTGATTCTCTTGATGATAAATTATTGTACGGAAAATTAAGGGAGACCATTTTTTGATCTATTATGAAAAAATGCAATTGTACGTTTGAATAAGAAAAACAAAGATGGTACACAAAATAATGGAAAGTCTCAATTGACTATAGTACGCAAAATAAAGACATATAATCATTCGCTATATTATGAAGAAAAAAAACAGTTGTAGGTTTGAATAAGAAGAAAAAAATGATCGTACTTGAAATCATGGAAAGTGATCATACGGCATTTAGGACTAAATCTGTTTTCTTCTATTGAGGGTAAACCATCGTAAGCAAATTTAAGGAAAACTATCATTCGCTATATTATGAAGAAAAAAAAAATTTACACTAGAATAAGAAAAAAAAATATCGTAACAAAATTTATGAAAAGTTATCGTACGCTTAAAGAAAACAAGATTTAAGACAAATTAGAAATACAAATTAGAAAAAGAAATACAAATTTGAAACTATTGGAAACACTTAAACATACATTCGAAACCATTACACACACACACACACACACACACACACACACACACACACACACACACACACACACACACACACATCCGCACGTACGCAAGGACAGAGGTATTGGGAGGTGTTGAGGGAATGCCATTTTATTGCCTAAACCATTTACTTTATTGCAAGGGAGAAGGAAAAAAGGTGTTAAGAACGAAAAGTGGTCGGTCAGAAAGAAAGGGGGAAGGGGGGAAGGGGAAGGATAATTTAAAGGCTTGAGGTAGTAAAAGGAGGAGGAGGAGGAGGAGGAGGAGGAGGAGGAGGAAGAAGAAGAGGAGGCGTGAGGTGTAGAAAATAATAAAAGGAGAGGGAAAAAAAGATAAAAGAAAACAGTTCGGTACAAAATAAAAGCCGAGGAAGTGATTTTAGCTGAAGAAAAAAGAGAAAAGGGAAAAAAGAGAGAAAACAACCCGGTGGGAAAATAAAGCTCGTATATAAAAGACAAAAAAATCGAATGTGTAATGAAGATAAAAACTGACCAAGAAACTAACTAAGGGGAGCCCAAGGAGAGGATAAAGAGAGAGGACTATGGGGAGGGAGGTCGGTGATATGGGTGAAGGAAGGAAGGGAGGGGGGCTACCCAGGGGGGAATATGGGGTGAAAGGGGGGAAGGGGGGTGCAAGAGCCTGCGCCACACGAGCCAAGAATGAGAGAAAAGTTTTAATTTGCATTCTGTTGTCTCGAGCGCGCCTCAATTTCTTGAATGAAAAAAATAATTAATGTCCGCTTCATAGATATTCAGTCACTATATCTATTTTCTTTTTTTGTCTTTCAGTAGTTATTTATCTATTATACCTATCTATCTGTGTCTGTATCTGTGTTTGTCTATGAATATCTATCTGTGCCTGTCTGTCTTTCTTTGTGTTTCTTCTTACTTTAATTTCCTCCTTTCCTTCCTTCCTTCTTTCTTTCTTACTTTTGTTTTTCTCTTTTTCTTTGTTTGTTTCCACTCCCTCACTCACTCACTCACTCACCCTTCCCTTCCCATCCCTGCCTCTCTCCCTCCTCTCTTCCCCTCCCCCTCCTCCTCCCTGAAACCTCATATATAGAGTAATATCAATAATAATAATATAATTCCCTGTCCTGTAATACCGCTCATTATCGCATTTTTATGATCGTGTGGGTTTCCGGCAGCGCTTCATTAGTTGATTTAATTAGGGGGAAGATAGAGCGGGACAAGTTTACGTCTGTGAGTGATATTAATTAACAATACATACAATAAGTTTACATTAGTCTACCGTACATTAATTAGTTTACATTAGTTTACATTGCATAAGTTTACATTAGTCTACCGTACATGACATCTGTGAGAAATATTAATCAGTCTATGTATATTAGTTTCTGAAATCGCTTGCTAACGTGTGTGTGTGTGTGTGTGTGTGTGTGTGTGTGTGTGTGTGTGTGTGTGTATTGAGTGTTATACGTATACATATTTTCATTGTGTGTGTGTGTGTGTGTGTGTGTGTGTGTGTGTGTGTGCCTGTTACACATTTAGGAATTTTCTCTATCTTTTTTTGTGTGTATTTTTGGTTAGAGGGAATTTTTTGGCTTCTGAGAAAATTGTGTGGGATGGGAAATGCTGTCAGTTTTCTCCTTCTCTTGTGTTTTCTCTCCTTTATTTTCCCTTCTCATGTCTTTTCTCACGTTTTCTCTTTCTCCTTCAGCTTTATTTTCCCGTAGTCTCCCTTTCCTTGTTTTTCTCTCTTTTTTCCCTCAGTTTTCTGTACTGATATTCTTAACTTTATTTATCTTACTCCCCTGCTATGTTATCTCTTCTATGTCTTTCCTCTTACTCTTCTTTTTATATTCTCCATCTATTTTTCTTATTTGTTTTCCATTTTTTCTCTCCATGTCTTTTCTCATACTTATACTTTCTTGTTTATATTCTTTCTTTATCTATTTTTCTTAATCAGCTTCTATTTTTCCTCTCCCATGTCTTTCTTTCGTTATACTTAATGTTCTTTTGTTTTACTGTTACCTTTTTGCACTCTACCTTTCATGTTTCCCTCTTTCTCTCTTTTTTCTTCCTTTCCTTTCTTTTCTTGATTTTTCTGTTTTTCTTCTTTTTCTATTTTTCCTCTTCTTTCTCTCCTTCTATCGCTCCCATGTTAGTTTCCCTCCGGTGTTTTCTCCCATTCTTACTCTCTCTCCCATGTTATTTCCCGTCCATCTCCCCTCTCCAATGCTCTCTCCTCAAGCCGTCATTCCCCCTCGCTGCGACGCCTCTGAATTTCATTAACGAGGGTGAGAAAAATAAACACCACCCGCTTTTCCTAGTAATGGGAAGTGGAAAGGAATTTGAAAAGGAAAATGGGAAGGATGACTGGATGGATGGATAGGAAGGATGAGGGAAGGATGGAGGCAAAATGGAATGGAAAGAAGGAAGGGAAAGAAGATAATGTAGATAATGGTAATGGATGGAAACAATGATTTAAGGAAGGAAGGAAGTAGAGAGTAAAGGAAGGAAGGAAGGAAGAGAGAAAGGAGAAGAGAGAAAGAGAGGAAGAAGAGAGAGGAGAGAAGGACGAGAGAGAATGGAGAGAGAGAAGCAAAGAACAAGAGAGAGAGAGAGAGAGAGAGAGAGAGAGAGAGAGAGAGAGAGAGAGAGAGCACCACATAAAACCTCTGTTCATTAGGTGAGCTCCTTCACACCCACAATTACTGTTAATACCGCCTCGAGGTTGGCCCAGGCGGAGAGAGTTGAGGCCTAGCGGAGGAGGAGGAGGAGGAGAGAGAGGAGAGAGAGAGAGACAGAGAGAGAGAGAGAGAGAGAGAGAGAGAGAGAGAGAGAGAGAGAGAGAGAGAGAGAGAGAGAGAGAGAGAGAGAGAGAGAGAGAGAGAGAGAGAGAGAGAGTTTCTAAAGCGCTGTACTACATTCTCTCTGGCTTCATTCATCTCACGATCACACACACACACACACACACACACACACACGCGGACCCCCCCCCCCCCCCCCACGCACGCACGCACACTTGGACGCTTGTAATTGACGTGACAGGAAAGTCGTTAAGCTTCAAGTGGCTGTCCTTTAGTCCGCCTCTCATCAGACATTAAAAGCCTCGCGGAATAGACCATTGTCAGCCCCGGTCCTTTGTCCTTTTGCGCTCCACTTGCTCGAATCACCCAAATTTGTCTGCTATACATTGCGCTGATTGGGAAGGGGAACTGAAACGCGAGCGAGTTATGTCAGAGGAGAAGAGTATGGCAGTGCATGGAATGTCGAGGACGTGGTATTGCATTGAAAGTTAGCGATGGGGTTAACTTATTTTGAGAGAATTGGTGAATCAAGTAAGTTGTGTCCTATCTGGCATTTTTAGAAGACATACAGGAACCATTGCACTCTCTTAAAAGCTAATAAATCAGTATATAGCACCGTTTTAAAGGAATAAGGTTAGTATGGCACCATTCAAAAATATAAATAGTAAATACAGTAAGTACGTACGGTCTGTAGATTCTGACACTGTATTAGAGGAGACTGGATAGTGTGGCACAGTGTTCATCGGAGTCTTAGCGATGTGGCAATAATTCAAAGAGAGATGCTGGGATGTGACACGACAGAAAGAGTAAGCTGTGACTATTTTGGGGGAGACGATAGGACGTGACGCTGTATAGAAGGGAGGCGCTGAGATGTGACACTAAAGGGAGATAGTAAAATGTGGCACTGTGTTAAGAAGAGACTCGAAGATATGGCACGGTGTTATTAGGTGTTAGGGGAATGGTACTGTGCTGAGAACGATTAGGAGACCTTGGCACTACATAATTTCGGCGGCGTGGCACTGAACGGGCGTCGATGGTGCCACACGTCAGGTTCAATGGCCGCGCTCCTGTACAGTTTTTCAGGAGCGTAATCTTTCCCTCGCCGCCACCACCACCACCACCACCACGACTGTCTCTGCCACCATTAACACTACGCTCTCTGAATGCTAGTTGATTTTCTGTCTCTGTCTGTCTGTCTGTCTCCCTCTCTCTCATTATTTATCTATCTATCTATTTATCTATCTTTCTGTTTTTTGAGTCAATATCATCATCTATTCGCTTCTTAATCCACTCGTATGTGTGTGTCTGTTACTATTTCTCTCTCTCTCTCTAATTCTTTCTTTATCTGTCTTTATCTCTATCTATCTATGTCTTTTTAATCAATTTCACTATCTATACGTTTGTTAATCCTCTCGTTTGTCTGTTTGTTACTATTTCTCTCTCTCTCTCTCTCTCTCTCTCTCTCTCTCTCTCTCTCTCTCTCTCTCTCTCTCTCTCTCTCTCTCCATCTTCCCCCTCCCTCCCTTCCTCCCTCCCCCATTCTCTATCTCACTCCACAATCATCGCCTAGCATGCCTGCGGGGCCCACACGGCGCAACACACACGCGCAATACAAACACTGCCTCACCAATAATGCAACTTGGCGAGGTAGGAGGCAGGTTTATCGGTGTTCTCTCTCTCTCTTCTCTCTCTCTCTCTCTCTCTCTCTCTCTCTCTCTCTCTCTCTCTCTCTCTCTCTCTCTCTCTCTCTCTCTCTCTCTCTCTCTCTCTCTCTCTCTCTCTCTCTCTCTCTCTCTCTCTCTCTCTCTCTCTCTCTCTCTCTCTCTCTCTCTCTCTCTCTCTCTCTCTCTCTCTCTCTCTCTCTCTCTCTCTCTCTCTCTCTCTCTCTCAGCAACTCGACAGCTCTATAATAAAAGCAAATGTTATGGTATGGTTTGTATTGTGTTGTTTATGGGTTCTTTCAGAGTGTTCCAAGAATGCAACACACACAAGAGAGAGAGAGAAAAAGGGGGCGCTGCAAAACAATGAGTGCGTTGCTGTCTCAATACGAGCATTGTAAAACTTTCCACAACTTCTGCGATACAGTTGAGACTCGCGCTGAAGAACTTTATGATATTATTTTTCTCTTTTCATGCACACACACACAACGCCAAACAGCAACTCACGACACAGCACAATACACACAACTTGATTAATGATTTGTTTTTCTTTTCACATGGAACACAAGACACCAACTCGCAACACAAACCACACACACAACAGAAAACAGACTAACTAAAGCCCCATTCACACTGTGCCGACTCTATGCCACGACAGCCCAGCGACTCGGGGTATATAAGGTCTTGGGTGTGAAATGTTGATGTGGAAGGGTCGCATATGGTCGGAAAAAGCTATGTGTGACCCTTTCATGTCAACATTTCACACCCAAGACCTCGTGTTCCCGGAGTCGCTGGGTTGTCGTGGCCCAGAGTCGGCACAGTGTAAACGGGGCTTAACTAAATAGTGGGGAGGGGGGGGGGGAGTGTAGAAATAGTGAATGAAAAGAAGGGGGGTTGAAGAGGGAGATAGAAAAGGAGTGTTGAGGAAAATGAAAGAAAGTATGAGAGTCTAAAGATGGCATAATAGACAACACACGCGCAACAGAAAACACCAACTCACCACAACACAAAACAGTTCCCTGGACCCACACGAGGACAGACTCACACCAGCAACACACCACACACAGGCAACACAGGAATAATTAAAGCCCCCACCGCAACACAAAGCTCCACGCCCTTGCATAAAACAGCGGAAGAGGCGCTTCGGCGATGAGGTGGTGGTGGTGGTGATGGTAAGAGAGATGAGTGTGTGTGTGTGTGTGTGAGAGAGAGAGAGAGAGAGAGAGAGAGAGAGAGAGAGAGAGAGAGAGAGAGAGAGAGAGAGAGAGAGAGAGAGAGAGAGAGAGAGAGAGAGAGAAATAAAGAAAAAAAAGACATGAAAGAGAGGAATTAGAAACGAATAAAAGAGGAAATTGATTAAAAGTAGAGACAAAAAAGAGAAAAGAGAGAGGGAGAGAAAGAAAGAGAGAGAATGGTTTTAAAGGGTGGAAGTAATTCAATTTTTTCTCATTACTTTTTTCCTCCTCGGTGTTGCTCTATTTTTACACCTCTCATTCAGGGTTCAATTTCCCGTTTTCTTGTTACCTGTTATTTTGCTCCTGTAATCAACGTGTTCTTGTGCTACCTGGGTGTTGGGTTCGGTCATTAAGAGATAATTACCAGTTCTTGTCTTCCTGTGATTGTCTTCATTATTGCTTCACAAACTCAATCACGTTGCGAGGAGAGTATTAGCAAAAAGGCGATAAAGGTGCGTAACGTGATTAAGAGTAATTGAATTTATCTCCTTTCGCTCATGAGGTAATACTGATAACACTTATTACACTCAAGGCTGTAGAAGTGTGACCTACCTCGCATTGATCTGTTTGGTGTGGTAAGGCTGGATGGGGTTGAAGAGGTATCGTGTAACCCTTTAGGAACAGAGTTAGAATAGGAAGGAAAAGGGAGGAATAGTGTTGATAAGAAGGGAAAGGTTGGAAAAGAGATATTAGAAGGGAAAGGCAGGAACAAAGAGTTGATAAGGAAGAGAAAGAGAGGAATAGAGATAGAGGGAAAGGCAGAAAGAGATATAATGGAAGGGAAAGGCAGGCATATAAATGATGGGAGGGAAAGGAAGGTATAAGAGTTGATAGGAAGGGAAAAACAGGAATAGAAATAATAAAAGGGAAAGGTGGAAATAGATGGAAGGGAAAGGTAGGAACAGAATTGATAGAAGGGAAAGGCAGAAATATAGATGCCAAAAAGGAAAGGAAAGAAAAAGAGTTGATTGAAGAGAGAAGAGAGCCAGAAATATAGACGATAGGAAGGAAGAGGAAGAAATAGGGATAATAAAAGGAAAAAGCAGGAATAGATGAGAAAGAAAGGTAGGAAGAGATAGAAAAATAGGAATAAGAGAAGATAGGAAAAATGGGCAAGGTGATACCCCAACCCTGTTCTTGCCGATAACGAAGGTAATGAAGGGGAGGAATACGAAAACAACAACCACATCATCAACAACAACAACAACAACAGCAATAACTTCGGGTGACAAAGAGAGAGCAGGAGGAGGGAGGGAGAAACGGAGGAAGGACTGGAGGAAAGAAAATATTACCTCTCTTCGGAAGTTGAAATTGCCAAGTGGAGTGCGCGAATCCTAATTTCTCTTCATCTTCCCAACAAATTGATTTACCATGAATTGAATGACTTCCTCCCCTTTCATCCTCCCTCTCTCCCTCCCTCACTTTCCTCCTCCACTTCCTCCTTCCTCCTTTCCACTGCCTTCCATTCTTCCTACTCTCCATCCGTTTCCTCACTTCCTTCTCTCATTTCTTTTCTCCCTCCTTTTCCTTATTCCCTTTACATTTTCCCTTCCCATCCCTTTTATTCTCCCTCCCTTCCTCCACCTTCTTTTATCCTCCACCTCCTTTCCCTTCCCTCCACTGCCTTCCATTCTTCCTCCTCCTGTCCGTTTCCTCACTCCCTTCCTTCCCCATATTTTTCCTCTCTCCCTTTCTTTAACCCCTTTTCATTCTCCTTTCCCTCCCCTCCACTTCCTTTCATTTCCTCTTCCTCTGCCTCTTTCCTCACTACCTCCCTTCAGCATTTCATCTTTTATTTTCAATCCTTCACATATTGTCTCCTTCCTTTCATTCGTCTTTTTCTTATTCTTTCTTTATTCCTTCTTTCCCCGACACATTCCATCACTGTTTCATATATTCCCTCTTCCATCTTTGTTGCCTTCTCCTCTCTTCAATTGTATCTTCTCTTTTTCTCTCTTCTTTTCTTATTTTTTATTCCTTTCTTTATTTCTTCTTTTCTTCACCACGTACCTTCACTATTTCACCCCTTTTCCTCTCCTTTATCAGTGGTTTTCTCCCCTACTTAATTTATTTCCTTTTCCCTTCCTTCCCCCCTTTCCCGTTACCCACCTCCTTCTCATCCCCGTTCCATCTTCCATTTCTTGCTTGTCATCATCTCCCACGCACCCCTTTCCCTCTCACCTTCATTTACAGTTTCATTATTTTGTCCCCCTTCCATCTAGTATGTTTCCTCTTCTCCATATCCATTTCTTCTTTCTTTATCACGTTGTTTTCCTGTTTTCATATTTTTTCTCCTTCATTTTTCACCCTCACTTCTTTTCCGCTCCTTTTTTTATCCTCTCTTTTTCTTTTCCCATCTGTATTCATTCTTTCTTTATCTCGTTGTTTTCCTGTTTTCATATTTTCCTCTCCTCCATTTTACCTGCATCTCCCTCCATCCCTGCTTCCCATTTTTCTTCTCCCTCTTCCTTTTCCTCTCCTTTCTTTACACTCCCTTTCATCTGCTCTCTCTTTCTCCCCTTGAAGTCTAGTTTCCCCTCTCTCTTTTGAACTCTCTCTTTTTCTTATAAGCTTTCCATACCCTAATATTTTGTCTCCATTTTTTCTTTGTTCCTCTTTCTCTTTCTCACTTCTCTCTTCCTTTCATTGATATCTCTTTCCCCAATCTCTCTCTTCCTTTCTCTCTTTCTCCTCAATCACCCTCACCGTTGCCTTATGACCACCACCACCAATACCGTCTCACCACCTCCGCCACCACCACCACCACCACCACCACCACCATCTTTCTCCGGAAATTGGTCTTGTGTCGGCCGCGGTCCTTTAATGGAAAGAAAACAAAGAAATCTGTGACCGCTCTGTGCTTTAGTGTGTGTGTGTGTGTGTGTGTGTGTGTGTGTGTGTGTGTGTGTGTGTGTGATGATATTAGTGTTTTTATCTCTTTTTTCTCTTCGTTTCTTCCTGTTTTCACCTCTTACATAGAAGTTGATTAATGCGTTGATTGTGAAACCGAAGCAGCGAATAAAAATCTTGTTGAAAAATGTCACGTGATTGGATCCGTGAAGGTCAAGAGGAGAGAGAGAGAGAGAGAGAGAGAGAGAGAGAGAGAGAGAGAGTAAAGATCATTCAGTAAAACAAATGGTTACCAAAAAATGAAAATAAAAAGCAAATGGGATAGAAAGTAAAAATAAGAAATAAAGTTTAAGAAAAATAAAGTAAAAGCGTTCAGTAAAAAATAAAGTAATACCTTCTCTTCACACAGGTGCTAATAATAATAAAAAAAGACAACACTAACAACACCTTTCCCTCCCCCTCAGGTGTTGCGCGGGGCTGCTGCGGCGTCGTGGTCACTGTCCAGGTGTTGCGAGTGTTGCCTCTGTGTTGCTCCCGGCGGCCGCGCGCGTGTGGTCGTGGGCGCGGTGGTGTTGGTGTTGTTGTTTGTGTTACAGCGCCCCCAACACGCACGCCATGAATGACCTATGACCTGCACCCCGGGTCACTGTGCCGCGGAGAAGGTCACTCTGCACGTCAGGTGAGTACATACCCTACCTGTGACCTACCTGTGCTGCGTCTTATTGATCTTATTTAGTGTTATTAAGTTTTATTTACCTGTGAGGTGTGTTTCTTCGATCCCTCGTCTTGTATTTTTAGTTTTATTTAACTTTGATTTCTACCCGTGGGACTTTTTTTCTTGCCTTGTCTTGTAATATTTTTTTATAATATTGCCTTATGTTTGTTTTTTTCAATTGTAATTTTTTTCTTTTCATTGTCTTCTTTGTTAAGAAGTTCGTTTTTTTTGTATGATGTTTTCTTTTTCCCTCGTGATACGGATTTTTTTGTCCATGTATTGATTTTAGGAAAGGAAAACCAATCAAGTTAAAGCTGATCAAACGGAGACACAGACTGATAAATCAAAATGAAATGAATTAAAATAGAGATGAAAACTAATGATGTGGGAAGATAAATACAGAAAAGGCCAGATCCAAAAAGTGTATAATCAATCTCAGGTGTCACCGTAAATAGACCCACCCTACCTACCTGTCTGCCTACCTCCCCTTGACACCCTTAACGCCTTGACTCTACCTGCATTAAGGGGGTGTGGGGGGGGGGGGTGACTGCCCATTCCCAGCTTACCGGCCTTTCTCCACCCTACTTTCTCCTCCCCTACTGTCATAAGGTAAGGGAGCATAGTAAGTTGTTTGCCTTTCTCTCCCTACTTTCTCCCTCCCTCCTTCCCTTTGTCCTTCGTTGGGGAGGAAGTTATCTCTTTAGTGTTTACCTGTCTTGTCTATTCCCTCCCCTCGCTTTCTCCTTCCCTCCATTTAGAGTTTCTTTGCCCATCCTTCACCTCCTTTTGTCATCTTTTGTTTTGTATCTTTGTTAGTCTCTTTCTTTCTATCTTTGTTTATCTTTGTTGTCTTGTAACGATTCTTTCATCTTTATTCTTTTTAGTTATTTTTCTATTTCTCTGCTTCCATACTCAGTTATCTTGTATTTATCTCCTGTTTCTTTTTGCATCCTTCTTTCCCACCGTCTATCTTATCTTCTCTCCTTCTTTCATTTCTTTCTATATTTATTTCTCTTTGTTGTCTTGTAACGATTCTTTCATCTTTATTCTTTTTTAGTTATTCTTCTGTTTATCTGCTTCCGTATTCTGTTGTCTTTTATTTATCTCCTGTTTCTTCTCGCATCCTTTTTTCCTACTGTTTATCTAATCTTCTCTCCTTCTCTCCTTTCTTTCTATATTTGTTTCTCTTTATTGTCAAGTAACGATTCTTTCATATTTATTCTTTTTAGTTATTCTTCTATTTCTCTGCTTCCATGTTATGTTCTCTTTAATATATCTCCTGTTTCTACTCTTATCCTTTTTTCCCACTGTCTATCTGATCTTCTCTCCTTCTCTCCTTTCTTTCTATATTTATTTCTCTTTATTGTCTTGTAACGATTCTTTCATCTTTATTCTTTTTAGTTATTCTTCTATTTCTCTGCTTCCATGTTCTGTTATCTTTTATTTATCTCCTGTTTCTTCTCTTATCCTTCTTTCCCACTGTCTATCTGATCTTCTCTCCTTCTCTCCTTTCTTTCTATATTTGTTTCTCTTTGTTGTCTAGTAACGATTCTTTCATCTTTATTCTTTTTAGTTATTCTTCTATTTCTCTGCTTCCATGTTCTGTTATCTTTTATTTATCTCCTGTTTCTTCTCTTATCCTTCTTTCTCACTGTCTATTTAATCTTCTCTCCTTTGCTTTGTTTATCAGGTCTTCCTACCAATTATTCGTTAACTTGTCTTTTATTACCATGTTTTCTTCTATTATTCCCATTACTAATACATATTCTTTTACATTTTTTCCTATCCTATCCTCTATCCTTCCCACCTCATTCTCCCTCTCTTTTCCAGGTCTTTTTACCTTTTCTTTTTTCCTTTTCTAATTTTATCATTCTTTTCTCTACTCGAACATTTCTTTCTCCAATACCTCTTTTTCCCTTCCTCTACTTTCTTCCAGCCCGTCCCTTCTTCTTACCGTGCCACCTTCCCTTCTCCTCCTCCTCCTCCTCCTCCTCCTCCTCCTTGTCCTCTTCCTTTTTAGGTGATCCTTGCGCTTATCCGATTTCCTCCAGTACGCGACAGTCCCTCCGGATCCTATTTTGGCGGCCCCCTCCTATCCTTCCATCCCTCCATCCATCCCCGCCTACTCTCTCTATCCAACCTCCTCCCTTTCATGCCCCTTCCCAGTTCGCCCGTACACTCCCTCCCTGACTGATGTGACGGCAGCTACTACCCTCTTCAACCTGTCTACCTTTAGCTACCTTCCCTTTCTTTTCTACGACGGGGACTACATCAGCGGGAGCGTTTACAGCAACACAACGACTGCAATAACGACTTACGACGAAGGGAACGAAAATAGCGACGAGGATAACGAAAGAACAGAACTTTTTTTTTGTATGAGCTATCGGATTTTTTTGGGGGGGTTCTAAAATTTATCGTAAAGAAGAGAACATAAAAAAATAACAAGAGTAATGATTGTTCTCTCATTTCTTCGCTTATCAGGTCTTTCTTTTCTTCCTTTCATTCTCTCCTCTATTATCATTCGCTTCTTTCGATATTTCCATCACCACTAGATTATCAGTTTTTTCTTCCTTTTCCTTTTTCACTTTCTCTTCTATCAGCCTTCTTGTCTTTCTTCCACTCACCAATACTTCTTTCTCACTTTTTTCTCTTTCTCTTCGCTTCTTTCCCATGCCTGTCTTGCCTTTCTTGGTTTCTTTTCTTCTTTCATCATTATTTTTTTCCCTCTAACATATCCTTCTAATACAACGACTGCAAAATACAGACAATAAAGTATCTTAAATATACACAAAAGTACAACATACTCTCGCTTACTGTTTTCCTCCTGAAACTCTACTTTATTTACTGGTACGTCTATTTTTTTCCTTTGTGTCTAGGCCTATTCTTTTTCCTAGGCCGTTTATCTCGTGAGTGGAACAGTCTCCAAATTGAATTAAGTCTCTCTCTCTCTCTCTCTCTCTCTCTCTCTCTCTCTCTCTCTCTCTCTCTCTCTCTCTCTCTCTCTCTCTCTCTCTCTCTCTCTCTCTCTCTCTCTCTCTCTCTCTCTCTCTCTCTCTCTCTCTCTCTCTCTCTCTCTCTCTCTCTCTCTCTCTCTCTCTCTCTCTCTCTCTCTCTCTCTCTCTCTCTCTCTCTCTCTCTCTCTCTCTCTCTCTCTCTCTCTCTCATCTAATTTATTCATCACTTTCCTCCTTCCATCTTCATGTCGCCTACAATTTATCTTTATTTTGTTTTTTGTTTTGTTCTTTCTCTCTTTTCCGCTTCTTTTACTTTCTCATGTTTTATTTTCCATATTTATTATCTATGTGACTCTTTCTACGTATCTGTATCCCTTTCATTTTGTATATATTTATCTTTCTTTATTCTTTATTATCTTTTTCTTCCTTCATATCCAGTCTTTTTCTTTTTCCTTTTTCTTCTCAATCCTTCAGTTCTTATCACATCATTACAGCCTCCATTTCAACTTCAATTCTGTGCTTTGTCATGTTAATATTCTTCAGTTATACATTCATTCATTACCCTTTAACCTTTTCTCTCTTTTTTCTCCATATTCATCTTCCTTTCTCTCTGCTATGTCTGGTTACTATTTTTCACTCCAACTCTTTCTCTCTTTATATCTCTCTCTATTCATCTCTCCCTCTGCTATATCATGTTACCATTCTTCAGTTGTATATCCATCATTATCCTTCAACCGCTTTACCTTTTCATCTCTCCCTCTGTTTATCTCTCTTCCCCCTCCTCACCGCACACACATTAGATCACGCATTCCACACTCTCCTCCTTCATTCCACAGACATCTGGGAACACTGCCTTTTCACTCCCTCACTCCCTCTCCCCACCTCTCTCTTCCTCTCCCTCCCTCCATTCTTTTGCACCCTCCATGTTTCTGCTTTTCTTTCCTTCGCCATTGTTGACAATTTGCCTCGCTCAAACAGACAGACAGGGCGGGAGTATGCGAAGGGACAGGTGGCTGGAGGTGAGGCTATGTGGTGGTGGTGGTGGATGTGGTGATGGTGGTGGTGGTAGTCACTCCTGTAAGGCAAATGTAGTTCCGTTAGTAAGTCAATTTTCACTGGTATTGTCATGTTAGTCAGGGGATTCGTGGTGCGTTGCGCGCGCGCGAGAGAGAGAGAGAGAGAGAGAGAGAGAGAGAGAGAGAGAGAGTGAGAGTGAGAGAGAGAGAGAGAGGATGACTTTGCGTATCTTTGCCTATAGTTGTATTTTTGCGGTGGAGGAAGAACGCATTTAGGGAGTTGCATGGGAGGAAGTCAGTTGCTATCCCAGGAGTAGTGGTAGCAGTAGTAGTTACAGTAGTAGTAGTAATAGTAGGAGTAGTAGGCATTAGCAGCAGCAACAGATGGTAGTGGTGGAGGTGGTGGTGGTGATGGGCTATGGCGGTGCGTAAGTCAACACCAGGATTAGTCAAGTGCAGCTGTCGGCAGTCGTCCCAACATATGTTATCCCCGCACCCACGCACAGGTAACCTCTCCCCCCCTCCCCCCATCCTCCTATCCCCCTCCTTCTGAGCCTCTGTCATAGTCATTTTCCTCCGTATCCTCATCACTTCTGTTGCTGCTATATTTTTTTTCTAGCTTAATTAAGTATCATTTAATTAAGCTCCACTCCCCATTTTAGCGGTTGTCATTTTTTTTATATTTTCGTTTTACAATTATCGTGTCTTCTTTCATTTGTCTTACCTTGTCCTTGTCATTATTTTTCTTCTTCTTTTCTTCCTTCTCTTTCTCCTTCTCAAATACACATGCTAACTTCCTCCATTCCAGCTCTTCCCTCGTTCCATCAATCTTGCTCATGTCTTCTTGCTTCCATTATTCCTCCTCCTCGGTAGTCTTCCTCCACTTCCTCCTCCTCGTTTTTCTCCTCTTGAAGTCACTAGAAACACGCTTAGACCTGGCCGATTCATCCATTTATTTTTGCGTTTACTTTTTATTCATCTTCCACATCCTCTCATCCTCCTCCATCATTTCCAATCTCCACTTCAAGTCATCCACCTTTACCTCACTATCCCTCATCCATCTTCACCCATTCCAATCACACTCACTCCATCATCATCACACCTCCACCCTCCACCTCACCATCACGACGCCCTCTCCCTCACATTCTCGGGATGGTGATGAAGAGGAGATAATGAGAAAGATGAGTGGTGTTGTTGGTGGTGAGGTGAGATGGGGTGATGATGGGGATGGAGGTGAAAAAAAAGGGGTATTGAGTTGATGGGTGGAGGTTGACTAATTGTTGTTTTGGTGTTGTAGTTAGTGTGGGTGTTAGGTGGTGGTGATATGCTGTGTTGCTGGTGTTGATGGTGTTAAATGTGGTGGTGATGGTGGTGAAAGGGGTGGTGGCAATGCTGGTGATGGTAGTGATTATAGTACAGATGGAGAAATATATGGTAGTGAAAGTGGAGGTGGTGATGAAGATAGTGGCAGTGATGGTGATGCTGGAGATGATGGTGCTGTGGTTCGTAATGATGGTGCTAGTTGTGGTGGAGGTGATGATAGTAAAGGTGGTAGTGGTAGTAGTGGTGGTCGTGGTAGAAATGATCATTAAAAAAATAACACAAAAAACCTTAATAATTATATGGGGTTTTATTACGCAAGTTGGACCAAGCTGATTAACGTTATGGCGCCAATATGTTACTCTGGACGCCTCTCAATCATCCCGAACACCCATTAGAACCTGTATCTAATTAACTAAGAGCCGGATCCCCCCCCCCCCCCCACACACACACACAGACACAGACACAGACATACTCCCTTCCCCTCCCCACACACTCATCCCTTCCTCCAGCCCTCTTCCCAAACTTTCCCAACTCCATCCTTCTCTTCCTCTCCCAAAACACATGTAAATCCCTTAAACTTAATTCAGTGTCACGTAATCCTTTTCCATTAGCATTTGTAATCCCACTTTTTTGCCTCAAGGAAGGGTCGTAACAAAGGATTAAATCTCCTTATGTCATGTCTATGTTAAGGTGTAATCCCATTATTTTTAACAGGTGATAATCCTCGTGCAGAGCCTCCCTTTAGGATTACAACCAGATAATCCTTGTCAAGAAACCCCGCAGCATCGAGGAAGAGAGTTAGAATCCCTTACGGAACTCACGAGGGATTCAAAGTTTAAGGAAGGGAAGGAAGTTGAATCTCTTAACCCCGTTCTCTTCTTATTATGTTTCTTTTTTGTTTGCGTCATTGTTTTCGTTTTCTTTTTTTTTTTTTTTTTTTGGTTTCACTGTCGTGCTCTTGGTTTCTTGATCTTCTTGTTGTTCTGCTTCTCGTTTTTCGTTTTCTCATTCTCAGTCTTCTTCCTCCTTTGCCTCTTACTCTACTTCCTCCTCCTCCTCTTCCTCCTCTTATTGTTTGCGTTCTCGTTCTCGTTTTCTTTATTGTATTTTCTCTGTCGTACGTCTGGTCTCTTTTTCTTCTTGTTCTGCTTCTTGTTTTTCGTTTCCTCATTCGCAGTCGTCTTGGTCCGCCTCTAGCTGTACCCCCTCCTCCTCCTCCTCCTCCTCCTCCTCCTCCTCCTCCTCGTCTAATTGGAGGGCGCCTTGCTCCCTGCCACATCTTCGCCAACACAATTATCCCTGGAAGACAAATTTACTGAAATGCTAATTGTCAGACGCCGCTGCTTCCTTCTGCCTCCGAGTTGGTCTTGCGTCTGGCGGTGTTTACGAAGTGGTGTAGGAGATGTGGTGGAGTGGAGATGAGGTAGGAGGAGGAGGAGGAGCTGGAAGTGAAAGAGGAGATGCTGACGGAGAAGGGGGAGGAGGAGGAGGAGGACGAAGAGGTGTTGAGAAAGGTTAGATGGGGTGGTGAAGGGGGAGAATGAGAAGGAGAAGGAAGGAGGTGTTGAAGGAGGAGAAGGAGGAGGAGAAGGAGGTGTTGAGAAAGGCTAGTGTAGTGAAGGAGATGGTAAAGGAGGCGGAGGAGAAGGAGGTGGAAGAGGAGAGGGAAGGAGGCGTTGAAGGATGAGGAGGATGAGAAGACGGAGGAGGAAGAGAAATAAGGTGAATTAGAAAAAGAAGGGATAGAATGAAGTGAGGAAGTAGAAGGTTCAAGACCGAAAGGAGGAGGAGGAGATAGAAGGCGATAAAGGGAAGATGATGAAGAAGGAATAGGAAAAAAAGAAGCGTCAGGGAGAGATCATCAATATCCCTTTTTCTCACTGTATTCTTAATGGCAAAAAAAAAAGAGAGGAAAAGGAAAAGGAGAAAGTTTCGTGTGTGTGTGTGTGTGTGTGTGTGTGTGTGGTGAGGAAGGTGGTGTCAAGTGTCGGTGTGGTGGGGACACGTGCCACTGTCGACACACACACACACACACACACACACATACACACACACACATTTTTGGTTAAGTTCCTGTGTCACTACCTTGTGTTGTTCCTGTCTCTCTTTTCTTTCATTTACTTTTATTTTTATTTTTTGTCGCATTCATTTGTGTTATTCCTCTGCGTCTTTCATTTGTGTCACTCCCTTTAGCTTACCGGACGTTTCCTTAAGGTTTACCCGCCGCTGACTGCACCCCCCCCCCTCCTCCCCCTCCCCCTCCCCCCCCGACACCTCATCCCCCTCCTACCCCCTTCTGGAAACACATTTACGCCGCGACAACATTTTTCCTTTTCTTCTCCTCTGCAGCAATATTTCCCGGGCGGACATTTTTCCCGTGGGAGATAATATTCTCCGGGAGACATTTATTTATTGCGGCGACACATTATTCGGGAGAGAAATTATTCCTCGGGACACGTTTTCTCCGGGACATTAATATCGGGCAGCTTCCATTTTCGTTTTCTCTTATTTTTTTCTCTTTTTCATCCTCTTAGTCATTTTTCGACGGAGGGAATTTCTTGAGGCATGTGGTGTGTTCCTTCCCTTTGATGTTCCTTCCTTCGCTGTGTACGGCTGCCATGCCCTTGTTAGCGATGTAGGGAGTTTTCTGTATGTAATTGCATTTGTATACACTCACTATATATTTCTCAAAATCTTTTCACTTTAACATTTTGGCCATCGAGTCTATTGTATTTAACTTTTTTTTGTGGAACTAGGCTGCTTCCTTTTTTTTCATATTTGTCTAGTTTTTCCTTAATTCCAGATGATGACGTGAATGTGTACACAAAACCATCCACTCCAGCTTTTTCCTCTACTGTCCAACTTCCTAATGCAAGAGTTAACCACTATCTTCAATCTTTCATCCCTATTACTAGAATGAGTAGGCAGTGTAAAGGGGCGGCGCTCATCCCCTTGAAAGATAAAGTGTGTCTTCTATTACCCCCATTATTTCAAACGAAGGGAAGATGAGGGAAGCTGTTGTAGGGTGGGGGTGGGGGGGGAGATGAAAAGGATGAGGAAGCAGTGTGTGTGTTGGGGCGACACTTACTCCCCTTGAAGAGTGTGGCGACTTCTATTACTCATTATTAAGACGGAAGATAAATGGTTATGGTGAGGGGAATAAGGAGAGGCAGCGTACGTATGGGATCAGCGCTCACTCGAAGGGTAAGAGGTGACTTCTATTGCCTATAGTATTCAGAAAGGAGAGAAGATAAGTGAAACTGTTGAAGGGAAGGGGTGAGAAATTAAGAGGCAGTGAAGGTATGGGACCGACGCTCATGCTCTCTTCAAGGATCAGAAATGACTTCAATTGCCTAGTGTTAAGAAAAGGGGGAAGATGAGGTGAAGGAGGGGAATGATGAGGCAGTATAGCTAAGGGATCGGCTTCCATGGTCGGCGCTCACTCCCTTTGATGGTCGGGCGCGATAATCTCCGGCCGTGAGTCAGGATGTGAGTGGTTACCGCCGTGAGACTGGCTGGCCGTGGCGCGTCAGCTGGCGTGGGTTATTAGTACCTACGTCGCTGCGGTCGCATTCATCTCCGAGCTGGACTCTATACAAGCTCCGTAGGGGGTTGTAGTGCGAGTGAGTTAGTCTGTTTGTTGCTGGCTTTGCTTCCTTCCTGGCTTCCGGGCGTGCTTAATTGTTTGCTTGTTTGTGTTAATTGTGTTGTGTGCGCGCCTTCTGTTGCCTACATATGTTGCACTTCCTTGGCCATTTAGATTTTTTTCCTCGTCTCTAATCCTCCTCATTTCCTTCTCTTCCTGCCTCTCCTTCTCCCTTTCCCGCTTCCTCTCTTCCTTCCTCATTTTCTCAGCAACTCGATACTATTTTTTGTTTGTTTTTACTTTTCCTGACTTCTACAACCCTTTCCTTTTTTCCTCCTCTCTAATCCTCATTTCCTTCTCTTCCTGCCTCTCCTTCTCCCTTTCTCGCTTCCTCTCTCCCTTCCTCATTTTCTCAGCAACTCGATTCTATTTTTTGTTTGTTTTTACTTTTCTTGACTCCTACAACCCTTTCCTTTTTTCCGCCTCTCTAATCCTCCTCCTTTCCTTCTCTCCCTGCCTCCCCTTCTCCCTTGCTCGCTTCCTCTCTTCCTTCCTCATTTTCTCAGCAACTCGATACTATTTTTTGTTTGTTTTTACTTTTCCTCACTCCTACAACCCTTTCCTTTTTTCCTCCTCTCTAATCCTCCTTTCTTTCTCTCCCTGCCTCTCCTTCTCCCTTTCTCGCTTCCTCTCTTCCTTCCTCATTTTCTCAGCAACATGGATACTATTTTTTGTTTATTTTTACTTTTCTTGACTCCTACAACCCTTTCCTTTTTTCCGCCTCTCTAATCCTCCTCCTTTCCTGCTCTCCCTGCCTCTCCTTCTCCCTTCCTCTCTTCCTTCCTCATTTTCTCAGCAACTCGATACTATTTTTTGTTTGTTTTTACTTTTCCTCACTCCTACAACCCTTTCCTCTTTTTGTCTCTCTCAGCAACTCTTTTATTTTTTTTCACTGACTTTTAACGATGGAGATAATTAGTTCGTGGTCTTATTAGTGATTTATTGATGACTTCACTTTCCTGCTGCATTGCTAAAAAAAATTCTTGATATTTTTTGTATTATTATTTTTCCTTCACAATCTACGTATCTCGTTTGAGCTGTGTTGCCCGTCTCCTACGTTTTCTTTACTGTTTATTTAAGTTTAGTTGATGTTCTGTTTATTATCTGTAAATGAGAGAGAGAGAGAGAGAGAGAGAGAGAGAGAGAGAGAGAGAGAGAGAGAGTGAGTGTGTGTGTGTGTGTGTGTGTGTGAGAGAGAGAGAGAGAGAGAGAGAGAGAGAGAGAGAGAGAGACCATCATGTTATTTTGTATTTCTTTGCATTTTCTTGCTTTATCACTATTCTTTACTCCTCTCTGACGTCATTGAATACCTTTTTTTATCTCTTTCTTTTCCGCCAAACTTCTTGATTTCTTCTTCACTCTTTGTTTCGCTGTGTGTGTGTGTTTTTTTCCCGCGTTCCCTTCTCTCGCTGCCTCTTTCTTCTCCCTCTTTGTCCCAGGGAAAACTTTTATCGCAAACAAAAGTACGAAAGACTCTTAAGGACAATTTAGTGCTGTTTTGGGCTCTGGAGTTTGTGGCATCGACTTCTTAACTTGTGTGTGTGTTTTTTCCTTATTTTACAGTGAAGGAAACAGCTCAAGGGCAAAAACAACAAAACAAGAAAACGAATGAAAAAAAGCCCGTCTGGTTTTTGTGTGTATCTGTATGTGTGTATGTTTTTTTTTTTTTTTACAGTGAAGGAAACAGATCAAGGTAAAAAAAAATAAAAGAACTAATGAAAAAAAGCTCGTCTGTTTTTTATGTGTATTTGTATATGTGTATGTTTTTTTTTTTACAGTGAAGGAAACAGATCAAGGGCAAAAAAAAAAAGAAGAAAGCCATAATGAAAAAAAAGCCCGTCTGTTTTTTTTCGTGTGTCTGTATGTGTGTATGTGTCTGTGTGTGTGTCTGTGTGTGTGTATGTGTGTATCCGGAAACGAAGAACCATAAAATAAATACCTCTAAATCATACATGCATCTAAAGTTATGCTTCTTCCTTGTTATTTGTCAGGATTTTTAATAAACACACTTTTTTTTATATATATATGCGTCTCTTACCCTCGCCAGCTGTCCCTGTCTGTTTGTCTGTCTGTCTGTGTCTCTTCCTGTGTTGTCTCTTCGTCTGTCTGTTCGATGTTTTTTTTTTTCGTTCAGGTCTTTCCTCCATCTGTTATGTTGTTATGTCCTTGTCCTGTTCTGTTGTTGTTGTTGTTGTTGTTGTTGTTGTTGTTGTTGTTGTTGTTGTTGTTGTTGTTGTTGTTGTTGTTGTTGTTGTTGTTGTTGTTGTTGTTGTTGTTGTTGTTGTTGTTGTTGTTGTTGTTGTTGTTGTCGTCGTCTTTGTTTTCCTCCTCTTCTCGCTTCATGGCTCACTACATTTTGTCTTCTTTATCGTTCTTGTCTTTTCAACTCCTCTGTTGTCATCGCTTTTCTTCTCCGCCTCCTCCTTTTCTTCTTAATATTTTTCTCTGCTTTCTTCTTGTTTTTTTCTTTCTTCACACGTTTTCTCCTCCTTGTCCTTTCAATTTCTCTTCCTCCTCCTCCTTCTTTTTCTTCTCCCATTCTTCTTTCTTTTTTGTGTCTTCTTTTCATTCTTATATTATCTTGTTTGTCTTCTCTTCTTGCTTTTCCTCCTCCTTGTCCTTTCAATTCCTCCTCCTCCTCCTCCTCCTCCTCCTCCTCCTCCTCCTTTGATGGCGTCGTCGGAAGGGTTGCCAGGGAGCGTGAGCGGGGGACAGGTAGGGAGGACAGGTAGAGAGACAGGTAGATTAAGAGGTAAGGTAAGTACGCGGGCAGGTGAGTGTTGCCTCGGGTTACCTGCGTGGTGGTGGTGAGGGTAGTTTTGATTGAAATAGTAATGGTAGAAGAAGAGGAAGAGGTGGTTGCCGTGATGGTGATGATGGTGGTGATGGTGGTGGTATTGATGTGGACGATAGTTGAAATTGAAGTCGTAATAGTAGAAGAAGAAGAGGAGGAGGAGGAGGTGATGGTATTGTGGTGTTGTGGTGGTAGGGTGGTGGTTGTGGTGTTGATGGTGATGAAAGTTTTAATTGAAGCTATAATCGTAGAAGGAGGAGGAGGAGGAGGAGGAGGAGGAGGGCATGATTGTATTGTGGTGTATTAGAGCGAGAGGGGGTATGGAGGTGATATGGTAGTGGTGGTGATTATGGTGGTTGTGGTAGGATGATGGTTGTGGTGGTGGTGATAGTGGTGGAGGAAAGGGATGTGAGAGGCGAACATTTTAGCTTCCATTGCGCGTGGCCGCCGCTGTTTGTCACTTGTTTTATTTGCATACGGACAAGGCCTCAGCGATCTGCCTGGCTCGGCTCTTAACTTTATTCTCTATTTGCTGCACCTCCACCTGGCGCGACTTTAAACTGCTTAGAACTCACCTATTTTATTGTTTTACTTTATATTATTTGATGCGTTGTCGGTGTTGTGTTTTTTTATCTTTCTTTATCTATCTCTATCTATCTATTTATCTTTTATCTCTCTTCTTTCTTTTTTTCTCTCAACTTTTCTCTCTATTTTCCCTCCTTCCCTGTATTTATTATTTTTACCTGTTTTTTTTATCTTTCATTATCTATCCATCTATCTATCTATATTTATCTTTTATCTTTCTTTCTACTCTCTTTCTTTCTCTCAGTTTTTCTCTCTATTCTCCCTCCTTCCCTGTATTGATTATTTTTACCTGTTTTGTCAAATTTTTTCTGTTCTCCCTGTATTTGATTTATAAGATATGTACAGACACGCCTCGTTGTTTTATGCCATTTAAATCCAGCTTATTTCAGAGCTCCGTGGATCAAGTTTGAGTTTTAATTTTCAAACAGTAATTCCAATTCGCTGTAATATTATCCCGAGATTTTTTTTTACCGCATTATGTTAAGCTTGTAATTAATCTGTTTTTTCTTTTCTTTTAATATACATTTGTTTTTCCCGAACATCATTAATTTTTCATGACAAAGATTATTGATGTGTCGTTTCATTTGGTGTTTTTTATATGTTATTATTTTGCCGCTTTAGTTCAACATCATTATTAACTTCCTGGTGCTTCCTCTTACTTCATGTGCTTACTGCCAATGCTCTTACAATCCCACTGTCAATGCTCTTACAATCCCACTGTCAATGCTCTTACAATCCCACTGTCAATGCTCTTACAATCCCACTGCCAATGCTCTTACAATCCCACTGTCAATGCTCTTACAATCCCACTGTCAATGCTCTTACAATCCCACTGTCAATGCTCTTACAATCCCACTGTCAATGCTCTTACAATCCCACTGCCAATGCTCTTACAATCCCACTGTCAATGCTCTTACAATCCCACTGTCAATGCTCTTACAATCCCACTGTCAATGCTCTTACAATCCCACTGTCAATGCTCTTACAATCCCACTGCCAATGCTCTTACAATCCCACTGTCAATGCTCTTACAATCCCACTGGCAATGCTCTTACAATCCCACTGGCAATGCTCTTACAATCCCACTCTCAATGCTCTTACAATCCCACTGCCAATGCTCTTACAATCCCACTGCCAATGCTCTTACAATCCCCATAATACAATCAGCACACTACCGCTCCCCTCCTCTTACTATCCCTTACGACCACTTACGATCTTATAATCTTTTACGATCCCCACACCAGCTCTTACGATCCCCTTATAAGCTTTTTACGATCCCCACACAAGCTTTTACGATCCCCTTATAAGCTTTTTACGATCCCCTTATAAGCTTTTTACGATCCCCACACAACCTCTTACGATCTCCTTATAAGCTTTTACGATCCCCACACAAGCTCTTACGATCCCCTTATAAGCTTTTACGATCCCCACACAAGCTCTTACGATCCCGACACAGGCTCTCCACGCATCTTACGATCCCCTTACAAGCTCTTCACTCCTCTTACGATCCCCTTACAAGCTCTTCACTCCTCTTACGACCCCCTTACAAGCTCTTCACTCCTCTTACGATCCCCTTACAAGCTCTTAACTCCTCTTACGATCCTCTTACAAGCTCTTCACGCCTCTTACGATCCCCTTACAAGCTCTTCACTCCTCTTACGATCCCCTTACATCCTCATACGACCCCCTTTTAAACTCCTACGACCCTTACCTAGCTGCTAACTTTTACACCTCATCTCTCTCCTCCTCCTCCTCCAGTACCTTTCCTCCACTCAGGTGTCTTCTACGCAGTTCTTCCCTCCATCTCTCCATTTTTATTCACCTCTATTTCTTCCTCTTTCAGTCTGGCATTCGGGTTTTTTTCTCTCCTCCATCACTCCATCTTTATTTTCGTCATTTCCTTTCCTCCTTCAGTTTAGCATTCAGTCATTTTTTTTTCCTTACTCCATCTCTATATTTTTATTTGCCTCCCTTTCTTTCTCACCTTCATTCTTGCATCCATTTTTTTTTCTCGCTCCATCTCTACACCTTTATTTATTTTCATTCCTTTCTCCTTTAGTTTTGCATGTGGTCTTTTTTTTCTCTTACTCTTTCCTTCTTGCATTCCTGTCTTGCATTGCTGCTGTCCTCGCCTCCTACGATCCCCACAAGACCAGCTCTCCGCGTCCCCGTCAGAGCGTGCGGCGAGCGGTGAGTCACGCCATGGTAGAAGAAAACGGCTTGCCTCCCTTTACCTTGAGTCACGCGGTCCAGCGGCGTCACCGTGAGGCAGCTGCGGTAGCCCGGCGACTCCCAGTACTCAGGTGACGCCGCGCTGACAGCTAGAATTCTATCTCCACTAAAACCTCAGTTCACTTTTTTTTCTTGCCACTTTCTTCTTCACGAGATCACGAGTTTGTCTTCACGTCTTTGTTTCTCATTCTTGTAGTTTTCTTTGTCTTGTTTTCTTGTTTTTTTGGCTGTGTAAGTCTGTTTGTACCTTAGTCTTTCTTTCTTTTCTTGCTTTCTTTCCTTCCTTCTTTCTTTCTTCCTCTTTCTTTTTGTCTTTCTTTTTCTCGTCTTTCTTTCTTTTCTATTTTCTATCTTTTTCATTTTTTCATTCTATCACTCTCAGCTATTTTCTTCTCCATTTTCTCTCCTTTCCTCCAGTCGTCGTAACCAGCTTTCCAGCCCTATTTTCTCTTCCATCCTGACGTCACTCCCTCCCCTCCTTCCCTCCCTTCCTCTCTCCCTCCCTCTCCCTCTCGCTCCCTTCAAACCAAATTTTGTCTTCGCCTCGCTGTCGCCTTCCCGTTAACTTTCACACCTCATCTCCTCCTCCAGTACCTCTCCTTCACTCAGATGTCTTTTACGCTGTTCTTTCCTCCATCTCTCATCTGTATTTATCTCTCTTTATTTTTCTTCAGTCTGGTATTGTCTTTTTTCTTACTTCATCTTTCCATTTTTATTTGCCTCCCTTTCTTTCTCCCTTTAATTCTTGCATTCAGTCTTTTTTTTCTTACTTCATCTTTTCATCTTTATTCATTTTCATTCTTTTCTCCTTTAGTTTTGCATGTGGTCTATTTTTCTCTTTCTTTTTCCTTTTACATTCCCTTCTTTTTGTTCCTCCTTTCCATCTTCTCTTCACTTTCTTTTTTATTGTTTTCTCTTTCTATTCCTACTGTTTCGTTTCACTTCCATCTTCACCATCTTCCCCTTTCCTCCAGAGGTTCTTCATTTTCTCTTTTAATTTATTTTCTTTCTTGTGCTTTCTTCGCGTCTTGTTCTTATCTTCCTCCACTCCTTCATTTCCTCCTCATTACTTTCCTCCTCCCTCTCTTTTCCTCCCTTCCCTCTAGACACTCTTGTTATTTATCCGTTCCTTGTGTTACCCTGGGGAGGAGGAGGAGGAGGAGGAGGAGGAGGAGGAGGAGGTTATCGTGTACGTATTTCTTAAAAACTCAATAACAACAACTCACTCCTCACCGTTTTCCAGGAAGGGTCGAGGAAGCGTGAAAGGATTATGGGAAAGCGACCCGGCGATAGCAATAATAACAGCAGTAGTAGTAGTAGTTGTAGTTGTAGTAGTAGTAGTAGTAGTAGTAGTAGTAGTGGTAGTAGTAGCTGTAGTGGTGGTGAAGAAGGGGGAGGAAGATAAGGAAGAGAAGGAGGAAGAGGAAGAGGAAGAGGAAGAGGAGCTGTTATTGACGCGGACAGAATAGAAGCGTCAGATTAGATCACTGTGTTTACTTCTGCTGAAGGAGGAGGAGGAGGAGGAGGAGAGGAGGAAGAGGAGGAGGAGGAGGAGGAGGAGGAGGAGGAGGAGGGGAAGGAACGTGTGTGTGTGTGTTTGACGAGGCCCTTGCTGAGAAACGAGAGAGAGAGAGAGAGAGAGAGAGAGAGAGAGCTATCTTCCATTCCCTTTCGTAACCAACACTTCTACAGAATGCTAAGTGAAGCGTGCAAGCCTATCCTCATATGGCGAGTTTCTCAACCATTGAATCCTCTTTGTCATCCTCTGCGCAGATTCTAACATTTTCCTGGTTTCTCAGTAGTAAGGAGATCAGAACTACACTACTTTATCGAGATGAGGTTTAACTAGTTCTAAATAGTGATCATTACGTCAGTGCTTTCCTCCTCCCTCCTACCCTTTTCCTCTCTCCATTCCTCGTCTCTCCTACCCTCCTTCTCCCCTACCCCTTTCCCTCCCTCCCATCAAGTGCCATGTTGGGACTTGCTTCCGCCACAAGTGTGTCGGCTTTTGCTCGCCCTCCGCGTCTCTCCTCCTCCACCCTCTATCCTCATCCCCCTGTCCTCCCTCCCTATCTCCCCTCCAACCCCCCCCCCCCACACTGCACCACTACGTCATAATTATGCTCCCGTTTCCACCGATCACACCCCGTTTTCATTATGTCATCTCTAAGGGGGGTTGCCAGCTCGTCTATGGACACCTACGTTTATAATAAGAAAGAGGCTTATCAATGTCATGCCGTGGAATGTATCTGTGTTTGGAAATGTTACAAGGATGGCGAGGTGTGTTTGTCCTTCCCGTGACGGCTCGGCGGCGTGCTGGGCGAGGCGAGGGTCGTGAGGCAGATGACGTGATCAGCTGACTCCCGCGGCTGCCCGGGGGTGTAGTTATCTTGACCTCTCATTTCCTCGTTCTTA
The DNA here is from genome assembly GCF_024679095.1 of Eriocheir sinensis. Taxonomy (NCBI): domain Eukaryota; kingdom Metazoa; phylum Arthropoda; class Malacostraca; order Decapoda; family Varunidae; genus Eriocheir; species Eriocheir sinensis. The sequence continues at coordinate 14,135,076 of NC_066517.1, read as the reverse complement.
AAACATCCGTATATTTGATCTGCATCCTCCGTCGTTTACGATAAATATATGTGTGAAGAATAAGGTTTAGTATAGATGCAGATTCATTTCATAAGGCACCGAAGATGATTCAATAAATAGCTTGTGTATATGACTCTCTTGAACCTTTGCCTCTTGCCGGCCACCTGTGAATTAGCGCATGCTCCGTCCAGGCCAAGGAGTATAGAGAGATAAGGAGACGCGATGTGTTCCTGCCAAACGGAGAAAGAGAGACAATGACCTAACTCTCGGCCAGAGGGCAGCACCATGATTGAATACGCAAGGTTCTTTTTTAGGCTCGTTTCATAACATGCACCGCATCAAGCCGCTCCTTCTAGCAATTAAAGCAGCCAGTCATACTTTTTATCAATAGGTTAACATGACCAGGAGAGGTATAGAAAGAAGGTTGGTGGTCAATCTGGCTAAATAAATAAATCAGCATTGACAATTCTGCCCGGCCTACTGGTCAGCTGTACCAGGTTATCGTGCTGGGAACATTATATTTTCTGGTTTCTGGGCTACAGCAATTGCAAAAACAGTCAGTAACTAACGATTTTACGTTCATAATAACTATAAATGAATATTGTAATCGGGGTGGGTGCGACAAGTTTTTCGGGTCTGGAACCGGCTGCTGATTACGACAACCTGGTAACGGTCGTCGGTGCCTGGTCAGTGCCACCGGCCGCCAGTTCGTTTAAAATCGGTGCCGCCGGAACACCACGTTATTTAAGTTTTGTGTTTTGTGGCAAGAAAAGAAACTTCAGCCTGGAGTCCTGCAGCATTTTAATCCTGGAGATGCAAGGCGGTAAGGATGTGAAGGGTGAGTGTGTGTTGTGCGGGCAGAATAGACGAAAACGAGAAAAGGCTTGGCCGGCCGGGGCAGGCACTCTGTCTTGAATCCAGGCCGTTGTGTTTTCCCGGCTACATGGCTACGTGTCTAGTGATTGTTAGGAAAAAGGTTCAAATTATTATTTTCTTTTACTAGCGTCGGTATTGATCAAGGTTTGATCTCATGATAAATTAATAACGACGTAGATAAAGCCAAATTTAAAAACTGACAGTATGTTGCAAAAAGCACCAGCCGTGAAGTCATTTATCTTTCTCGTCTATTCCACGAGCACCCCTTATATTTAATAGAAAGTGTAAAGACGTAAAAAAATATTTCCGTTAAAACGATATAGCTACTCCGACTAGTGAATGTTTTCTCGCTTGATTTGGTTGACTGTCAAGAGATGGCGCCACCAGGGACATCAAAACATTACCGTTGAGTCGCCTACCCTTGTAACCGAGAATCTTTGGTCCAAGCGGCCAGCCAAGCGTCAGTCTCAAGGCTCAGACACCGGCGGGCCGTCGCGGGGGGTAGGATGTGTGGTCTTTTGTGTGTGTTTCATAGCGAGTGTCGAGGAGAGGAAGCCATACGAGGCCCTGGGCTGCCTCGGTGGACGAAGAAGGTTGGTGAAAGAAGATTTGTAGAATTAATTTTGGGTTGTTCAACGGTAGTTTTTCGTTCCTGTCTCTTGATTACGTCGTTGAAGTCACCAGTGAAATAGTTGTTGAACCCGGATATCGCTCGAAACTTAATAGCTTAACAATCGATTATCTTTATTACCACTATTTATTCAATGATTGTTTGATGGATTGATCATAGTAGTGATTGTGTCAAAGTTTTTAATGATCCTTCACTACACGTATTGAAATATCTGTATTATCTTATACTCATTACTGTATAACATTGTGGCCTACTAATCGGTTTTCACATAAGTTACTGGTTGTTTCCTATTTCAGTTGTAAATGACTGACGTTGTTAACGTCCCTATTTACAATGCCTGTTATTTTGTAGCCTCATTCAAATCTCATCGCATTCACATACTTGGAGCTTAGTTTTATTTGCCAGTGACTCGTTAGTTTGCCGGATTTCCGATGCTTCACTTATCAACCTACCCCCTTTCTCCACTCTTTCCCTCCCCTTCTCCCACCCTTTCTCCCCCTCTCTCCGCCGGGTCCGCTCCTCCCTCCCCCTCCTCTCTCCCCTCAGCCACCCCCCACCTGCTGCGCACTTTATCTAACCTACCACCCTCCTCCCCCTCTGCCCTACCACCCGTTCTCCACCCTCCCCTCCCTATGCTTACCCCTTCCACCTTCTCCCTCGCTACTACGCCATTACTTCACTCCCTCCATTCTATTCTCCCTTGATCTGTTCCATGGCATGTTCATCTCCCTTCCTTTCACAGTTTATCGATGTTTTCTATCCACCTTTTACCATATATTTCTCTCTGATATGCTTACTCCACTGATACACTCTTTTCCTATAATGAGACAAGTAGATGTTTTCGGTGGGGTGGGGTTGGAGGGGTAGCAACGCGCCGGCTTTCCCCCCTTCCCCCCTCCCAGTTTCCCCCCATCCACCCTCTCTCCCTTCCCCCCTTCCCCCCGCTAGGACAGAGCCGGATGGAGCACTGCAGGGCGGGTGGAGAGTGTGGTGGAGCCTGGCTTGTGTGTGTGTGTGTGTGTAAGAAAGTTGAAATCGTTATATTTGTTTGCTTCGTTGGTCTTAAGCCATTACGGGTGTGTACTCTCTCTCTCTCTCTCTTTCTCTCTCTCTCTCTCTCTCTCTCTCTCTCTCTCTCTCTCTCTCTCTCTCTCTCTCTCTCTCTCTCTCTCTCTCTCTCTCTCTCACTTTTAGGAAAATTGTTCATCGTCAACATTTCCCGAAGGACACACACACACACACACACACACACACACACACACACACACACACACACACACACACACGCACGTGGAGGTTTTCGTTCAGTATTATTTTATGGAATTCATATAAAGAAAATTTAGACTGTACTGTTTGTCCGTTTGTTTTTTCCATAACAATTTTTCTTTCGCGTTCGAGGATATTGAAATTTGGTTCGTTTTTTTTCGTTGGCGATTTTTCTTTTCAACTTTATTTCTTATTTATCTGTCGGCTGCGAATGTTGCTTCTTTTTAATGTTGGCTCGATGAAAAGTTTGCGTTTTGTTGGTAATTCTGAAGAGGGAACGCAATACTGATTATTTTCTTTCCTTGATAATGATAGAATTGATATAGGTAATAATATTGATGATTCTAATATTATGACTGGTATTACCACTACTACTACTACTACTACTAATACTACAACTGTCACTACTGTTTTTTTTTCTTTTTCTCTTCTTTTTCTTCATTTTTTTCTTCTTTTACCTCTTCTTTTTTCTTCTTTTTCTTCTTCTTCTTCTTCTTCTTCTTCTTCTTCTTCTTCTGATAAAAATAATAATAATAAAAATAATAATAATAATAATAATAATAATAATAATAATAATAATAATAATAATAATAATAATAGTCTAATAATAACAACAATAATGGCCTCACTAAATACTCCATCACTACACGCTGCAGAGCCATTAGCAATAATAATAAATCTGAAGGACTCGGTAATTATACACTTTTAGAGGAATTCATGTGCGAGTCGCTGTGATGCGCGTCGTAAAATAACTACACGTCACTATTTCATTTTGCCGTAACATTTCTCATCATACTGCTGCCTTTACATGGCATTTTAATCTGCTTTCAATAATTAACTCCGGCTTAGGTCTTCTTTTTCCTGTGTGTGTGTGTGTGTGTGTGTGTGTGTGTGTGTTATAAAGCTTGTGTATGTGATATGCTTTATACTCTATATTAACTCCACTCTATATTAACAACCCCATAGTCATTATTCTTCATTTTATTTAAACAACCCCATAACTTCACTTTCTTATAAGCAACCCCATCTACATTACACTTTATACCACTAACTTCACTTTATATAAACAACCACAAGAGTAACATTCCTTAAACATACACTACATAAAAAAAAAAAAACATTAGCATAACCCGAATTACCTTCCCTAGAGTCATATATTTAGTAAGGAGAATTTATCATCGCTTTTACGCTTTTTCTTGTGATATATTTCCCGCTAAGAGGAGAGGAGAGGAAAGGAGAGGAAAGGAAAGGAAAGGAAAGGAAAGGAAAGGAAAGGAAGGGAAGGGAAAGGGGAAGAGAGGAGCGGAAAGGAAAAAAGGAGAGGAGAAGAGAGGAGAGGAGAGGAAAGGAGAGGAAAGGAAACGTAAAGTAAAGTAAAGTAAAGTAAACTATCTAGACCCTGAAACTGACCTCCTCTCGCCTCTCGTTCTTTATTCTTTCGTTCGGAGCAGAATCTAGCGGTCCTTTATTTATTGCTCCTATTTTTTGCCCTTGAGCTGCCTTCCTTGCCGTAAAATATAATAACTCTATCAAGAACGTTCCTGTAAAAGTTTTCCCCATAACGCACCGTCTCCCGCCCTTCTGACCTCGCTTCTCAGGTGAATAAAGAACTGCTCGCGTCCTCATCTGATACCTGTAACACGTGATGGCCCAATATTTCTCCTCTCTCCCATATTTCTCCTCCATTCCATAAATCTCCCTCTCTCCTCCTCCTTCCTCTCCCCTTCCTCCTCTCCCCTGTCCCGCCCGTGTCTTATCTCCCATCCTCCACCTTCCACCTTACTTCTCCTTTCTCTCTTCTTCATGCCTCCTCCCTTCCCACCCTCCCTCCCTACCTACCTGTCTCTCTCTCTCTCTCTCTCTCTCTCTCTCTCTCTCTCTCTCTCTCTTTCATTCCTTCCTGCCCTACTCCTCCCTTCCAATTCTCATCCTCAAATACTTCTGTCATTGCATACCTTTCTGCCCTCTCTTCCTGTTCTTCCTCCTCCTCCTCCTCCTTCTCCTCCTCCTCCTCCTGTTATTCACAGCTCATCTCAAGGCTTCCATTGTTCTTTTGTGTTGATTGTTACTTGTGTTTCCTGTGGCGTGTTGCGAGTGTTGCTTATTGTCACTCTCTCTCTCTCTCTCTCTCTCTCTCTCTCTCTCTCTCTCTCTCTCTCTCTCTCTCTCTCTCTCTCGTCTGTTTTAAGCTTTATTTCCTTATTTACGTTTTTTGTTGAAAGTTTGTAAGACTCCAAGCATTTCCTGTTTCGTATTATCTTCATTATTTATTTACTTACATTATTTATTATTTTGCCCTCTCGAAAAATTCTTGCTTCGTATTACCTTCATCATTTTTTTATTTGTTTGTTTTTATTTACATTGTTAATTTTCTGGCCACGTTCGTCTGCGGCATCCGGAGTGACGCAGCACCTCAACACCTTCCTGCCCACCTGTCCTGTTAGGCGGCCTTGGAGTGCCGATACACGTCTCTCTCTCCCTCTCCTTCTCGCTATCGCCAGGCAAGTCTTTTTTTATCGCTCCCTGGTATATGTTCTGAACCCTCATCCCAGTGTTACCAGATGATCATACTTATCACATTGTAGTTTCCTGTTTCCGACCCACAGCTATTGCCAAAGCACATGAGTAGCTAACGATTTAACAATAACTTTAATCTGAATGTCCTTATGTGTGTGATTACGACAGTTTAGGTTCTATAACTGATAAAAATACAATGTTCTAAGCAGAGGTGTAGAGTCGGATTTTAAAAAATTCGACTCAGACTCCAGGAAATTTTATGGACTTCGATTCCACCCTCATTCTCCTAATCCTTCTCTTCTGCAGTAAAGTGGAAGGCAAATCAAACTCAACCACACCACACCACACCACACCACACCACACCCAGCCACACACTATCACACGTATCGTAAAGTCGTCGTTGTCGGAGATATTTATACCGACTCCGACTCCCCTGGTTCTTGTGCGACAATCTGGTAACAGTCCCAATCTTAAGTCCGCCGTCGCTAAAGCAAATATTAAATGGGATACTTCGCTAACTAATTGATCCCCGCCGCGAGAGGTTGAGTCTGGTAACACTGTCCCAATCTTTTGTCCGACGTCGCTAAAGGAAATATTAAATGGGACACTTCGCTAACTAATTGATCCCCGCCGCGAGAGGTAAAGTAGAGTCTCCTTGTGAGCGCTGACAGGTATTCCACGTAATTATATACATCATCAACGAGGTGGTGAAATTTACAAGACTTTAATGAGCCCCGCCGAGGGATGCAATCTTAAGGCGCTCTGTATTTGGAACGTGGAGGTCGGTGTTTCACAAGACTTTCTATTTACTATGCCACACAACGCCCCCGATTAGAGTATATTTAAGGAACGGTCTTTTGTTAGTTCTTTCATTGCATCTGACTTCGTGTTTTCGGGAGATGTATTTCGTCCCGTGTTTTGCTGTTGTAGTCTGATGGGAAAAGAAATGTTTGATGTTTATTTCCTCGTGTTTAATAATGCACTGCTTGCGTGTTTTCGGGAGATGTATTTCGTCGCTTGTTTTGCTGTTGTAGTCTGATGGGTAAAGAAATGTTTGATGTTTATTTCCTCGTTTTTAATAATGCACTGCTTGCGTGTTTTCGGGAGATGTATTTCGTCGCTTGTTTTGCTGGTGTAGTCTGATGGGAAAAGAAATGTTTGATGTTTATTTCCTCGTCTTTAATAATGCACTGCTTGCGTGTTTTCGGAAGATGTATTTCGTCCCGTGTTTTGCTGTTGTAGTCTGATGGAAAAATAAATATTTGATGTTTATTTCCTCGTGTGCGCTGCTGACGTGTTTTCGGTACAAATGTTTAGTCCCGTGTTGCGCTGTTGAAGTCTAATGTAAATGTAAATGTTTGGTGTTGTTTATTTCGTCGGTAGATTCAGATCTTGAGAAAGTCGCACTAGAAGAATTGAATCCCATAAATCACCAAGAGAACCGCTTTTTCTGGATCCCAAATCTAAACACGAATAGATTTTGAATGTTTTTCCACTATTTGTCCTTCTCTTCCCTTCTCCTTTCTCCTCCTCCTCCTCTTCCCTTCTGCTTCTTTCTCCTCCTCCTCCTCCTCCTCCTCCTCCTTGTCGTCCTCCTCCTCTTGTAACGTCTTGAAGAGGGAATAAAAGGTATACGACAATGGGCTTCAACCGTCTAAAAAGCGTAAGAGGGGCCAGGTGTGTGAACGGTAATTGTGGCAGGTGAATAAGAGGAGGAGGAGGAGGAGGAGGAGGAGGAGGACAGTAGAGGGTTGGGTGGAAGGGATGAGAGATTGAGGTAAAGGGTAGAGGTGGAGAGGAAGGAAGGGAAGGAGGAGGAGGTGGGTGAGAAAGGAAAGGAATGGTGGAGGACAGGTGGAGGTAAGGGGTGGCAGGTGGTGCAGTGGAGGAAGATGATAATGAAAAGGAGAGTGGGAGAGAGGGAAGGTGGAAGGGGGGAGAGCATATGTAGTAAAATGTGATATATTTAAGTGTGCGGTGTTTGAAGGAAGGTAAAAGAGAGAATGAAAGGAAGAAGATAAGAAGTTATGAATGGGATGATAAGAAGAAAATCGGTCTGGCAGGGTAGAGAATGTAAGATGGAATGCCGATAAAGCAGTTCTAAAAGAGGGGAGTAAGAAGTGTATGAAAATATTACACACAGAGAATAGTGAATAATGTAAAGAAAAATGAGTCGACACAAGCTATAGAGTAATAAATATTTATCTTGGAAAAATCTTCAGCCATAAAAATAACAATATACTGAAATAACCTACATGACAAATCTGACGTGGACATTGATAAAAACAACAACAACAACCTAAAACATCATAAAACACAGAGCCTGCAGCTAAAACAGGAAGCTATGAATGAAGAAATGAAAATAAAGCAGTAGAAGGAAGGAGGGAGGAGGAGGATGTGGCTGCGGCGAGGAGGAGGAGGAGGAGGAGGAGGGCAACATATGGCGAAGCGGACCTCACCTTACGCAGTTCAACGAGGGAGGGAATTAGGAAGGGAGGAAGAGAGAGAGAGAGAGGGAGGGAGAGGACAGGACAGAGTGAGAGAGGGACACAGATACTTAGCTAACTCTCACCTGTCATTACTCACCTGAGACATGATGTAATTAAGGCCCGTGTCTACCTGTGTGCGGGCCGACAGGTGAAGAAGGAGGAGGAGGAGTTGGAGGAGGAGGAGGAGGAGGAGGAGGAAAAATTGGATTGCCTTGTGTATTGTGTTTGTGGTGATGTAATATTTCAGAGTTGAAGTAATTGCTTTTTCTTCAGGCTTGTTGTTATTTCACTCCTCTTTGTCTTCCTTTTATTTTCTTCTTTTTGTTTTCCTTTCATTCTCTTGGACTCGATTTTCTGCTTTCCATCTTGTCTGTTAATTACTTCTCTTCTAATTTTACATTCTTCTTTTCTCTCTTATTTACTTCTCATGCATTTTTTTCATATTTAGCCTTTTATTGTTCATGTTTTTTTCCTTACTTTATGATGTTCTATTTGCTAAACTCTTGTCTATTGTGTCCCAAGATGTACCAGTCATTTATTTTCCCGTGTCAAATTCGCCTTCATCATCCTCTCAGTGTGTGAATGACTACGTATTTTTTCCTTTTATATTCTCTATTTTCCCATCTCCGCACATTTTTGCTCTTCATATACTCCTCTTGTACTTTTTATGTTATGTATTTTCTTCCTATCAACACAAAATTACTGGTTTGCGTACATTCTCAACCGTTTATCCCTCAAAAATACTCTGTTTTAAGTCACTTGTCTCATCATATCTCACCACATCTCACCACTTTTCTCACAGCACTGTCTTTCCTCTTACTCTTTTTTTTAGTACTCGTATATGCACTTCTTCGTAAACAATATTCCTCAACCTTACTCTCGGTGTTGCTCTGAATATCCAACACTAGCCTAAACTTCATGAGAATCAGCATGTACTCTCTCCTTTGGTTCTCTTTTCGTATTCGCATTTCCTCGTAAACAATATTTCTCAACGTTACACTCTCGGTTCACATTCGCTTTTCCCTCCATTTCTCACGCGACGTCTCTTTGTGTAACCTTCAGCATTACTCTCCTTTTCACGCATCCATTTCCTGCCGTCACAACTCTCCTCATCTCCATACTGTCATTCATTTTTCATGCGCCTTCTCTCATGCAATTGTCTCAGCCATTACCTCTAATTACTTCACCTTGACAGACGCTGGCAGATGGCTGGTTGCTACCTTACGAGGAGGAGGAGAAGGAGGAGGAGGAGGAGGAAGAAGTGTAGGAGGAGGAGGCGGAGGAGGAGGAGGATTAGTAGCATGGGGTTTGAAGCAGCAATAAGAGAGAGATATAAATAATAGATAACAACAGGAAGTGCGAACTTTTGCTGTTTATAAGGAGGAGGAAGAGGAAGAAGAAGAGGAGGAAGAGGAACACTACCATAAAAAATCATATTGCTTGTAGGGATAAGAAGAGTGTAACAGGAGGTGGAAGAGTAGCAGTTGGAGGAGGAGGAGGAGGAGGAGGAGGAGGAGGAGGAGGAGGAGGAGGAGGAACATATGTACTACTCCATCAGGCGACTCCTTCCCGTCATCTCCATGGGACAGGAACCTCGGCACCTGCAATTAGGACGCCAGGTGGGGCCCGTTACCTGCCGTATTTAGGAGGCCTTGCTGGGACGGGGCTCTCACCTTCTCCTCACCTTCCCCTCACCTTCTCCTCACCTTCCCCTCACCTTCACTACTTCTTCCCTTCACCTTAATCTTACCTTCCCTTCACTTACACCTTCCTCTCGCTTTCTCTCATTTTCCCTTTCCCTTTCCCTTTCCATCACTTTCCGTTCACCTTCCCCTCACCTTCTCACGTTCACTATACCTTCCCTTCACTTTCCTCTTCCCTTCCCTTCACCTACACCTTCCTCTCGCCTCCTCTCATTTCCCCTTCCTTTTTCATCACTTTCCTTTCACTTTCCCCTCACCTTCTTTCCCCATCCTCTCACCTTCTCTCCACCTTCCTCTCACCTTCCCTCCACCTTCCTCTCACCTTCCCCTCTCCTTCTCCTCACTTTCCTTTTCCCTTTTTCTTCCCTTTCTCTTTCCTTTCCTTCATTTCCTCTCACCTTCCTTTCACCTTCACTAAACCTTCCTCTCACCTTCCTCACACCTGTTTCTTGGCTTAGTGATGGTGATGGCCTAAAGACGATGATTATAGGTATTATGGAGAAGACAAATTAGTTATTATTCTACACCTTGTCTAATTAAGGAAGACCAGCCATTTATTTTAGCTTGTTATTCATGATTACAGTGAGAATTAATGAGTATAAAGTGGTGGTGGTGGTGGTGGTTGTTGTTTAGGTGGTGATTTAAGTGTTGGGGATGATGATAAAGTGATTTCTATTCTGAATCTTACATAGTTTAGGAAAGCCAGTGAAAATTTGTGGTGTTCGTGGTTGTGGTGGTGGTGGTGGTTTGTGGCGAAATTACATGTTGCAGAGATGATGAATAAGTGCTTATAATTATACTTTCTCTGCAGTTAGCGTACACCAGACATTCTTCATATTCTTATTATCTAGGATGCTATGAAGAAGAAAAAAAAGAAAATTTACATCAAAGGACACGGCTCAAGGGCAACAAAAAAGTACAAAAAAAAAGCCCGCTACTCGCCGCTCCCATAAAAGATAAAAGTAAAGAGTAGCCAAAAGAGAGGTCAATTTCGGGTAGAGAGGTGTCTTGATACACTCTTCTTGAAAGAGGTCAAGTCATAGGCAGGAGGAAATACAGACGAGGGAAGGCTGTTGGAGAGTTTACCAGTGAAGGGGATGAAAGAATGGATATGTTGGTTAACTCTTGCATAACGGGTTTGGACAGTATAGGGATGAGTATGAGTAGAAAGTCATGTGCAGCGGGGCCGCGGGAGGGGGGGAGGCATGCAGTTAGCAAGTTCAGAAGAGCAGTTAGCATGAAAATATCGATAGAAGATAAAAAGAGAGATAACATGGCGGCGGAATTTAAGAGGAAGAAGACTATCAGTAGGAGGAGGAGAGCTGATGAGACGAAGAGCCTTAGACTTCACTCTGTCCAGAAGAGCTGTGTGAGTGGAGCCCCCCCACACGTGAGATGCATACTCCATACGAGGGCGGACAAGGCCCCTATAAATGGAAAGCATCTGTGCGGGGGAGAAGAACTGGCGGAGACGATACAGAACGCCCAACCTCGAGGAAGTTGATTTAGTGAGAGAGGAGATGTGAAGTTTCCAGTTGAGATTTTGAGCTAAGGACAGACCAAGGATAGTTAGTGTTGAAGAAGGTGACAGCTGAGTGTTATCGAATGAATAACTTTGATTCTAATCTTTACCAACTCAAAGCCTGTCATCATCATCATCACCATCATCATCATCACCGTCATCATTATTTCCAGCATTATTATTCCTGTTCGTATTACTGACTCGCTTTCTCCTTATTTTGTACCTTCTCCTCCCTATCCTGTACCTCTTCCTCCCTATCCTGTACCTCCTCCTCCCTATCCTGTACCTCTTTATCCTCATCTTGTACCTTCTTCTCCCTATCCTGTACCACCTCCTCCTTATCCTGTACCTCCTTCTCCTTATCCTGTACTTCCTCCTTATCTTGTACCTCCTTCTCCTTATCCTGTGCCTCCTCCTTATCCTGTACCTCCTTATCCTTATCCTGTGCCTCCTTCTCCTCCTCCAAGCTTTCTTTCCTTCCTCCATTTCCGGATATCTTCATTTTCTCTTTCCTATCCATCTCCCAATCTCCTGCAGTTCCCCATCTTTATATATTACTATCTCCTCCGTTTTCCTATCTTTTCTATTTCCCTACCTATTATATATTCCTATTTCCTCCCTATCCCTATCCTCGCCTATATAAATCCCTATCTCCTCCACTATCCTCTCTTATCTTTCTCTACCTTCTCCATTTCCCTATTTCATCCATTCCCCTTTATCTATTGACACCTCGTACAAAGGGTAGCAATAATAACTTTAATAATTTATTGGAGGACGTCGATATGAAATTCAAACACTCACTTCCTTTCAACAGCGTATAATTCTGAAAGAGAAGAGTAAACGCTATCAATGGCATGTGAAAGGGAAAGGGAATTGGGCTATGAAATGGTACGAGAATGGAAAGAGGAGACAAGAGGAAAGAGGAAGAGGAGGGTAAGAGGAAAGAGGCAGAGGCGAGAGATGTTTTACACTCGAATTTGTCTGTTAAGGTTTTACTGATGGGGCGTGAATAGTGTGTGTGTGTGTGTGTGTGTGTGTGTGTGTGTGTGTGTGTGTGTGTGTGTGTTTGAGCTCGTTGTTAATTATTCAAGCTATCGAGGCGTGTGTGTTTGCTAATGGGATATTGAGAGATATTGGTGGCGATGATAGCGGTGTTTCAGGAGGAGGAGGAGGAGGAGGAGACGGAGCAGGATACATGTTACTGGAGTGTGTATAAGCGAAGCAAGCAGCCATATAGGTGATTGGATTCCTTGTCCCGTCGTTTATTGTATTCATTGCTTCCCTCTCACTTCCCTTCAGTGATTGCTTTTATTTCCTTTCCTCTGCTCTTCGTTATTGATATTTCTTGATCTCTCTGTTTTTGGTATTTCAACCTATATTGCTTTCTTTCTGATTATCCTTTTCTTATTAATCTTATGTTTTCCTCCTTATTATTTCTTGATCTTTGTTATTTCTGTTATTTTTGTTATTCTTTTACTTTTTTACGTTTCTTTTTCTTTTTTCTTTTATTTTTGTTCGTTTTCCTTCTATTTCTCTTCGGTCTTTCCTCCTTAACGTTACTTGATTTTTCTATTCTTCTACTTGAACATCTTTCTCTTAGTTTCTTGTTCCTCTTCATTTCTTTCCCTTCATTCATCTTCCTATATAATGTTTCTTGATCTTGCACTCGGTTCGTCGCTTCCCTTTCCTTTCTCCTTCTTTTCCTCTCCTTTTCTCCTCAGCTTTTCTTCCTTAACATTTCTTGATCTTCCTATTACTTTCTCCTTCTCCAACGACGTGGTTTATAGCAAGTTCACATAAACGTACCCAGGGAAAGACAACTGCAATGCTATCCTTTCAAATAATGTAAAATGTGGAATGCGTATATTCTTTTGCGTTACTCCTTCGCAATAGATATTTTCATGTTTGTCTGGTTGGGGGAGAGTAAGAACGGGAAAGAGTATTGAATGTGTGTGTGTGTGTGTGTGTGTGTGTGTGTGTGTGTGTGTGTGTGTGTGTGTGTGTGTGTGTGTGTGTGTGTGTGTAGGAGTATTTCGAAAGAGGGGGAGTTTGTGCAAGAATATTGGAGTTGGTGAAAAAGTTTGAGATGGGAGATGCTTTCCTTCTGCCCATTCTCTCCCCCTTTCCCATTCTCCTTTCTTCCAGTTCCTCCTCCGCCTCTCTTCTCTTCCCCTCCTTCCCCTCTTTGATACTTTGCTTCTGAACCTTCTCCTCCTTTCCCTTTCTCTTTCCTTCTATTTAATCTGTCTTTCTTCTCCTCCTTCCCTCCTTCCTTCACTTCCCCCTTTTCCTCTTCCGTTTTCCATATTTCTCCCCCATTAACTTCACCGTCCTCTCTCTTTCCTTCTCCTTCTTTCCTTTCCCACCCTTCCTTGCAACTTCTTATTTTCCCTTTTCTTCTCTTCACCGTTCATCTCTTTTTCTCCTTTTTCCCATTTTCTCCCCATCAGCTCTTCCGCCTTTCTAATCCCATCGTTTCCCTTTCCCTTCTCCTCTTCTTCCCTTTTTCCCTTATTCCCCCTTTGTTTACCTTTCCGCGTGGACTACCTGGAAAAGTATCAGGTAGGAGACACTTTCCCTGTATTGAAGAAAGTATTATCGAGAGGTGAGAATAGGTGTGTGTGTATCCTCTATAAGGGCATTGGAGCGAAAGAGGAAGAGGGAGAAGGAAGGAGAGAGGGAAACAAGAACGCATCAGGAAAACTATTTGCGTATGCGGATGGAGAGGGAACGAGGGAGATAGATAGATAGATAGATAGATAGAGATAGATAGATAGAGAGAGAGAGAGAGAGAGAGAGAGAGAGAGAGAACACAAAAGGAGAAAAACAACGACACAATTTTGGATAGAAAGGAATACGCTTTTTCTAGATAGGTTTCAGGCAAAAAAGGCGAAGTAAAGAAGACAAAACAAACAAGAGAACAATCACTCGAGTTTTGACATGAAAAAGAAAAGAACGACTTAGAACGAGAGGGAAATAAAATAACATTGAACAGAAAGCAGGACAACTATTTTAACTTGGAGATGAAAAGGGAAAGAAAGAGCAAGAGCGAGAGGAAGAGAGAGATAAAAAAAAACTTCAGACACAAAACACGACAACCACTTGAGTTTTCGGGATGAGAAGGGAAAGAAAAAGAATTAGAAAAAGAGGAAAATAAAATAAAAAAAATAAAACACAAAACAAGACAACCATTTGAGTTTCAAGAATGAGAAGGGAAAGAAAAAAGAATAAAAGAGAGAAGAAGAGAGAGAAAAAAAACTTCATTCACAAAACAAGACAACCATTTGAGTTTCAGTAAGAGCGAGAGGGAGAGAAAAAAAAAAAACGCACAGAAAACAGGACCATCAGAGTTTCAAGAATGGGAAGAGAAAGAGAAAAAAGTAAAAGCGAGAGGGAGAGAAAAAAAAACGAACAGAAAACAGGACAATCAGAGTTTCAAGAATGGGAAGAGAAAGAGAAAAAAGTAAAAGCGAGAGGGAGAGAAAAAAAACGAACAGAAAACAGGACAATCAGAGTTTCAAGAATGGGAAGAGAAAGAGAAAAAAGTAAAAGCGAGAGGGAGAGAAAAAAAAACGAACAGAAAACAGGACAATCAGAGTTTCAAGAATGGGAAGAGAAAGAGAAAAAAGTAAAAGCGAGAGGGAGAGAAAAAAAAACGAACAGAAAACAGGACAATCAGAGTTTCAAGAATGGGAAGAGAAAGAGTAAGAGCAAGAGGGTGAAAAAAATAAACGCTGGAAAAACATCGTCGCACAAATCCTCCCTTACAATCTCTTCTCGTCGCCGCCATTCCCGCGTGTAGCATTTCCACAAAATTTCTCTCATATCCTGTTTTTCCTCCCTCCAGTATATCTCCCGAATACTTTTCTCTTATCCCACCAGCATCCCGTACTCTCTCTCTCTCTCTCTCTCTCTCTCTCTCTCTCTCTCTCTCTCTCTCTCTCTCTCTCTCTCTCTCTCTCTCTCTCTCTCTCTCTCTCTCTCTCTCTCTCTCTCTCTCTCTCTCTATCTTTCGCTCTTTCTCTCTTTCTACCTTCGGAGTGAGTGTATTTGGGGTTAAAGATGATGGGACTGCGTGTATTCTCTCTCACGCCCCTGGGATTGAGAGAGAGAGAGAGAGAGAGAGAGAGAGACGTACTAAGCCCACTTCAAACTTACTTAACAGTCTTCTTTAATGTCTCCTATTTTTTACCTGTGACATTTAGTATTCAGCATTACCCTCATAAAGCCTCTTGGGAGTGCACACCTGTCGGCACACCTGTGATTAAATACCTGTTGTGTTACCTGGCGTGGGAACCTGTCGTCCCCGCCGGAATATGATTAGGGCCGATGCATACCTGGCACACCTGAGTCCCGTTGATCGGCAGGGATGAATGGGATGCTGGGAATACTTCTTCTTTTGCCGCCCCTTCTAACCCTGAACTTATCTCCCTCCTGCGTTCCTTTCCTGCTTCATCTCAGTCAGTCATCTCGCTCCTTCAATCATTTATATATATTCATCACTGCTTTCTGCCCCTCCTTTCATCTGTACGTCCATTCATCACCTCTCTCCCTTCCTCTTAACTCTGAACTTATCTCCCCCCTTGCGTTCCTTCCCTTCTTCATCTCAGTCAGTCATCTTGCTCCTCCAATCAGTTATACATATTCATCCCTGCTTTCTGCCCCTCCTTTCATCTGTACGTCCATTCATCACCTCTCTCCCTTCCTCATAACCCTGAACTATTCTCTCTCACGTTCCCTGACTGCTTTATCTTCTTTTCTTTTAGTCAGTCATCCATTTCCCTCATTGATACATCCATTCCTGTTCAGTTCTTCGTCCATTCCCTTCGTCTGTTCATCCTTACACCCCTTTTTTTCCGTTCCTCACGCATCGGAGCTTATATCCCTTACGTTCCTTTCCTCCTTCATCTTTCATCAGTTGCTCATCTCGTCCTTTCAATCATCTATACCTTCCTTCAGTTACTCGTGCATTTCCGTCATTCATCTTTATATCTATCCCTTATGACCTTAATTCATCAGTTCGTTCTTCTCTCCCTTCGTCCATTCATCACTATTTTTCTCTCTTCCGTCCATCATTTATTGCATATCCTTCATCCTCCTCATATTCTTTTTTCTCTTTAGCTTCTTTTCATATTACATCCTTTTATCTTTCATCTTAAAGAACTTCCTCCCATTAACTTTTTTTTCATAATTTATCATCCTTCATCCGCGTCTTCCATATCTTTCCATACATTAATATATTCAACCATCTACTCATTTATTCATTCATTCTCTTATCCAAGCGTCTTTTCACACATTCATTTATCCTGGCCATCCTTTCGAGAGTATTTCTTATTTCTCCTCCGTCTGCTTGATTTTTTTTTTCTCAGGGGTATAATTTTTCTTCCATTTTCTTCCTTAATTTCTTCCTCTTTACATTTTCTTCTATTTACCTTGCTCTTCCGAGACTTCATATTCATGATAATTTGTTATACTTTGATTTTATTTACTTTGCCTCTTGATTAATTTTTTCTCCATTTATATTTTTACTTGCTCCATCCGTGTGTTCCTTCCTTTCTTCATCCTCCTGTTCCCTCATCTATTCTTCTTCCACACCATCAGCAAATTTTCTTCTTTATCTGTTTACTTCTCCTCCAGCCATACCCTTTCTGTTTTCTCTCCACTCTTCCACTGTTTATCTCCTCCTTCCTCCCTTCCATTCTTCGTCCTTTCCTCCCTCTTCCTTCTCTCTTTCCATCCCTCTTTGCTTTCACTATCAGTTAATTTTCTCTCTTATTAGTTTACCTTCCCACCGTTTATCCCCTCCTTGTTTTCCTTCCACTCCTCCACTGTTTATCCCTTTCCCACTTCCATTGTTTGTCTCCCTCCTTCCCTAGCTTAATTTTTCCTCCTCCTCCTCCTCCTCTCTCCTCCCCGGTAAGTGAGTCATAAGAGTCCACACACGACTTATCTCTGCATGGCTAACGGTGATGAAGTGGAAGCTGCCATGAGGGATGATTCTGCTCTCTCTCTCTCTCTCTCTCTCTCTCTCTCTCTCTCTCTCTCTCTCTCTCTCTCTCTCTCTCTCTCTCTCTCTCTCTCTCTCTCTCTCTCTCGCTCTCGCTCTCGTTCTCGCTCTCTCATTTTCTGGAGGTGTCCCGCGGCGCCCAAAGACACTTGTATCTCTCCACTGGACTTTTGCGGTGCACTGATGGTCTCATATCTCTTGGTCGGGTCTCTCCTTCCTGCTTTTCCACAATGCCGTTGCTCCTTCCTCCTCCTCTTCCACTTCCTCCTGCCTCGTCTTCATCCTCCTTGGTCTCCTTTTGTTACGCGTTCTCGTCTTCCTCGTCCTCGTCGTCGTCTTCCTCCTGTTTTCTCTTTTTCTCTTTTTTTTCTGGTTTCTGTTTATGATTTTTTTTTGCATTTTTTTATATTGCGTTTTTGTTGTTGGTTGTGGTGATTGTCTCGTTTTTATTCTGTATCATATATTTTTCTTCCTTTTTATGCTTTTCCTTTTTTATATTTTTTTATCTTCGTATTTCTTTATTTCTTGTCATTATTGTTTGTTCAGTTATTTTTTGCTGTTTGTTGTTTTTCTCTCATTCGTTGTCTTTTTCTTCTAATATCAGTGTTTTTTTTCTCTCCAGTGCTACACTCCATTACTTTCTTCATTTGTTACTTATCTCTTACATTTTTTTCGCTATTTTTATCCAAGTTCCCCACGCAGGTAGCTTCCTAATCACTGCCACTTTTTCGTGTAATTTAGCGTTGACAGGTGTGCACGGTCCGTCACCTGGGGCTAATTAATATGCCCCCTTCCCGCCCACCTGGTGTCTTGCTACCTGTTCTGGGCGATGAGTGGCAGAAAAAAAACCGCGATGAAAAAAAGAGGTATTAATAAGCTTATCTGATGTGATTTAATGATCCAGTTTGTCTACATAAATGACACACACACACACACACACAGACACGCACACGCACACACACACACACACGCACACGCACACGCCTCCCCACCTCCTCTGTGGCTCTCTTTCAGCGTTTTCGATTAGTCTGTACATTTTTTTCTCGCAATATTGAAACGTTTATTTGCATGCGATATACCAGTAATGGAGACATTGTGGAGCTATTACCGTGCGAGAGAGAGAGAGAGAGAGAGAGAGAGAGAGAGAGAGAGAGAGAGAGAGAGGGAGAGGGAATGGGATAGGGGAAGAGGGAGAGATATGTTTGAATAGTAATATAGAAATCTTAAAATATACGATCATTTAGCAGGTTACTAAAAATGATTGTTTTCATTAGTGAATTGTGGGTGTAAATTAGAGATATTAATAGTTTTATGATTGATTTCTAGAGTGACAGACAAGCGGACAGAATAACAGATCGGTTCATTTAAAAAGCCGACTAAACACACACACACACACACACACACACACACACACACACACACACACACACACACACACCAACTATATAAATAAACATCAACAACATCAACAGCAATAATTACAGGATCAGTAGAGGAAAAGGAAGGTGGTGAGGGTTAGAAAAAAGGGGGAACAGATGAGGAGGAAAAGGAGGAAAAGGGTGGTGATGATGTGGGATGGAAGAAAAGGGGGAAAAGACGAGGAGGAAAAGGAGAAGGAAGAGGGTTGTGATGATGGACAGAAAATATGGGGTAAGAGATGAAGAGGAAAAAGGGCAGAGGTTGGTGAAGATGGTCAGAAAGAAAGGGTTAAAAGAGAGGAGGAAAAGGTGAAGGAAGAGGTTGATAGTGATGATGGGAATGGAAAAGAGAAAAGAGAAAAGGAGGAAAAGGGGAAGGAAGAGGCTGGTAGTGAAGATGGGGATGGAAAAGAGAAAAGAAAAGGAGGAAAAGGGGAAGGAAGAGGTTAGTAGTGATGATGGGGATGGAAAAGAGAAAAGAGAAAAGGGGGAAAAAGGAAAAAGGAAGATGGTGATGGTTAGAAAAAAAAGAGGGTAAAAGATGCAGGAAAATGGGAAAAGGAAGGTAGGAAGAAAGGAAGGAAGAGGTTGGTACGTAGTAATGATGAAGATGGAAAAGGGAAAAGAGAAGAGGAGGAAAAGGGGAAAAGGAAGATGGTGATGGTTAGAAAAAAAAAGGGTAGAAGATGCAGGAAAATGGGAAAAGTTTGATAATGATAGGGACCGAAAAGGGAAGAGGGAGGTGTTGAAGACTTACACAACCAATAAAAGGGAGGAATAAAAGACACAACATAGAAAATACAAGAAGAAGAAAGTACAGAGAGACAAAGGTGAAGCAAGACATGCATAGCAGAAGCAAGAACACTTACAGAGGACACAAAGGAATGGCTTGAGGGCGGAGGACAAAGGGAGATAAAGGGACACAGGGATGATGATGATGGCGCCAGGAGGAATAAATGATAATGGAAGCAAATGAAATGGGAGGAGGAGGAAGACGAGGAAGAGGAGGAGGAGGAGGAGGAATACTTGGAGGAAGAGAATGCATTGTTGAAGATGATGGTTATGATGGTGATAAGAGGATAATGATGGTAATTGTACTGATGAAAAAATGAGTGGAGGAGGAGGAAGAAGAGGAGGAGGAGGAGGAGGAGGAGGAGGAGGAGGAGGAGGAGAAAGAAAATAGGGGTAAAATTGTTTTCAAAGGATTAGAGTGAGAAAAAAAGGAAAATAGATTATGGCGTGAGGGGAAGAGGAAAATATATCAAGAGGCGGAGACGGGAGGGAAGAGGAGGAGGAGGAGGAGGAAGAAGAAAAAGAGGAGGAGGAGGAAGAGGAAGATGTATAAAATTAATAGCATGTAACCGTCTTGATATCCCTGGGGTGAGTGTGTGAGTGCGTGTATATGCGTGCGTGTGCGTGGGCGTGTGTAGATGCGTGTGAGTGGTATGGATGGGGATGTGGTCTGATTGTGTTGTGGGGTGCATTACGGAGTGGCTGCAAGGGGTCGTAAGAGGTGGCAGGGGGCGTTGTTTGAGCAGCAATTACACCGTTAATGGATTGCCGCGCCGTTAACAGACAAGGGCTAAATGAATGCTCTCGGGGTGGCGGCGAGCGTGGGCGGCGCGGGGAAGGAGTGGCATTGGAGCCATGCAGTGGAGTGAACATTCTTACTCTGCTTCTGCTGGAGTTGATTATCCTGTTTTGTCCTACTCCTCCTCCCTCTGACTTTTCTCTATTCATACTCTTCTTATCTCCAGACTCCTTTTTTTTTTCCTCTTCTTCACCCACTTTCCCCCTCCCACTACTATATCAGTTCGTTTTCTCTCTTATCAGTTTATCTTCCCTCCAGTTTTCATATCTGTTTTCCTTCCACTCCTCCATGCACTGTTTATATCTTCCTCTCATCCTTTCCTCCTCCTCCTCCTACTACTACTACTACTACGACTACTACTACTACTACTACTACTACTACTACTACTACTACTACTACTGCTAGAACAAGACAAACATACATACAGGCAGACAGCTATAAACAGACATCAAGACAAGTTTAGTTTCAATGCCAATTCGTCAAACTTAAAACAATACAATAGACGTTTACAACCAAACTGACGAAAGGTAACAACAACAACAAAAAAAAAGGTTGCTCCATTTAGTACAACACACGTGATGGTAATACCTGGTTCGGGTTCACGGCAATTAGCGTAGTACCCGTCTCCCCCGCGCGTAAGGTTACTCTCAAGGGGGAAGGTGATTAATTTGCGGTGATGGTTTTATCGACTAGAGGCTCCGGGATCACTTTTAAAGCCATCGTGTTATAGGGACAAAGATCATCACTCCTCCTTGTGCTCACCCTTTTATCTATACCTTATTTATCTTCTCGTTTGTTACCTCCGTTTTTTCACTAATTTATAATCCGCTGTTTTATTTTCACTTATTAATCATCCTCCACCTATTTTCTCCTCCTCCTCCTTTTTTCTCCTCATTATACGTTGTCCTCATCCTCTTCCTTTTACTTTTCTTTAATGTTTTCCTCATCTACTTCTGTTGCCTCTTCTTTTCTTGCAGCTTGTTCTACTTGCCCTTAATTTCAACTCTCCTATTGTATTTTTTTCTCCTCCTCCTCCTCCTTTTTTCTCCTCATTATTCGCCGTCCTCATCTTTTTCCTTTTACCTTTCTTTAATGTTTTCCATCTACTTCTGTCACCTCTTCTTTTCTTGCAACTTGTTCTACTTGTATCATTTATGAACTTTTCTATTGCCTTATTTTTCTTTTATTTATTTGCCTCCACATACTCATTTTCCTCCCCCTTTTATTCTCCCTGATTTTATTCGCTGTCCTCCTCGTCCTCCTCTTCCTTTTATTTGTTTTAATACTCTCCTCTTCCAGTTCTTTTACCTTTACTTTTCTATTTTCCTTCTACTTATGCTTCTGTCTTTCTCTCACCCTCCTCTTCCTCCTCTTCTTTATATTACTATCCTTGTTTATCCTCTTCTTCCGGTCTTTTTGCTGATACTCAACTCATAATCCTGGCTTTCTTCCTCCTCTTCCTCCTCCTCTTCCTGTTCTTTTACTAGCCTTTACATTCACCATCTTGGCCACAATCTACAAAATAAACAAGACCACTAAAACAACCTCATTCTTACCCAACAAACTCTCTTTTAACTCCTCCTCCATGTTCCCACGTTTCCTCTTTCCCGCATCTTTACCACCCCGTTTCCATTCCCTACTTTATCATTTCATCTTTATTGTCCCTGCAGGTGGTTTCAGAATTCATCCCTGGTAGACTTTATATTTTTCTCCCCCCGAAGTTTATGCAAAAAGGAAAAGAGTGGTCAGGGATTTTAAGGCTTGGCGGGGAGAGTGTGGTGGAGAGCGATAACGGGCCGTTGGGAAAGGGCCATACGGTAGGGAGGTGACAGGTGAAGGGAGGAAGGGGAACGGAAGGGAAGGTTAGTGTGACAGGTGAAGGGAAGAAGGGGATGGGAAGGGAAGGTTAGTGTTTGGTAGGGGAGTAGTGTGATCGGTGGCAGGTGTTAGTTGGTGTTAGTTTGTGAGGTGAGGACTAATGGTAGTGAGTAGAAGTTGTAGTAGTAGTGGTAGTGTTGGTAGTGTTGATAGGTAAAGGTTAAAACTACGTATGAATATGAGGCTGAAATAAAATGTTGGTAATGGTGTTGGTTGTGGACTGGTGGTGATGGTAATGGTGGTGGTAGTGGTGGTGATAGTGGTTATGGTGGTGGTTATAGCTGTGGTGTTGGGTGTTTAATGAGTCCGTGGGGTGTCAGGTGGCGGGAAGGAACATCTGGAGGGTCAGAGGAAGTGCCGAGAGGGTGGGAAGAAAGAGGAGGAGGAAGCGATGGAAGAGAGGGTCATCGAGGCATATAAATAAAGGAAGGACAAACTGAAAACGGGACACTGGAATGAGATGGAAGTAGAGACGAGATGGGAAAGACAAAAAAAAAAAAAAAAAAAAAAAAAAAAAACACTGAACTCAAATGGAAAGTACAGATAACAAATAGAAAGGAAGGAAGAAAGAGAAAGAGGGAGACGAGAGAAAATTGAAAAGGAATAAGAAAGGGAGGAAGTTGTATGCGAGAGGATAAATCGATGAAGAGGAGGGAGGAAAGAAGGGAAACGAAGGGAAAGAATGTGGAAGAGAGGAAGAATGGTCTGTTGCTTAAAGAAGAGTTTAAAAGTATTGGAGCAAGGAGGCTTACGAGAAGAGGAAAAAAAGAAGATTGACACCGTAGAGGGGAAGAGAAAGGCGTTGAAGAGAAGAGAAATAAAGAACCAAGGAGAGCCCACAGGAAAGAGAAGAGGAAGGAAGGAAGGAAGGAAGGAAGGAAGGAAGGAAGGGCAACAAGGAGGGCCCATTGGGGAAGAGGAAAGCGAGTAAGAGACGAGAAAGGAAGAAAGGAATGAATGAATGAAGGAAGGAAGGAAGGAAGGAAGGAAACAAAGACAACAAGGAAGGCCAACGGGAAGAGAAGAGAAGAGGAGAGCGAGAAAGAGAAGATAAAGTAAAGAAGGAAGGAAGGAAGGACAGCAAGGAGGGCCCACGGGAAAGAAAGAAGAGGAAAGCGAGAAAGAAGGGAGGAAGGAAGGAAGGAAGGAAGGAAGGAAGGGCAGGAAGGACGAGGTGGTGTGTGGGTGCTGGTGGTGGCGGGTGTGGGGGGTCAGGGCGAAGGAGACAGTGAGGAAATATTGGGTCATCTCGGTGTGGGCCAATTAGAGGTGGGAGGCATGGGACTCCTCAAAGGGGGGGAACCTGAGTCTCCCTGGGGGAAGAAGGGAAAAGAGGGAAGAGGAGGGAAGACTGTATGGACTAAGGGAAGAAGATGATGACTAGAGGAGAGGTGTGGAGAGGACGCAAGGTGAAGTTTGTTTGTTTTATGTTTGCTGAGGAGGAAAAAGAGAGGAAAAGAGGGAGTAGGTGAGGATGGGGAGGAAAAGGGCTTGGTGATGGAAATAAAAAAAAGCAAGGGAGTAATTATTAGGAGGAAAAGGAAGCTGGAAAGTGGTAGAAAAATATGGGGAAAGGAAGAGGAGAAAGAAAAGGGGAAGATAATAGTGATGATGAGGATGGGAAAGGGAAGAGGTGATGACGAGGGAAAGGAGAGAGAGAGGAGGAAGGTGATGATTGGAAAGAAAAAAGGAGTTGGTGATGATGAAGAAAAGGGGAACAAGGAACAGAGGATGATGGGTCTTGGAACGAAGGAATAAGTTGAACCGGGAAAAGAGGAAAACTGATAAGAGTTTTATATATTTATGTCCATGTTTAGGAGGACAACAAGTTAATAGAAGAAAGGGAAGACTTAATGGTATTCTAGAGGCTTTGGTACTGATTTAAATGGAGGAGTGATTGAAATAGGGATAACAGAAAAAAAAATAGAGGAAAAAAATATATTAGAATCCGGGATATTGCTGTAGCTGGCGAGGAAATGGGAGGCAATAGGGAAATAGGGAGGCTTGAAGGGGATATAGATATGTACTGGTAGGCATTGGGAAGGATGAAAGGATGAAGGATGAAAGGATGAAGAACGAAAGGATGAGAGATGAAGGATGAAGGATGAAAGATGAAATGAAGAAGGATGAAATAATGAAGGATGAAAGGATGAAGAAGGAACGGATGAGAGATGAAGGATGAAGGATGAAAGGATGAGATATGAAGGATGAAGGATGAAAGGATGAGAGATGAAGGATGAAGGATGAAAGGATGAGAGATGAAGGATGAAAGGATGAATGATAAAATAATGAAGGATGAAAGGATGAAGAATGAAAGGATGAAAGATGAAGGATGAAGGATGAAATGAAGAAGAATAAAAGGATGAAAGATTGCAGGGAATATATAAGTACTAGTAGGCATTGGGCAAGGATGAAAGGATTTAGAGAGGCTTGCAAGGGGATAAAATATGAATAATTAAACCAACAGTAACAGTCCAGAAATTGTGTGCCAGAACTGACGGAGGATTAAAAAAAATGGAGGATGAAAGGATTTAGAGAAGCGTGCAACGGATGAAAGATGAATAATTAAAGGAAGTGACGACCCCATAAATTGTATAGTTAGGTCAGACAGAGAACATGATTTAAATGGAACTGAATCGTCTCTCCTTCCCTTATAATTCCATTCACTCATTTCTTCTCTTCCATTATATTTATTTACATTGCCATCTTTGGGTTTCCAGGAGTCTATCTATCTGTTGTGCTGCGGTGTCTGTCTATCTGTCAATGGCTCTGTGTCTATTTGTTTTCTTTCCCAATCTCTTCCTCTCCCACTCTCTCTCTCTCTCGCTCCCTCCGATCTCTTTCGTTCTCTCTAACTAATCTGTCAGTCAATTTGTATAGGCTGCTCTCTTTTATTACTTTTGCCCGGTCGTTGTCTTTCTGTCTGTTTGTCTGTCTGTCTCTTGCGGCCCAGGGATTGATTGACTTTCCACGTGAGTCTCTGTGTTCCCGTCTATTTTGTCAGTCAGTTTGTTTGTTTGTTTTTCGTTTTCCACAATCCGTCTGTGTGTGGGAGATTGCTGTTTTTATATTTAATTGTCTTTTTTTTTGTCAATGTCGCCATCCTGCATCGTCATTATTATCAGATACCTATTCTAAACATCTAGCTGCCGTATGTACTTTATCTGTTTACCTGTTCTAGATTAACGAATCCCAGTACAATCTTGCATCAGTCATAGTTATCAGGTACACATCTTAGATATCTACCTAGCAAAATTATATCACCTGTCTAATTTTAACCAAGCACAGCACAATCTTACATTAGTCATTATTATGTTGTATACCTGTCGAACCTATCACCGCTTTACCTGTCTGATATTAGCCAAGCACATCACAATCTTGCATCAGACATTATTATTTTGTATACAACTTAAGCATCTACCTGTCGACCCTATCACCTCTTTACCTGTCTGATATTAACCAATCACAGCACAGTCATCTTAAACGCCTACCTGTCGAACTTATATCACCTGTTTAATTTTAACCAAGCACAGCACAATCTTCCATTAGTCATTATTATTTTGTATACACCTTAAGCATCTACCTGTCGAACCTATCACTGCTTTACCTGTCTGCTATTAACGAATCACAGCACAGTCTTGTAAGCTATTAGTGTCAGTTGCGTATCCTTGGCATCTACCCGTCTTGTTATTCCCTGTGCATGTGTTTGTGTCACTGGCCGTCACCTGCGACCTTGTACCGGTAAGCAATCTGTCATTTCCTTAGCGTGACCTTTGCGAAATGTTAATTAGTGCGGCAGGTAAGGTCAGAATGTCGCCCTTTTCACTTACCTGGCATCTGTTTGTCTGTTACTCAACTTCTCCTTCCCACATATTTTCTTTCTCTTTTGACTAATTTTCTTTAACTCATTCTTCGCTTTTTTATATTTCAGCATACTCATTTTGTTCAATCCTTTCATTTATATTTTCTAACTTTCTTTCGTCCTTTTCTTTTTCTTCTATTGTTTTTTCCTTAATCGCATTTTTTTTATCTTCGTCTTTCCATCTATCTAGCTCTATCATATCATATTTCTACCTCTCAATCAATCAATCACTCTGTCTATCTATCTGTCTACCGATCTTATCTATTTAACTATGTCTTTTCACCTAGCCAAACATTAGTACTTTCCTGTTTACCTCTATCCCTCTTCACTTCTCTGTTTTCCCCTCTAACCTTCTCCATCATTTTTCATCCCATCCTCTATAGTAATATTTCATCAGTCCCTTGCCCCACCTCCGTCCTTGTCATCTCTTATGGGCAATATTAATTAAACTTTATTAAATCTGCGCGGGGGAAGGTTGGATGTTACAGTTGGCGCTGATGCTGAAGATGGGAGAGGAGATTTCAGTGAAGGTGGTGGTGGTGGTGGTTGTGGAGGGGAAGGTGATGGGGGTGATGATGCGGAATAGAAAAATAAGGGTGATAGTGGTGGTGGTGGTGGTGGTGAAGGTAATGAGGGTGCTGATAATGGTGATATATATGATGGCGATGGTGATTATGGTGATGAATGATGGTGATGGAGTTGATGGCGGAGGTAAAGGCGACTGTGTTAGTGGTGCTGGTGATATTGATTGTGTGGGAGGTGATATGGGTGGAGGTGATGGTGGTGGTGGTGGTGGTGGAGGTGATGGTGGTGGTGGTTATTGTTTATGTGTGTGTTTTTTTCTGTGTGTGTGTGTGTGTGTGTGTGTGTGTGTGTGTGTGTGTGTGTGTGTGTGTGTGTGTGTGTGTGTGTGTGTGTGTGTGTGTGTGTGTGTGTGCGTGCGCGCGATTTGTATTTTAATTTTTGTTGTTTGTCGCCTCCTAAACAAAACGGGGAATTGTTTACGCGTGTTTGTTTGTCACTATTTATGGGCGCGTGGACTGGGGCGTGTATGGGCGTGTTTGTGTGTGTGTGTGTGTGTGTGTGTGTGTGTGTGTGTGTGTGTGTATTCATGTATGTATGTATGTGACTGTATATTAATTAAAAGAATACACGGGCTTGTAAAGGAATGTGTGTGAAGTGTGTGTATGTATAATTTACACACACACACACACACACACACACACACACGCACATGCAGATTCTCAACACTCTCATCGATATGTATGCATGAATTATGTATGAGATTGAAAGTCACTCATTTGTATACACGGAGAACACACACAACACACACACACACACACACACACACACACACACACACAGACACACACACACACACACACACACACACACACACACAGACACACACACAAACACGCAAGCACGCAAACACTTCCTGTAATCCCGTGGACGTGTTTTTTTAATATATTTCCAACTCTCTAGATTAAATTTCCGAGTAAGTTTTGAGTTTCTTGTTTTTCACACTACTTTTCCCTCCCTTTCCCCCTTTTATTCGTTGTTTGTTCACTTTTTTTTAGTTTCTTTTATTTCATCGGTTCTTTATTTTTATCTTCCTCTCCCAGTGATGAATCTTGTCTTTCCATTCTTCTCTGTCCCTCTCCCTCTCCCTCTTTCTCCTCTTGTTTCTCTTCCTTTCTTTTGTCTATCTTTTTCTTTGGCTCGCTTCCCCTTTTCGGCACTAAATGGTTTCTACTTAAACGGAGTGGTCTGCTTTGTCTCGTTCTCTTCCCTCCTTCGATTCTGTTTTTCTCTCTCATTTTCTCTCCTGCCTTTGTTTCTTCCTCTCCTCCATTTCTTAGTATTATTTTATTCAGCTCCTAGTCAAACATTATTCCTTTTACTTGCTTGTCTTCCTCTCCGTCTTGTTATTTTTTAGAGGTACTTTCATTTCCTTCATCTTTTCTATTTTTCCTTCATTTTAAACCCTTCTCTTTCGTCAAACATTATTCCTTTTACTTGCTTGTCTTCCTCTCCGTCTTGTTATTTTTAGAGATACTTCCATTTCCTTCATCTTTTCTATTTTTCCCTTCATTTTAAACCCTTACCTTTCGTCTTTCCGCATTGCAGTTATTAGATACACTTCAACCCTCATGTTTACTTATACTTTCCATGATTTTTAACCCTCCCCTTCCTTTTCTCGTATTGTTATTAGTGATTCTCCCATCCTCATCTGTTCCTATACTGTCCCTCCTTTTAAAATCTTCCCTTTCTCTTCCCTCCGTGTTTTTACTATTATACTTCCATTTCCATCTTTTTTCTATACTTTCCTTCATTTTTAAAGTCTCCCTCCCCTTCCTCGTTCCCATCTCCATCTTTTTCTATACTTTCCTTTACTTTTTAAAGCCTCCCTCCCTTCCCTCGTCACTGCCATTCCATTAACGTTCGTGACATCTTCCTCGACTCACTCCTCTCCCTCTCGTTTCACTCCCGGCACTGTTTTTCTCTGGCACTCTCCCGCGTGTGTGACTGGTTGGCTCTCTTCTCCCTCCAGGTAGTGATGGAGGGCCCTGCAGGGTGCCACTGATGAGCTGAAGGAGGGAAGACATAGGGGGAAGAGGAGTAGGAGGAGGAGGAGGATTGGTCATGTTATTTTGTGTCGTGATAATTTGATGGTAATGTAGTTGTGGTGGTGGCGATGGTGGTGGATTGGTGTTGTTGTTGGTGGTGGTGTTAATAAGTTGGTTGCATAGTTCTAGTTACCGTCATTTTTCCTTGTTTCTACCTATTTCCTGTCCCTGGAGCTAAGTGTTCCATTAACGGCAAAGTTTGAATGCACTTGGAACATATTTTTAAACATTTCGGATCCCAAGCACACATATTTGACAAGGCTTTGGTAAGAGTTATGGGCATTTCCTTGGGTAGTTTTATGACCCTGGTGGTAGTCTGACATAGCTTCTGTACCATGAACGTGAAAAAATACACATAGGCACCCGATTAATCTCGTTTTCGGGCTTTGGAAATAGTTGGTGTGAGAGATAGAAACGTTTGAAAGTAGTTGTCGTGAGCGTCAGAAACGTTTAGAAATAGGATCAGAGGCAGAAACGTTTGGAATTAGTTGGTGTGAGAGGCAGAAACGTTTGGAATTAGTTGTTGTGAGAGGCAGAAACGTTTAGAAATAGTTGATGTGAAAGGCAGAAACGTTTGGAATTAGTTGGTGTGAGAGGCAGAAACGTTTGGAATTAGTTGCTGTGAGAGGCAGAAACGTTTGGAATTAGTTGGTGTGAGAGGCAGAAACGTTTGGAATTAGTTGGTGTGAGAGGCAGAAACGTTTGGAATTAGTTGGTGTGAGAGGCAGAAACGTTTAGGAATAGTTGGTGTGAGAGGCAGAAACGTTTGGAATTAGTTGGAGTGAGAGGCAGAAACGTTTGGAATTAGTTGGAGTGAGAGGCAGAAACGTTTGGAATTAGTTGGTGTGAGAGGCAGAAACGTTTGGAATTAGTTGGTGTGAGAGGCAGAAACGTTTGGAATTAGTTGCTGTGAGAGGCAGAAACGTTTAGGAATAGTTGGAGTGAGAGACAGAAACGTTTGGAATTAGTTGCTGTGAGAGGCAGAAACGTTTAGGAATAGTTGGAGTGAGAGACAGAAACGTTTGGAATTAGTTGCTGTGAGAGACAGAAACGTTTGGAATTAGTTGCTGTGAGAGGCAGAAACGTTTGGAATTAGTTGCTGTGAGAGGCAGAAACGTTTGGAATTAGTTGGTGTGAGAGGCAGAAACGTTTGGAATTAGTTGCTGTGAGAGGCAGAAACGTTTGGAATTAGTTGCTGAGAGGCAGAAACGTTTGGAATTAGTTGGTGTGAGAGGCAGAAACGTTTGGAATTAGTTGCTGTGAGAGGCAGAAACGTTTGGAATTAGTTGCTGTGAGAGGCAGAAACGTTTGGAATTAGTTGGTGTGAGAGGCAGAAACGTTTGGAATTAGTTGCTGTGAGAGGCAGAAACGTTTGGAATTAGTTGCTGTGAGAGGCAGAAACGTTTGGAATTAGTTGCTGTGAGAGGCAGAAACGTTTGGAATTAGTTGGTGTGAGAGGCAGAAACGTTTGGAATTAGTTGGCGTGAGAGGCAGAAACGTTTGGAATTAGTTGGAGTGAGAGGCAGAAACGTTTGGAATTAGTTGGAGTGAGAGGCAGAAACGTTTGGAATTAGTTGGAGTGAGATGCAGAAACGTTTAGGAATAGTTGGAGTGAGAGACAGAAACGTTTGGGATTAGTGGGTGTGAGGCAGAAACGGAAACGTTTGGAATTAGTTGGTGTGAGATGCAGAAACGTTTGGAATTAGTTGGTGTGAGAGACAGAAACGTTTGGAATTAGTTGGTGTGAGAGGCAGAAACGTTTGGAATTAGTTGGTGTGAGATGCAGAAACGTTTAGGAATAGTTGGAGTGAGAGACAGAAACGTTTGGAATTAGTTGGTGTGAGAGGCAGAAACGTTTGGAATTAGTTGGTGTGAGAGACAGAAACGTTTGGAATTAGTTGCTGTGAGAGACAGAAACGTTTGGAATTAGTTGGTGTGAGATGCAGAAACGTTTAGGAATAGTTGGAGTGAGAGACAGAAACGTTTGGAATTAGTTGGTGTGAGAGGCAGAAACGTTTGGAATTAGTTGGTGTGAGAGGCAGAAACGTTTGGAATTAGTTGGTGTGAGAGGCAGAAACGTTTGGAATTAGTTGGTGTGAGAGGCAGAAACGTTTGGAATTAGTTGGTGTGAGAGGCAGAAACGTTTGGAATTAGTTGGTGTGAGATGCAGAAACGTTTAGGAATAGTTGGAGTGAGAGACAGAAACGTTTGGAATTAGTTGGTGTGAGAGGCAGAAACGTTTGGAATTAGTTGGTGTGAGATGCAGAAACGTTTAGGAATAGTTGGAGTGAGAGACAGAAACGTTTGGAATTAGTTGGTGTGAGAGGCAGAAACGTTTGGAATTAGTTGGTGTGAGAGGCAGAAACGTTTAGGAATAGTTGGAGTGAGAGACAGAAACGTTTGGAATTAGTTGCTGTGAGAGGCAGAAACGTTTAGGAATAGTTGGAGTGAGAGACAGAAACGTTTGGAATTAGTTGGCGGGAGAGGCTGAAACGTTTGGGAATAGACGTTTGGAATTAGTTGCTGTGAGAGGCAGAAACGTTTGGAATTAGTTGGTGTGAGAGGCAGAAACGTTTGGAATTAGTTGCTGTGAGAGGCAGAAACGTTTAGGAATAGTTGGAGTGAGAGACAGAAACGTTTGGAATTAGTTGGCGTGAGAGGCAGAAACGTTTAGGAATAGTTGGCGTGAGAGGCAGAAACGTTTGGAATTAGTTGCTGTGAGAGGCAGAAACGTTTGGAATTAGTTGGTGTGAGAGACAGAAACGTTTGGAATTAGTTGCTGTGAGAGGCAGAAACGTTTGGAATTAGTTGGTGTGAGAGACAGAAACGTTTGGAATTAGTTGGTGTGAGAGGCAGAAACGTTTGGAATTAGTTGGTGTGAGAGGCTGAAACGTTTGGAATTAGTTGCTGTGAGAGGCTGAAACGTTTGGAATTAGTTGCTGTGAGAGGCAGAAACGTTTGGAATTAGTTGCTGTGAGAGGCAGAAACGTTTGGAATTAGTTGGTGTGAGAGGCAGAAACGTTTGGAATTAGTTGGTGTGAGAGGCAGAAACGTTTGGAATTAGTTGGTGTGAGAGGCAGAAACGTTTGGAATTAGTTGGTGTGAGAGACAGAAACGTTTGGAATTAGTTGGTGTGAGAGATGGAAACGTTTGGAATTAGTTGCTGTGAGAGGCAGAAACGTTTAGAAATAGGATGAGAGGCAGAAACGTTTAGAAATAGGATGAGAGGCAGAAACGTTTGGAATTAGTTGTTGTGAGAGGCAGAAACGTTTAGAAATAGTTGGTGTGAAAGGCAGAAACGTTTGGAATTAGCTGGTGTGAGAGGCAGAAACGTTTGGAATTAGTTGGTGTGAGATGCAGAAACGTTTAGGAATAGTTGGAGTGAGAGACAGAAACGTTTGGAATTAGTTGGTGTGAGAGGCAGAAACGTTTGGAATTAGTTGGTGTGAGAGGCAGAAACGTTTGGAATTAGTTGGTGTGAGAGGCAGAAACGTTTGGAATTAGTTGGTGTGAGATGCAGAAACGTTTAGGAATAGTTGGAGTGAGAGACAGAAACGTTTGGAATTAGTTGGTGAGAGGCAGAAACGTTTGGAATTAGTTGGTGTGAGATGCAGAAACGTTTAGGAATAGTTGGAGTGAGAGACAGAAACGTTTGGAATTAGTTGGTGTGAGAGGCAGAAACGTTTGGAATTAGTTGGTGTGAGATGCAGAAACGTTTAGGAATAGTTGGAGTGAGAGACAGAAACGTTTGGAATTAGTTGGTGTGAGAGGCAGAAACGTTTGGAATTAGTTGGTGTGAGAGGCAGAAACGTTTAGGAATAGTTGGAGTGAGAGACAGAAACGTTTGGAATTAGTTGCTGTGAGAGGCAGAAACGTTTAGGAATAGTTGGAGTGAGAGACAGAAACGTTTGGAATTAGTTGGCGTGAGATGCAGAAACGTTTAGGAATAGTTGGAGTGAGAGGCAGAGACGTTTGGAATTAGTTGCTGTGAGAGGCAGAAACGTTTGGAATTAGTTGGTGTGAGAGGCAGAAACGTTTGGAATTAGTTGCTGTGAGAGGCAGAAACGTTTAGGAATAGTTGGAGTGAGAGACAGAAACGTTTGGAATTAGTTGGCGTGAGAGGCAGAAACGTTTAGGAATAGTTGGCGTGAGAGGCAGAAACGTTTGGAATTAGTTGCTGTGAGAGGCAGAAACGTTTGGAATTAGTTGGTGTGAGAGACAGAAACGTTTGGAATTAGTTGCTGTGAGAGGCAGAAACGTTTGGAATTAGTTGGTGTGAGAGACAGAAACGTTTGGAATTAGTTGGCGTGAGAGGCAGAAACGTTTAGGAATAGTTGGAGTGAGAGACAGAAACGTTTGGAATTAGTTGGTGTGAGATGCAGAAACGTTTAGGAATAGTTGCTGTGAGAGGAAACGTTTAGGAATAGTTGGAGTGAGAGACAGAAACGTTTGGAATTAGTTGCTGTGAGAGGCAGAAACGTTTAGGAATAGTTGGAGTGAGAGACAGAAACGTTTGGAATTAGTTGCTGTGAGAGGCAGAAACGTTTAGGAATAGTTGGAGTGAGAGACAGAAACGTTTGGAATTAGTTGGTGTGAGATGCAGAAACGTTTAGGAATAGTTGGAGTGAGACAGAAACGTTTGGAATTAGTTGCTGTGAGAGGCAGAAACGTTTAGGAATAGTTGGAGTGAGAGACAGAAACGTTTGGAATTAGTTGGTGTGAGATGCAGAAACGTTTAGGAATAGTTGGAGTGAGAGACAGAAACGTTTGGAATTAGTTGCTGTGAGAGGCAGAAACGTTTAGGAATAGTTGGAGTGAGAGACAGAAACGTTTGGAATTAGTTGGTGTGAGATGCAGAAACGTTTAGGAATAGTTGGAGTGAGAGACAGAAACGTTTGGAATTAGTTGCTGTGAGAGGCAGAAACGTTTAGGAATAGTTGGAGTGAGAGACAGAAACGTTTGGAATTAGTTGGAGTGAGAGACAGAAACGTTTGGAATTAGTTGGCGTGAGATGCAGAAACGTTTAGGAATAGTTGGAGTGAGAGACAGAAACGTTTGGAATTAGTTGGCGTGAGAGGTAGAAACGTTTAGGAATAGTTGGAGTGAGAGACAGAAACGTTTGGAATTAGTTGGCGTGAGAGGTAGAAACGTTTAGGAATATTTGGAGTGAGAGACAGAAACGTTTGGAATTAGTTGGCGTGAGAAGGGGCAGCGTCTAGAGAATATCACCGTATGCTCCTGGGATGACGTGTTGACAGGCTGCCCATACGCCCGATTAGCATGCAAACTGGATAACGTACGATAGCATGCATCTATTAGCACCTGTACCGTTGCAGATGTACCCTAACGAGACACGGGAGCATTGAACTGAACGGACTTGCGTATAGAAGGGAAGGCAGCCAGCAAGACGTTCTGTAATAAATCACTGAAGTTGTTTTATTGAACATGACGTTATGGGTTTGGGGGGTATGTATTAGAGTGAGGTGCCGCTACGTCGTGGATTTTCTTACAGTATCAAGGAAGTAATCATTTAAATGCACTTTTTGCCACTTTACCTTGTTTTATGGGAGCAGTGATAGCTTTTTTTATGTTTTGATTAACTTTTGCCATTAAGCATCTTCCTTGACTGTAAACACACACAAAAAAATATATATATATAAATGAAATGGAAAAATATATATAAAAAAACAGAAAACTTACGTACAACGACAACACAGCTATAAAATCCTAACGTAAATGCAAAAGTGATTTCCATAGTGACATTCTTCATGTTCAACCAAGCCAGAACTTAATTTCCCATCCTCACTGCACCCCACCGTCTTCCAGCTGTTGTGTAAGAGGTAGCTGCAATGTAACAAGTAGCTGGGGTGGGCAGGAAAGTGGTATACAGTTTTTTTCCTTGTCTCTTTTATGGCCTGTTTGTCCACTTGATGTTTATGGACTCCCAGGATCAGCATAAATAAAAGGCTGTGTGTTGTTGCATTTATCTTCACAGCCAGAGGAAGGGAAGTTTTAGCGAGATATGAAGGGACAAAAGTGTAGGCAAGATAATTTTAATGTTACTGTCTCGTTCCCTTACCTTTTTTTCCACTTCTATTTCTCTTCCTCTCACTTCCTCTTCTCTCCCTCATTCTCCCTTCTCCTCCTTTTCCTCTCTCCCTCATTTTTCCTTCTCCTACTTTTCTTTTCCTCATTATTCCTTCATCTCCTCCTCCTCCTCCTCCTCCTCCTCTCCCTCCTTCTCCCTTCTCCTTCTCCTCTCTCCCTCATTCTTCCTTCTACTTTTCTTTTCCTCATTATTCCTTCATCTCCTCCTCCTCCTCCTCTCTCCCTCCTTCTCCCTTCTCCTCCTCCTCTCTCCCTCATTCTTCCTTCTCCTACTCTTCTTTTCCTCAATATTCCTTCACCTCCCCCTCCTGCTCTCTCCCTCATTCTTCCTTCTCCTACTCTTCTTTTCCTCAATATTCCTTCATCTCCTTCTCCTCTTCCTCTCTCCCTCTTCACGGTTTGAGAAAGAGGAATATCAGTGAGGTTAAAGGAATGAAAGCGTTTGGAAGATTATTTAGATGCTGCGATCCCTCCCCTTATTTATTCTTCCTTTTACTCTTCCTCCTCCTCCTCCCTCCTCACGGTTAAAGAAGAGGAACATTAGCGAGGTAAAAAGTATGAATGTGCAGGAATTAAATGCTACGCCGATCCTCTACCCCATTCTTCCTCCTCAACTCTTCTCCTTTCCTCTTTAAAAAAAAATGTTCCCTTGATGAGAGGGTGCCGCGAATTCTCTCCTCCGAAATCTGTGCAAATAGTGGTGATGATGGTGCTGCTGATGATGGTGATGAATGCAAACACTGTCATCAGAACCTGTGTTGGAATTAATTTGTCTTCATGATTTCCAAGTTGCCTCATTTGACGGCTCTTTGGAGGAGTGTAATATTTCCGTTTATCATTCCTGTTCCTATTTATTCTCCTCTCTCTTTCACCTTATCCTCATCCCCTCCTTTTCACACCTCCTTCGCTTCCTTCATCTCAGTTCTTAAAATTTCCTTTCTCTTTCTGCTCATTCCATCTCAATCCTCTCCTTACCTTCATTCCCTCCTTCTCACTCCTAATTCGCTTCCCTCATCTCAATACATAAAATTTCCCTTCCGTTTCTTTTCATTCCATCTCAATCCTCTCCTTACCCTCATTCCCTCCTCACTCTTCCTTCGCTTCCCTCATTTCAGTTCTTTAAATTTCCCTTCCCTTTTCCTCATTCCATCTCATTCCTCTCCTTACCCTCATTTCCTTCTTCTCTCTCCTCCTTCGCTTCCCTCATCTCAGTTCTTAAAATTTTCCTTCCCTTTCTGCTAATATCATTTCTTTCCTCTCCTTACCCTCATTGCCTCCTCCTCACTCCTCCTTCCCTTCCCTCATCTCAATTTTAAAATTTCCCTTCCCTTTCTGCTCATTCCATCTCAATCCTCTCCTTCCCTTACCTCCTTATCTTGCTCTTTTCTACTATCTCTCCTTCCCTGATCTGTTTCTCCCCCTCTCCAACTATCTATCTTTCCTTTACCTCCATCACCTGTGTATCTTCTTACATTATCTTTCTATCTCACCCTCTTCAATTGATTCTTCTCTCACTATCTTTTTTTCTTACCCTATTCAACTAGCCCTCCTTTCCTTTACCTCTCTGTCTCATCCCTTTCAACTGTCTTTCTCTCCCTTTTCAGTATTATCTTCTCACCTCTTCTCCACCCATCTCCTACACCCATCACCTGTCCTCCTTACCTGCTTACTATCCCATTCTATAATTTTCTCATTCTTTCGATCTTCTCAGTAATCTATACCCTCTCCTTCTCCTTCACCCACCTCCTTCCTCATAAACCTGACACGCAATTAAATCGAGGAATAAAGTTTTCAGAATGTGGAATTGAGTACTTCATTTTTTTTTTTCATCTTTTTCCCGTTTTCCTCGCTCCTCCGATTATTTTCACAGTAACTGACTCACGCATTGACTCACCCGACTCACTCTTGTTTTTCACTGGCTCCATTCACTGGCTACTTATCTAGGTGCTTCTTCGTGAGGGAAGGGAAAGAAAAAAAGGAACAGATGCATGGATGGGTTAAGGAAAGTGAGAGAGGAGGATCAAGAGGAGGAGGAGGGAAAAACAAATGAATGAAGAATGTTTAAGCATGAGTAATGGAAGAAGAGATAGATGGCTGGATTAAGGGAAAGGGAGAGCTAAAGCGGCAGAGAGGAAGAGAGGGAAAGAAAACATTAGAGGATCATTGAAGAGAGGCTGAAATGAAAAAATGGATGGTCGATAGATGGAGAGAGGAACGAATAGATATAGATACCTTTATAGATAGATAGATAAATAGATAGATTTTATTTTATTTTTGTGCGACACAATTCTCTCGATGTTTTCTTACGTCGTTGAGAAATTTATGGAATCAGTTACCCATTGAGGTAGTCCTTTCTGCAGACATTTCTACATTTAAGTCTCGTGTAAATGTCTTTTTGAAACAGTAATTTTATTTTTCCTCCTTTTGACTTTGACTGGACAGTTTCTTAACTATTCGTTGCCTTTGCTTCTCTCCAGTTCCTTTTGGTATTTTGTGAGGTCCAACTTGTTGTATCTGCACCCTGGAGAGAGGCTTTGGTAGCTCATCATCATCATAATAATAATAATAGTAATAATAATAGACGGATAGATAAACAAATGAACTTAGAGGGAGAGGATAAAATATGTCAGTTTTAAAAAGCCATACGTTTTAATCCCTTGTGTGAAGTTGAACATTTTCAGATTAATTCGCCTTTAATTCACTGGTAATCATTCCGCCGTAACGTCCACCGGCCTCGTAAACAAACTCGATGCATATCAATGGCGGCGATGAATTAGTTTTGAGTATAGATGATTATTTCCAAGCAGAATCACGTGACGGTTTATAGTAATTCAATTCGCGAGTGATCATTTAGTCACTGGCCTCCCGGGAAACGGCTAATCCGCACATTTTAATTATTACTTATATATTTGGGCATACATTATTATACATTCATTAATTAGGGGCCAGACACGTGTAAGTAATTGATTTTTTTTTTTACCGAAGTTTAGAATATGGTAACACGGAGGTGGATATTGCGGTACTGGAGTTGTTATTGTTATTATTTTTATTATTATTGTTACTACTGACATTTGTGGTTTGTTATTTATCACTTATCACTGTCATTATGTAATCCTTCAAGTAGTAGTAGTAGTAGTAAAAGTAGTAATAGTGAGGAAAACAGCAGTAGTAAAAGTAATTACAGAACACACACACACACACACACACACACACACACACACACACACACACACACACACACACACACACACACACACACACACACACACACACACACACACACACACACACACACACACACTTTTTGACGCACCATCTCACGCCATCGCTCACTTTTTATGGCATTGTGTTCCTTCGCCATCACATTTGCATAACATATTCACCACTAACGACGCTGTAAAGAAGAGTTAGGGCGGCGGCAGAGGCTGTGGGATTGCTGCGGGTCATTTGAATAATTGGAGAAGGATGGCCGAGGAATTAAACTGACTGAAAGAAAAAAAAAATGAAGAGGTGAAAGATAAAAAAAAATTATGTAGGAAGTGATGTGTTGAGCTGTAGCGAACCAGAGTAATCGGAGTATGGTAAATTAGAATGAAATATAATGAAGGTGAAAATAAGAAATACAGAAATAAGAAATACAAAATAAGATAGACTAAGAAACATAGAAAATTAGTAGTAAGATAGAACTGTAATATGAATAATGAAAAAAACAAATTACCGACGTTATGCAAAGAAAAAAAAAGAGATATAAAAACAAAAGTAGTGAACAACGTAGCCAAGACTGAAAATTATTAACACACTGGCGATAGAAAAAAAAGTAACTGGCAGGGAATCGATGTATTTGACGACTATAAAAAGCCATTGATTTAAAAAGTGAACATCAATTATGTTAAAGCAATAAACTCAAAGAATGGAATGAGCAAATAAAAAGAAATAAAAAAAATCCGTGAAGAGAAAAGGTGGGCACGACAATCTATGCTGGCCGTGGGTGAAAGTGGGTGACAATGGGCGGTGAATTAAAAGAGGAATGGCTCCAAATATTATGCGGAAAGAGGGCGGAGCGGAAATATGTAGGAGGGAATGGGGTTTGGAAGAGACTGAGAAAGGAGAGCTCGCGAAGGAGTAGTAAAGAGAAATAGTAAGAGTAGTAAAGAGGAGTACTAAAGCGAAGGAGTAGTAAAGAAAAGGAGTAGTAAAGAGGAGTACTAAAGCGAAGGAGTAGTAAAGAAAAGGAGTAGTAAAGAGGAGTACTAAAGCGAAGGAGTAGTAAAGTAAAGGAGTAGTAAAGAGGAGTACTAAAGCGAAGGAGTAGTAAAGTAAAGGAGTAGTAAAGAAAAGGAGTAGTAAAGAGGAGTACTAAAGCGAAGAAGTAGTAAAGAAAAGGAGTAGTAAAGAGGAGTACTAAAGCGAAGGAGTAGTAAAGAAAAGGAGTAGTAAAGAGGAGTACTAAAGCGAAGGAGTAGTAAAGAAAAGGAGTAGTAAAGAGGAGTACTAAAGCGAAGGAGTAGTAAAGAGAAGGAGTAGTAAAGGTGTAGACAAATAGTGAAAATATGGAATGAAGATTAAGTGGAAAAGAGGGAGAAGAGTTCATAAAAGTATAACAAAGGTGTATAAAAAAAACTAATTATAGATAAGGAGGAAATAGAGTTAAAAAGACTTAGAGAGAAGAGTTCACGAAGGAGAAATAAAGGTATAGAATAATAGTGAAAATATGGAATGGCGATTAAGTGGAAAAAAGTTCAGGAGAGGTCATCAACGGATAACAAAGGTGTATAAATTAATCAAAAGGGGAAAAGCAATTTAAAAACGAAAAAAACGAAACAACAAAACATATATACACGAAGGGAAACTAAAGAGTAAAGATAAATGACACAAATACTGGAAAAGAATGATATACGAAAATGAATAAAAAAAAGAGAAGAGCAGAAGAAACATTGGAGATAAAATACGAATATTGAAAATGCAACTGGAAAACTCGAATGAAAAACCCAAACGGAAGTAAAATAAAATAAATAGTCTGCAATAAAGAAACTTAACATTAATACATAACAGATAGATGATAACTATGAAATAAGTCAAAGAGGGTTGAAATTTAGTAATCAATTCGTTTTGTTTATTTTTCGATGGATTACTATGTTTTTTTCTTTTACTATCAATGATAAAATAAATGCAAAATGGGAAAGTGGAAATGGACAAGACAGAAAATAATACACCAATCGAAAGAAAACGAAACAAAGGAGGAGTAGAAAAGGTAGACAAGCGGAAATGAAAGGACAGATTCAAAAGATTATGACAAGGATATTAAGCGAATGGACCACTGGGAAAAATAATATAAGAACCGGATGCAGATGCAGTCGAAGCAGGTGATGGATTAACGGGGCGGGACAATTAGTGAATGATGGATTAAACTCTCTGACTAATGAAACTCTTTGACGTGAGGGAAAACAATAAGCTGAAAAATGCAGGCGAGGGGGGAGCGAACACAACACAAGGCAAATGAATGAAAAAACCTTGATAAAAAAAGGTGCATGCGAAAAACAGACACACACATACACAGATTAATGAAAGGAGTGAATAGTGTGCAAAGTCAGTGATTCGAATATTAATGTGACAGAGAACGCAAGAAAACAACGATAAAGGAAAGAGAACAGAGGGGAGTGTTGGAAAGAAGAGTGTTTAATTACGTTGACACTTTGATGATCTATGAAAGATAAAAGAGAAAAACTAGAAAAGAATAGATGATAGAGAAGTGAAGGGTGATGACGGCACTGATATAAGAGGAAATAACAAAGAAAATAGCGAGAACAAGCAAATTAAATTATACAGAATTGCAAAAAAAAAAAAAAAAACTACGAATAAGGAAACAATGCAAACTAACTTTTTTTTTTACAGCAAAGGAGACAGTTCAAGGGCGTAAAAAAAAACAATATTAAAGAAAAAAAGCCCGCTACTTACTGCTCCTGAAGAGAGTACAGATAATAAAAAAATAGAGTATATAGAGTACTGATAATATAAAAAGGAAGAAAAGTTAGAGGACACTGAGCAAACTAAAGAACAAGCGAACAGGTAAAGTTTGAGAAAGGTAAAGCTCCGTCTACAGGTAAAGGTGTGCGGGACAGGTGGAGGAGTGTCGGTATGTTAATGAGGGACGACAGGTGGCGGTTCAACACGCCTTACCCCTCTACTCTTACCTCTCTACCTGTCTGTTCCTCAACCTCCTCAGGCCTCTTCCTCCTTCCCTGATGTTTCTTCTTTTCTCCTTCATCTTCTCTTCTTCCTCCCTTTATCCGTTCTTATTTTTTGCCTCCCTATCTCTTCATTTTTCCTTTTTCTAATCATTTCTCCTCCCTCTACTTCTCTCTCCGTTACCTCTCTCTCTCTCTTTTTGTTCTTAATTCTTCGAAACTTAACTCTTCCTCTTATTTCTTTCCTTCGCCACTTCTCTTGCCTTCTCTTATATGTTGCTTCCTCTACATATCTCTCTTTCCTCTTCCTCCTTTCTCTTTTCTTCCTCTTTGTTTTTTTCCTTATCCATTTCTCTTGTCCTCTGCATATGTGACCTCTGTATCTGTTTGTCCTTCCACCTCCCTCCCTCCTTCTCCATCCTCTTCCTCCTTTGTTCCTTTATCACCCGTACTTTTTCCACCTGCCTCATACCTGTCCTTTTAAATGTGACATAAGTAACTTCCCTTCCCATTACCATGTATTAAACGAGTGCAAGGGGAGAGGGAAGGAGATTATGGGGGCCGTGAGAGAGAGAGAGAGAGAGAGAGAGAGAGAGAGAGAGAGAGAGAGAGAGAGAGAGAGAGAGAGAGAGAGAGAGAGAGAGAGAGAGAGAGACGGTACTGTTTTGGTTTATTAATGCCCAGAAGTCAGTTTGTGTGTGTGTGTGTGTGTGTGTGTGTGTGTGTGTGTGTGTGTGTGTGTGTGTGTGTGTGTGTGTGTGTGTGTGTGTGTGTGTGTGTGTGTGTGTGTGTGTCAGTCGCGCCCGGAAGTCATGTTTGAATTAATATGAGGCTTTTCCGGTCTATTAGAGATCTTGAGATAATAAAAAAAAGTGTGTGAGATCTTTCTAGTCTATTTGAGCTTTTGAAATTAGAATAACGAAATAAAAAATAACTGGAAATCTGCAGCACTCCAAAAAAATAAATAGCAGAGTGGACCATTAAAAACTGTCAGATCTAAGAAAAGTAAAAAACAACAACAAAAAAAACGTCATGTGTATATAACGGACTTTTTATTTCCGCTTTGCCCTTCAGCTTCTTTCTTCGCAGTAAAAAATAATATAATAAAGCCATTAAAAAGTAGTACCGTAAGAGCATTTCGTATTAGTAAGAGAGGAAATGTGTGTTCATGTCTGGCGTTCACGGTGTATGTCCCAATTTAATGTGTAGTTTATCTCTTAACCTGTTTATTACCCATTCTTACCTGTGTTTTTCTCTCCTCAACAGGTACGTGACGCCAGGTTAATCACGTGAGGTGTTGTGCTTACGTGAGTATTGTGGTTGACTCCTTTTTTATTTTCTGCTTTTTTTTGGTTTCATTTTCTGTGCTGGTTTTATTTTTACATTTTACCAGTGCATATTCTCTCTCTCTCTCTCTCTCTCTCTCTCTCTCTCTCTCCTGTCAGACTGTCAGTGGTGTTCATGCCTTTGTCTGGTGCTACGTTTCCTGTTTTATCTCTTCATTCAACTTTCATGGTGTGTCTTGTTTCATGTAAAAGCCGAAAGTGAAAGAAGAGCCGTGAGTGTTGAGGTGACGGCGCTGTGCTTTTGTGTCGAGCATGTTTTTGTTTTTTCCACTGAGTGCTGATTTAAATGGATGATCGTGCACTGTTCTCGCTTCTCTATTGAAAAAAGAATTAACTGTTGGGAAAAATATTAAGAGAAAAATGAAATTAAGAAATAATATATCGTACTTTCAAAGAGGGTTCAAAGTTAGTAATCAATTCGTTGTGGGTATTTCTCGATGGATTGCTATGTTTTTTTTTTTACCATCAATTATAAAATAAATGCAAAATGGGAAAGTGGACGTGGAGAAAACAGAAAATAATACACCAATCGTAAGAAAACAAAATAAAAGAGGAGTAGAAAGAGTAGACGAAAGAAAATGAGAGAAGGAATGAAAAAAGAAAGTCAGTATTTTCTCCTTTTTATCAATGTTTTTTGATGGAAGTGGAAAATGCAGAAGCTAATACACAAAGCGAAAAGAAATAAAAAACAAAAGAAGTGTAGATAGTGTAGACGGGAGGAAATGAAAGAAGGGGAGTGGAAGAAGAAAGCCAGTATTTGCTCCTGCATGTTTGAAGGTCTGCCTGGCGCCGGCTGGAAGGCCAATATCCGACGCGTCAGGCGAGGCGGGCCGGTGTGAGTGGCGCTAACCCGACGTGATGTTTCACTGTTTGCACTTTTACCTCAGTGCCCCACCAGCCGCCACGGGGTATGAACGCACGTCATTCGCCTCTCGTGCCAAGTGCTGTGAGGTTAAAAGAGTACATACACTTATCTGGTTGCGTATTTTTGTTTTGTTTTGTTGAAAAGAAAAGTAAAGTAGATGAAAAGAAAAGCAGAAGGAAAAGGAAAGATAAAGAAAATAATGAGGTTTTGCGAGTGTAAGTTCATATTAGTTCAATATTTGGAAGTTTAGTTTTTACTAGATTGTTTTTCTCTTAATTCATTCATTCTAGGTACACTTCCTTCTCCGGTTTTTCTAAATTATATGATCAAATCAATTTCTTTATAGTTTTTCCAATGCGTTAAAACAATATCAATAACAATAATAATAAATAAAGATATAATAAATAACAAAAGAAAACTTGTTATTCTCACTCTTCAGCAGCATGAATTAGAGAAGCAAATTAATTTATTAATGTTCCTTGTAATGCGCTAAAAGAATATCAATAGAAACAATAATAAATAAATACAGAAATAATACCAAACAGCAAAAGAA
Source organism: Eriocheir sinensis (assembly GCF_024679095.1). NCBI lineage: Eukaryota > Metazoa > Arthropoda > Malacostraca > Decapoda > Varunidae > Eriocheir > Eriocheir sinensis. The sequence goes on along the minus strand of NC_066517.1, from coordinate 14,091,629 downwards.
AGCTTCCTATTCTCTCTCATAAACAACAACAACAACAACAACAACAACAACAACAACAACCCAGACTCCATATGCCACACTTGAGGTTTCTTGGAACTTTTTTTTTATTTTGCTTTTTCTTCTTCTTCTCTTTCTTCCCATTCTCCCCTTCGCATTTTTACTTCCCGCGACAGTAATCCTATTATCCGTCTTTCCTTGGCTTAGGGGGGGAGGGGGGAGAGGGAGGAGGAGGCGAGGGAGGGAGGAGAGAAAGAAGAATAGTGATGCAAAGGAACTCAGGAATGAAGGAGTGGAGGAGTGGAGAAAAGAGAAGAAAGAAGGGAGGGACAGGTGGAGAAGGGAGTGACATGACGAATAGAAAGAAAAAAATGATAGGTGGATACGTAAATAAGGAAGGAGGAAGAGCAGGAATAGAATATGCGAAGAAAGAAAGGTAAAGAAATGAGAGATACAGTTTGAAATGAATACCGAAGGAAGGAATAGAAAAGAAAAGATAAGCAAAGATGGTTAAAGGAGAGGAGCAATACGAGATGTAAAGGAAAAAAGGAGAGGATGTAGGGACGAATAGAGTGGAGAGAGAAATGAATTAATACTGAGCTGGAAAAAGGAGGAATGAAAGAAAGAAGGGATGAATAGAGAAAAAGTAATGAGAGAGAGAGAGAGAGAGAGAGAGAGAGAGAGAGAGAGAGAGAGAGAGAGAGAGAGAGAGAGAGAGAGAGAGAGAAAGGTCGATTGAAAAGACGTTCCCATTTATCACCGTCGGCCTGGCATCATCTGTTTGTGTGACCGTTGCCGCCCAGCTGACGTTCCTGGGGGCGTGGGGTGGGAGAGAGGACACTTTGTGGGGAGGAGAAAAAATGGCAGGAGAAAATGAACTACTATGGAAAAGAGAAAATAAACGACTGTGGAGGAAAGAAAATGTGGAGAATAAGCTACTATGGAAAGGAAGACAATAGTGGGGTAAATAAACTACTGTGGAAGGGAGGAAGTGTGGGCGAAAAACAATCTACTATGGAAAAGATGAGAAAATAAACGACTGTGGAAGAGAAAAAAAATATGGTGAATAAGAAGCGACGATGAAAAAGAGAAGATAATAGAGGGATATAATAAACTTCCGTGGATAAGAGGGAGAAAAAAAAATACACTGGAAAAGTAAATGCTGGTTAATTTAAAGTGAGATCGAAAAAAAAAGAAAATATGAATAAAATGGGAAGTCGTAATTCAGAATAACGAAGAAATTTGATAAACTTGTATTCTAAAAAGATGTCATTTTGGAGGAGGAGGAGGAGGAGGAGGAGGAGGAGGAGGATAGAATGAAAACACAATGAACCACACTCAATAAAGCACATTTCACATAATTTTCTTCTTTTCCACCATTTCCTCCTCTTTTTCTTTACTTTTTCACTCATTCTTCCTTCCTCCTTCCCTCTCTTCCTTCTCTTTCCTCCCTTCCTATCCTGCACCGTCTCCAGCCTTTCCTTCTTTCCATTTCATTCTTTTTCCCTCTCTTCCTTCCCTTCCCTCCCTTCCCATCCTGCTCCCTCTTCATCCTTTCCTTCTTTCCACTTCGTTCTTTCTCCCTCTTACATTCCTCTCCTCCTCCTCCTCCTTGATGCTCCAGTCCCATATTATCCCTCCTTCTCCTTGGCCTCCCTCCTTCCCATATCCTTCCCTCCTTTCCCTTATCCTCCCTCCTTCCTTTTATCCTCCCTCCTTCCCCTTCTCCCTCCTCCTTCCCCTTCTCCTCCCTCCTCCTCCTCCTCCTCCCTCCTTTCCCTTCTCCTTCCTTCTCCTTCCCCATACGCGGCCCACTATCCACTCTATCAATGGGATTACCCTTGACTCATGTGTATCAGTGAGGCCCGAGGTTATGGAGGAGGAGGAGGCGGAGGAGGAGGAGGGTGAAGAGATAAGTTGTCAAAGAGGAAGGGAGGGAAGTTAGGAGAGAGGAGGAATATTGGGAGAGATGCTGTAGTGGTAGAGGGAAATGGAAGGGAGGAAAGGAGAGAAAGGGAAAGGAAGATAAATATTGTGTAAGGAAGCGAGGGAGGAAGACGGCGAGAGGAGAAGGAAGGAAGGAGAGAAAAGGAGTAAAGGGAGAGGAGTTGAAATAGCAGAGAGAAGTGGAAGGGAGGAAAGGAAGGGAAAGAAAAGGCAAGGAAAGGGGGATAAGAGATAATGTTAGTGAAGCGAAGGAGGAAACACGAAAACATGGAAAGACGGGTTACAACAAGGCAATAGGCTTAGCACGAGGTTGCCCGCTCTGATGATCTAATTCTCTCTCTCTCTCTCTCAGATATTGATATTATAAAGTTACGCAATAAAATGTTAGTGACTTAATTAGAGTTTGGCGCCCCACAAATATTTATATTAATGCGTTAGAATAAATAGCTTTCGTTTTTTTATTCGTGAACTAATTGCATATTTCAATAACTTAATTTCGAGAGAGAGAGAGAGAGAGAGAGAGAGAGAGAGAGAGAGAGAGATGGAAAAGAATGTTTGAATGGAAGAAATTCTACTTCAAAGCGAATGGAAGGAGAAAAAAATACGAAAGAGTGGAGGGAAATTTACGGAAAAAATCGGATGCGGAGAGCGTAGAATTGAGAGAGAGAGAGAGAGAGAGAGAGAGAGAGAGAGAGAGAGAGAGAGAGAGAGAGAGAGAGAGAGAGAGGTATCTATACTTCATTTTCAATTTCTTTCTTTTTATTTTTACCAAAAGACATGTACGTATGTAAGAGAAAAGAAATACTGAGACTTTATTTGTTAAAATGAATATCTATTTACGAGATCACATTTCCTTTTAGGAGCTAATTAATTATTCATTGCATATATTTCTGTAACATTTTCTGTAAGCCTGTGTAATAGTAACTTATATTATTAGTGTTGTAATAATAATAATAGTAATAATAATAATAATAATAATAATAATAATAATAATAATAATAATAATAATAATAATAATAATAATAATAATAATAATAATAATAACAAAAACAAGCTACTTAACTGATGATTATGAACGTAGAAATATAAGGTACGTTCATTTAGTAGAAACAGCATTCACAGTTGCCTTAATGATATACCTCTCCCCTCCGCACTCATTTATTTACTTGCTCTCTTTTTATCTGGGAATGAAGTAAAGTTTCCCAGGATCAGTTAACACGCCGGCAAACCCTCTGGCGGCGCGGCTTAACCTCCCCTGTTTATTTTCCGTCGCGAGTAAGCAAAGTTTATGAATGAATTAATTTGAGACGAGAGTTAATTGGAAGCCAACACCTGGGCGGCCGATGGGGGGAGGGAGGGAGAAGGAGGGAGGGAGAGAACAGGAGAGGAAAGAGGTTGGGGATGAGGGAGGAAGGGAGGGAGAAAGGGTGAGAGGGAAGGTGGGAAGAAGGTAGGGAGGTAAGGAAGAGGATGGGTAAGAGGTGACGGGGAGTGCAAGGGAGGAAGGGAGAGAGAGGAGAGGGGAAAGAGAAGATAGGGAGGTGGGAGAGGAGGGGAAAGAGGTGAGGGAGAGAGTGGAGGGGCTGGCAAGGAAAGGTTAAAGTTAATCTGTCTATTTTGGAAGTTAATTTTTTTTTAGATATATTATAATTTTTTCTCTCCCTCTCACTTTCATTTAGGTATTTATATTTCTCATTTTATCTACATGCTCCTTTGATTATAGTCTTTTCATATTGTCTGTTCTTATCCTTCACCATATGTCCATTTTTCTGTTTTGATTTCTTTTTCTCTATGCACCTGGATTATTATATTTTTACTCTGCATACATTCCATTAAACACTATAAGTAAGTATTTACAGTCCATTTTATCTGTTGTCATAAATATCTAACTACCTCTGATCCACTGTTTATATCGAGAGTATTTTTGTCATTCCATTTGCTTCCCTTTTTGTGCTTTCCTGTTTGTTCATCCATGTCTCATACTATGGGTCGTATTGTAAGACACTTCGCCGGCCAAGAACACATATTTGACAAGGCTTTCGTAGGAGTTGTGGGCATTTCCAGTAGTTTTATGACCATAGTGATAGTTTGACCCTTCTTCTGTAGCATGAACCTAAAAATACACCTAATAGAACCCGATTTATTTCCTCTTTGACTTTTAGAAATTGCTGATGTGAAAAGCGAAAATGTCATGTAACACCAGCCAATAATGTTTTTCCATCTAGTCTCTCAGTGTTTTGTTCTATTTTTCTCCATTTTTTATCTATTTCCATTTACTTATCTATTATTTTTTTTTTCAATTAGAGTTTTTGTTGATATGTGTGTTTATCTATCTGTCTATATGTAATGTGTTTGTTTTCCTTTGTGTTAGTCCGTTCATGCATGCCTAGTAATACGTTGTTCTATTTAGTCTGTTTTTCATCCTGTTTCTTTGCCTGTCCCTTCATATACTTCACTTTGTCTAGCTTATGTTTGTCTGTCTACTTGTGTTTCAACTATGTGTACGTCCATCTAGCTATCTATTATATGTGTCTGTCTATGAGGGTTTCTAATGGTGTGCCTGTCTATGTATCTGTCTATGTGTTATGTGTTTGTCTGTATCCGTCTGTTAACCTATCGATCTGCGTCTGTGAATTGTGCAGGGCGTAATGCTAGGTCACGCGCCTCTGTCTGTCTTTATCTCCCTCTCCCTCCCTTCCTCTCTCCCTCTCTTCCTTCCTCTCCCCTCTCAAGTGTTCTTCATTTTATATCCCTTCAGTCAACAACTCTCGTCCTCCCTCTTGCTCCTCTTCTTTTTATATTTTTTTTTTATTTTGTGTTCCTCTTCATTTCGTGCCTTTTCTCGGTAGCCTTTAGGTCCTGTTTTATTTTTTTCGCCTTTCTTTTATATGGATTTTCCTTCTCTGATTTTTCATTTATATTCTTTGTCATCCTTTTCAGTGTTTTTATTTTCGTTTTTCCTCTCTTTGTTCTTCCCACTTTTCATTTTTTTTTTGGCCTGTTTATTTTTCATGTATTTTCCTTTCATGATTACCCATTCGCTTTCTTTTTTCCTCCTTTTTAAGTGTCTTTATTTTCCTCTTTCCTGTCTTTGTCTTCCCACGTTTTCACACTTCACGTTTCTCTCTCTCTCTCTCTCTCTCTCTCTCTCTCTCTCTCTCTCTCTCATCACTTTTTCTTGGCTAATTTTTCCTTCGTTCTATTCCCCAGTTTTCTTCTTTTAGTTTTACCTTTGACCTTTGTTGTAATACCTTTGACCTTTATATTTTTCCCTTCCTCTTATTATTTTCATATTTCGATTGAGAACTGATAAGGAAAATTTCGCACCTGTAAAAAGAAAGGGAAAAGATAAAAAAATAGTATGAGAGAGAGAGAGAGAGAGAGAGAGAGAGAGAGAGAGAGAGAGAGAGAGAGAGAGAGAGAGAGAGAGAGAGAGAGAATAAAAAGTGAAGTGAAGAGAATTGAAATGTTAATTATTTGTTGAGTTCGTTAAGAGGAATAAATCATCTTTTCTCTCTGCAATCTGTCTTTTTTTTTTTCTCCCGCTTTTTTTACTCCTCCTCCTCCTCCTCCTCCTCCTCTTTTGCTTCGTCTTTGTCTTCCTCTTCTTCGTCTTTGTCTTCCTTTTCTTCGTCGTCCTCCTTTTCTTTCTCCTTTTTTCAGTTGATGTCGATTTTGTTGTTGTTTACGTGTTCGCATTGTTACTTTTTATTTTACTATTTTATTTATATCGTTGTCTGTCTTTATCAATACATGCTTATTTTGTGTTTTCCCATCCTCCTAATTTTCCTCCTCCTCCTCTTCTTCTTTCTTCTCTTCGTTATCCTTTTCCTCATTGCCTTCTCCTTCGTCTTCATCGTCATCATTTTCTACTTACTTTTCCTCCTTTTCTCATTCACTTTCCTTCCTTCCTTCCTTCCTCCTTTTGTCCTCCTTGTCATCTCCCTCGTTTTTATCATCTACATTTTTTCCCATTTACTTTTCCTCCTTTTCTCATTTACGTTCCTTCCTTCCTCCTCCTCCTCCTCCTCCTCCTCCTCCTCCTGATTGAGTTACTGTCACCGTATCTGTTGACGAGGAGGGGAGTGATAAAAAAATGTCGAGTGTGGCTGCCTCCTATTTCTTCCACCTTTATTCTTTTTTTCCACTAATTGTTTCTTTTATTTGTTTCTACGGCGTTTTCCTTTTATAACCTTTTTTGTGTTTTTTTTCTTCGTTTTTTTATTTTGTGTTTTCTGTACGTCACTAATTTTTCATATTCAAGTATCTTTTTACATTTTCTTTTTATTATATATATTTATTATCTGTACATTTTCCACTCCTTTTCATATGTTATTTACTTTTTATTTCTATTTCTTCTCTTTTTGCTTCGCTTTCTTCAAAATTTGAGAACATTTTCTATTTTCAATTCCTTTTATAATTTTTTTCTTTATTTTTTCTCGTCTTTTTCTTCATTATTCCTTTGTGTTCTTTAAGTCTTATCTTTTTAGTTTGACATATTTCTCTCTTTCATTCTTTTTCGTATCTGTTCAGTATATTCTAAGAAGTTATTAATTTTTCTGTTCTCCTTCACTTTTTTTTTTAATTCATCCAATTCCTCTATTCTCCTCCTTTCTCGTTTTCATTCATTACCTTCCCCGTTCCATTCATTTCCTTCCCTCAAGACGCCTTGTTTTCCACCATTTGTCTTCATTACACCATCGTTCCTTCCTTCCTCTGTTTCGTCTCTATCGTCATTTATTCACGTTAACTCCATTTCCCTTCATTATCCTTTCTCCTGGTGCCTCGCTCTCTCTTGTACTTGCCCGTAGAATGGTTGAAGGGGAAGGAGGAAGTGGGGGAGGAGGAGGAGGAGAAGGAAGGGGAAGAGGAGAAGTTAGAGGAGGAAGAGGAAGAAGAGGAAGGGAATGAGATATGATGAATAGGAAAAGATGCAAGAGGGACATCCTAAAAAAAATAAAAAAAATAAAGGAAAGGAAAATAAATAATGAAGTAGAATAAAGAATAAAGAAAGAGGAGTAGGAGGAATACAATCAAAAATGCCTAGGAAAAGAAGGAAGAGAAGGAGGAGGTACTGGAATAAGAGAAAAAAAGTAGAGGAACATTATACAAAAAAAGACAAAATTAAGTGAGAGGAAAAAAAAGATAAGAAGACGGAAGAATAAAAGTGAGGAGTAAAAGAAAGACGATTGGAAGCCATGTGTGGAAGAGGAGGAGGAGGAAGAAGAGGAGGAGGAGGACGAGAAAGGATATCAGGAGGAGGAGGAGGACGAGGACGAGGCTACAGGGCGGCTCATATAGTGGATGGGATAGCAAATTGACTTTCATCTGGGTATCAACTGGCGCAGATTTTTAAAGGTGGGCGGAAGGGGTCGAACCACGGGAGGGAAACGAAGGAGAATGGGGTTGGAAAATGAGACAAAGCCGGCGTGGTGTGGTAATGGAGAGCTAATGGGGGAGGGGGGAACTAATAGGTGAATGGGCAGCAGCTGTGGACATAGAGGATAATGGGAGACGATAATGAGGTGGAATTGTGAGTGAAGGGAACGTGATAGAATTAAATGGTGATGGGGTGGTGATGATGGGAATGGGGGAGTTTTGGATGGGGTGAAGGGAAAGGGGAAGGGAGTGAAGATGTAGATGGGGACTAAGAGAGATGAAGAGGGTGGAAGCTTGTAAGTGGAGACCCAAAAATGGCGGAAAAGTGGAACGAGATGGGAATATGAAACTTGAGTGGGAGGGAAAAAAGATGATGGGTGCTCATAGATAGTTTATTAGATTTTATAGAGTTTATTGGTGATGTAGAAGGGCTATAGATGCCTTGATGATGGGATAGAGGGCGAGAGAAGTGATGGTGATAGGAGAGATATGAGGAGGAGAGGGAGAGGAGGAGGAGGAGGAGGAGGAAGAAGAGAGGAGGAGGAGGAGGAGAGATAATGGAACAGACGTGAACACCACTGAATGAGCAACCCTAGACAGCAACCTGAGACCGTGTGTGTGTGTGTGTGTGTGTGTGTGTGTGTGTGTGTGTGTGTGTGTGTGTACATTGTTACCTACCTTTAGTCTCCCCTCGTGTGTGCATGGCTGGTTGTGATTGGCTGTTTGCCCACCCACGCCGTGACGTCAGTAAATCCCAAGGCGTTGATTGGCTCACTGCCCTGATGACGTCATGAAGGGAAATGTAAACACTGAAAGGCTCGGAAGTATAGATGAATGGAGAGATGAAGAGATGGAAACAGTGGACAATATAGATGAAGGGATTCGAAGACCTGAATTGGATAGAAAGTAAAGAAAGATGAAGTGTTGCGAATGGCGAGAGGATAAGAGATGGATGGAGGGAATAATGGAAAAAAATAGATGATTGAAGAGATTGAAGAGATCAACAAAACAATACAGATGGAGGGAATGGAAGACAGCAGTAGAATAGAGAGAATGGTAGATAAGAAAAATGGAGTGTTATGAATGAATTGATGGATGGAGGGAATAATGGAAAAAAAAGAAGATCGATGATGATAACAGGAGAGTAGAAAATAAAGGAAAGATATAGAGAGAAGGGAGGAGATGAAAGAATGACATTGGAAGGACTGAATGAAACAAGGGCAGCTTGGATAGACTGATTGATGGGTGGGGACACACACACACACACACACACACACACACACACACACACACTACAATTAAAACACGTCTAAAAACAAAACACATGAACAAAATGAAAAGAAAAATATGATAATGAGGATATTGTACATTTAAAACGCCTCATTAGCCCTGACAAATACAAATGACAGACAAATTAAATAAAAGCGGATGAGTCGATTAAAGAGCGCTTAGGCCGAGCAAAACATAAAAGACTACCACTTTTAAAGAGTAGCGAAGCAAGAGATTGAACGTAAAGAGTTGAAAACATTGACTGAAAGAGAGAATTTAATGGAACACACACGGTCTGCTTCACCATCAATTTGCGTGTGTGTGTGTGTGTGTGTGTGTGTGTGTGTGTGTGTGTGTGTGTGTGTCACAATCGAAACAGCTGTGTATGTATATGTATTTCAACGGGCCTGGGATGCACTTTTATACATAGGATACGGCCATTGTGTGTGTGTGTGTGTGTGTGTGTGTGTGTGTGTGTGTGTGTGTGTGTGTGTGTGTGTTTGTGTGTTTGTGTGAAGAGAAATATGGTTGAAAAATGGCTGTATATATTTCCTTTAGTGTTTTTTTACCTCCTATGCACCTGTGGACCAATTTGTTTACCTCCCTTTCCTCCCCCTTCCTAACCCTTCCTTCTCTCCTACACCCCTTTCCTCTACATTACTTTTTACCTGTCATGTGTACCTTTCCTCCTCTATACTCTCCCTTACCCTCCATTTTTTTCCCTAAGCCAATTTGTTTTAGTACCTTTTTTTTCCCTCTCATCTTTCCTATCTACAACTTCACAGACACATATGTTTTCCCCTCCTTGTTACTCTACCCTTTTATCCTTCCAGTTTTTCCTCTTTCTATCTACATTTACACACACGTTTTTTTTTCCCCTATTCTATTCCACCTTACATTCTTCCATATCTTTATTTTTTATCCCCGTTTTCACACCGATATTTTTTTCCTAACTTGTTATTCTACTCTTTCCTACTTCAGTTTTTTCCCATATCTTTATTTTCATCTCCTTTTTCACATCCATATTTTTCCCTAACCTGTTATTCTGCCCAATCCTCCATCCATTTTTCTTCATCTGTTTTTTTTAGCTAAATTTTCACACCTATATTTTTCTCTAACCTGTTTTTCTGGTCTTTCCTCCTTCCAATTTTCCTCATTTTTGTTTTATCTACTCGTTCACACCCACATATTTTTCCCTCTTCTATATTAGTCTACCTTTTCCTCCTTCCATTTTCCTCCCATGTTTTACTTTATTTACATTTCCAAACATATCTACGTTTTTTCCCCTTCTATGTTATTCTACTTTTCCTCCTTCCATTCTCCCCCATCTTCATCTTATCTACACGTTCACACACCCACATATATTTCCCACTTCCATGATGTTCTACCTCTTCCTCCTTCCATTTTCCCCCATTTTTAACTTTATTTACATTTCCAAACATATCTACGTTTTTTCCCCTTCTATGTTATTTTACCCTTTCCTCCTTCCATTTTTCACCTCATCTTCATCTTATCTACACGTTCACACACCCACATTTTTTCTCTTCCATATTAGTCTACCCTTTTCCTCACAATTTTTCCTATGTACCCCCTCACACCCGCCCATCTAACCTTCCCATCTCATCATAAAACCGAACTGCCACCTCACCTTTACTACGCTCCCCACTTCCACACCTCACCCCCCCCCCTTCCCCCATCTGCCCCCCGCTGCCCCCCTTTAAAAAAACAGTATCACCATCGTATATTTCCATCGTTAGCATAAAATCACTCACGCACATGACCATCCCTGTAGTTTAATTCCACGTTTTTTTATTCCTTCTCGTTTTCAGCTCTCGTTAAAGGGAGTTTGGGAAGTGGGGAGAGAGGGAGAGAGGGAGAGGGAGGGGAGGGAGTCATATTTCTCTTGTCTTTTACACTTGTCATGGGGAGGAGGAGGAGGAGGAGGAGGAGGAGAAGGAGGAGGAGGAAGAGGAGGAGGGTGTCAATGGAGTAAGGATAATAGGTATGTGGAAAAGAAGAGAGAGAAAGGAAGTAATGATGAGAGAGAGAGAGAGAGAGAGAGAGAGAGAGAGAGAGAGAGAGAGAGAGAGAGAGAGAGAGAGAGAGAGATAATGGAGGCGAGCCAAGTCATCTTCATCGCACGGTCAATTAGAAGGAGAAAGCGACTCCATCAAGCTAATTAATTTATATCTTGTTGAGACCCTAAACTTGGCTTGTCAGGAGGGAAGGGAGGGAAGGGAGGGAAAAGGGAGAGCGGGGAGAGAAAAGGAAAGACAGTGGGAAAGGGATCATAAGAAGGAATGGGACAGTAAGGAGAGGGGAAACAAAGAGAGGAGGAACAAATAGAAGGGGGAATGAATGAGTAGAAGTGGCGTAGAGGTAAAAGTGGGATTAAATTTGAGAAAGAAAGGTAAAGGAAGCGTAAGAAGGAAGGAGGACAATTAGGAGAGAGAAAATAAAGGTAGAGCGACTAGGAAGAGGGAATGAATGTGTATAAGAGGAAAGAGGAAGGGAAAGGTAGATGAAAAAGGAAATAGCAGGTGAGGGGAAGAGCAGGTAAAGGGAAGGAAGGAGGACAATTAGAAGAGAGAGAAAAGAAAGGTAAAGTGACTAGGAAGGGGGATTAATGTGTATAAGAGGAAAGAGGAAGGGAAAGGTAGATGAAAACGGAAATAGCAGGTGAGGAGAGGAGCAGATAAAGGGAGGGAAGGACAATTAGGAGAGGGAAAAGAAAGGTAGAAAAAGTGACTAGGAAGGGGAAATGAATGTGTATAAGACGAAAGAGGAAGGGAAAGGTAGATGAAAACGGAAATAGCAGGTGAGGGGAGGAGCAGGTAAAGGGAGGAAAGGAGGACAATTAGGAGAGGGAAAAGAAAGGTAGAAAAAGTGACTAGGAAGGGGGAATGAATGTGTATAAGAGGAAAGAGGAAGGGAAAGGGAGATGAAAACGGAAATAGCAGGTGAGGGGAGGAACAGGTAAAGGGAGGAAAGGAGAAATGAGTGAGAGGAGATTACATGATAAGACGGAGAGGAGAGGAAAGGGGGATGAAGAAGGAAATGCTAGGTAAGGGGAAGGGCAGGTAAGGGTAGGAAAGTACAGGTGAGAGAAGGTGGTACTCTCCCTCTCTGCCCTAATCACTCTTCTCTCTTCTCTCCCTCTCCTTCCTCTTTGCCCCCTTTTCCCTCGTTTTCCTCTTCCTACTTCCCTCTTTGCTCATCTTTTCCCTCGTTTTCCTCCTTCTCCTTCCCTCTCTCCTCTCCTCTTTTTCCTCCTTCCCTCGTTTCCTTTCCTCTCCTTCCTTCTTTGCTCCCTTTTCCTTCGTTTTCCTCTTCCCCCTTCCCTCTTTGCTCATCTTTTCCTTCGTTTTCCTCCTTCTCCTTACCTCTTGGCTCTCCTTTTCCCTCCTACTTCCCTCGTTTTCCTTCCTCTCCTTCCTTTTTTTCCCCTTTTCCCTCGTTTTCCTCTTCCTCCTTCCCTCTTTGCTCACCCTTTCCCTTGTTTTCCTCCTTCTCCTTACCTTTTTCGTCTCCTTCTCCCTCCTCCTTCCCTCGTTTTCCTTCCTCCGTTCCTCTTTCCTCCCCTTTTCCCTCGTTTTCCTCCTCCTCCCTCCCTCTTTCCTCCCTTTTTCCTTCGTTTTCCTCCTCCTCCCTCCTTCTTTTCTACCCTTTCACTACGTTTTCCTCTTCCTTCTTAACACTTTATTTCCCTTTCCACTCGTTTTCCTCCTCCACCTTCCCTTTTTGCTTTCCTTTTCCCTCCTTTCCCTCCTTCTTCTTCCCTCTTTGCTTCCCTTTCCCTCGCTTCCCTCCTCCAATTCACCATCCCTCCCACACATATTCCACACACCGTCGGCTTTTTAATTGTTTGTTTAGCTTTAAGGCCTCGTGGTATTTATTTTGTCTAATTGGCGTGTGATATTTATTCCCCTCCGCCGGCTTGTTCATGGCTCGGCGCGGGGAGGAGTATTCATGGAAACTAACTCTGCTTTAAACACGGCTGTCTGTTTTGATTTGGTTCGCCCCCCCCCCTCCCCCCACCTCTCTCTCTCTCTCTCTCTCTCTCTCTCTCTCTCTCTCTTAATAATCTAATAATCTTGTCAGTTTCCCTCTCAAGTGTAACTATATTAAAACGTCTACTTACGTCATGTTATTCTCTCTCTCTCTCTCTCTCTCTCTCTCTCTCTCTCTCTCTCTCTCTCGACTATATTTATTTCGGTATTTTCTCTCTATTTTCCTTTTATTCGCTATCTGTTCTCTGTATTTTGTTTCAACTTCACCTTTCTCGTTTTTCATATTTCCACTCGTATATTCTTGCCCGCTGTTTTGTTTCATCCCGCTTCACCTTTGTGGCTATCATGTTTTTCGGCGCCGTTTTGGGAGTGGAGTTTCGTGGTTGCTGTTTTCTTTTTGAGGGTTTGTATTTTATTTTTGTTCTTTCGTCTTTTCGTGTTAGTTTTTTCTTCTCCACTCGTCTTTTCTTTTCTCTTTGGCATCCTTAAGTTTTAGTTTTCTGGTATTTCACTTCTTCCTTGCTCCTCTTCTGCTTTTTGTATTTACTCTTTCTCATGTGATTTCGTTCTGCAGTTAATTCTCCTTCGTTCGATTATCCCTTCCTTTGCTTTTTTGACTCTCAATTTAACTTCTTCATATTTATTACTCTTTTAGTTTTTTCCTATTTCTCTTACGTACCCTTTCCTTCCTTTTTTTACATAATTTTTTTTTATCGGAGTCATGCAACAAAGAAATGAAAGTATAATGAAAAAATGTATAAACCACCAAAATAAAGCTTAAAACAATGGAGATTTAAAAGCGCAAGCCAAAGGGAAACAATAAAGAAAACAAACAGGATGAAAATGCACAAAACAAAACAACGTAAAATTTTAAAAAACGAGAAAAAAAGAGAAGCGGAGGGCGAATAAGCAGACCAAACCAACAACAGAAAGAATAAACAGGAGGATGGCAGTGTGGTCTTTCCCCTCTCAAACCAGACCAAGGAAGGGCCGTGAGGGGAGACTTGTTGCCCCTCTATGGACGAGTCTGGCCGGGCGCGACGCCTCCCCTCCTGCCCTCGTTTGCCAGGCGACTTTGACATTCAGGGAAGAGGGGAAAATTGAGGGGAAGTGAGCGTGTGAGGATGAGCTGAGGGTAAATGGTGTGTGTAGGGCCGGTGAGGGGAGGAAGAAGGAGAGAGGATAGGGGAGGGAGGAGGTGGGAAGAGGAGGAGGGGTCAGATAGGTAAGGGGAGGAAGGTGGAGGCGACAGGTAGATAAGGGGAGCGAGGAGGAGGAGGAGGAAGCAGCAGCAGATAAGGAAGGGAAGGTAGGAGAAAGAGGCAGGTAGGTAAGGGGAGGGAGAAAGAGGAGGAGGGGACAGGGAGGTAAGGGGAGAGAAGGGAACAGCTTGATAGGGAGGTAGTTAGGTAAGGTGTTGTCAGGTAAGGTAAGGGGAAGGAATAGGAGGAGGAGACAGGGAGGTAAGGGGAGAGAAGGGAACAGGTTGATAGGGTGGTAGTTAGGTAAGGTGTTGTCAGGTAAGGTAAGGGGAGGGAAAAGGAGGAGAAAGGTAGATGAGGGAATGTTAGGGGAAGTAAAGGAGAGATAAGGGGAAAGGTAGGTAGGTAGGTAGGCAGGTAGGTAGGGGAGTTTGTCAAGGGAAGTAAAGGGAAAAAGTTGAATATGGCTCTGGAATGTGAGGGGAGGAAGGGAAAGGGAGAAAAAAGAGGGTACGGAGTTTATTAGGTTAGGAGAGGAAAGGGAGGGAGGGAGTTTGCGAGGAAAGTTTAGCGAAAGCAAGTGTGTGGATGAATAAAAAATACGAGTAAGGGGAAAGAGAGAAAAGGAGAGGATGGTAAAAAAAATCTTGAAGAGGGGAAGGGAAGTGAAATGTGTATGATAGAGAGTGATGAGAGTGTAGATAGGCAGAAGAAAAAATAGTGTTAGGGAGAGGGGAAAGTGAGAGGAAGGAAAAAAACGTAAAGACCAGTTAAGGGGAAAGAGATGACGACCTAACGTACGGCAATACAAGAAATTAAGTTAAATATGTGAGAGGAACGAAAGAAGAGGAGGGGAAGTAGTAAGGGGCAGAAAAAAGAGAGGAGAGAAAAGATAAGAGTAGAGAATAGAGTAAAAGTGTGTAGATGAGAGGAGAGGCAAGAAATGTTAAACGTAGAACGAGAAAAAATAATTGCGAGATGAAAGGAGAGAGGGGACAGAAAAGGAAGGGAGGAGGAAAGGGAATATGAGAAAGAGGGAGACGGAGACGAAGAGGGAAAGGGAAAGGGAAAGGGAAAGTGAGAGTGAGAGTAAGAGAAGTAAAGAGAGAAGAAAATGATGACACAAGGGAAAGGAAGAAGGGAAGAGGAAATGTAGGGGAAGTGAGGATAAAGGAAGAGATTGCAGAAGGGAAAGAAGGGGTTAAGAGGTAAGGTAGAAGTGAGTGAACAGAAAGGAAAGGAAGGATGGAATATGAAAAACAAAACATGGGGAAGTAAAGGGGTAGAGAGAGAACAGAAGAGTAAGGAAAGAGGGAACAGGGAAGCTAGGAGTTGAGGTTTGAGTGGGTAAACAGTTGAGGGGAAAGCCATGGAATGCTAAACGTAATACAAGCTGGTGGAAGTGAGGGGAAAGGGCTGCGAGGAGGGGAGCGGGTGAGGGGAGGCAAGCAGAGGGGAGATAAGAGGGGAGTTTGGCGAGAGTTTTGGGTCACTGGTCCAGCTATTGATCAGTGACTGTGTGTGTGTTAGCTTACCTGGCAACGGACCTACCTGGGTGTACCTGTGTGCCGCATCTACCTTATATATTCACACAGCCACCGCCGCTTCTTGTCTACCTGAATTTCTTTAGACAGACGGATGGATAAATGAAAGGAATGGAAAGTAAGCGAAGAGTAATGATGATAGAAGGAGGAGGAGAGAGACAAAGCAAGAGAACAGACAGATAATGTGACAGACAGAGGACTGGATACCTATTTTTTAATCTAGCAAATCTATCTTAATATTTCACGTAATTTTCTTTTTCATGAATGTCAATTAAGTTATATGCTCGTTATCTATCTTTGCACTTTTTCTTTGTCTTCTGTATTTTCTATATTTACTCGTATGTTCTTTTCTGGGTTTCCACAGGTATATATTTTCTATGTCAATAATACCAATAACACAACTTCAACATACAGGCACAAACTACTATATTCCTAACTCTTCTTTACATTCACCTCTCCATCGTCAAACAACCTTCAAAGATACACACAAGAACACATCTACACATACTAATACACCACCTTCACATACACACGCACACACACACACACAAAGAGAAACAGGTAATACTTATAATTATATACACACACACTTCTACGTATACATGCAGGAGTCACTTTACACGACTACACATCAATCATCCTGCTACGGTATATCGCTGCGCTAAGTATGAGTGGCAGACAGTATTTGCCAGCGGTGTAACTCATTCAGTGGACGTCATGTTAACTCTAAATTTTTCTCGTCCAAAGTGTCACGTCTCGTCCAGGTGTGCCGAGCCAGGTAATGATATTGCCTCCCACGTGAAGCTGTAGATGAGCCTGAAAAATTGGTGTCATGTTAAAGTTTTAGACAAAGAGGGAAGGGACGGGAGGGAGAGGGGGCGAGAGGAGGCAAGAGGGAGGGAGGATGGCGCGAGGGGGGGGAAACTGGGATAGAGGGGCGAAAGGGGAGGGAGGGAGAGCGGGCGAGAGGAGGCAAGAGAGAGGGAGAGGGGGCAAGAGGGAGGGAATATGAGGTAGAGGGAGACGGAGACGGAGAGGGAAAGGGAAAGAGAGAGAGAGAGAGAGAGAGAGAGAGAGAGAGAGAGAGAGAGAGAGAGAGAGAGAGAGAGAGAGAGAGAGAGAGAGAGAGAGAGAGAGAGAGAGAGAGAGAGAGAGAGAGAGAGAGAGAGAGAGAGAGTAATCCATATTCACAGATCCATCACGACTCCACGTGAATTATCTTTAAAGTTTAAACACACACACACACACACACACACACACACACACACACACACACACACACACACACACACACACACACACACACACACACACACACACACACACACACACACACACACACACACACACACAGAGTAATCCATATTCACAGATCCTTCACAACTACACGTGAATTATCTCTAATGTTTAAACACACACACACACACACACACACACACACACACACACACACACACACACACGAGACTTTACAATTTGCTCTGGTCAAAACTCCCCTACAGTTGGAGAGGGGAGAAAGAGAAAGAGAGGGAGAGAGGGAGGGAGGGGAGAGGGAAGGTGGAGAAAAATGGGAGGTGAAACTAGGCGAGACAGGTGGAGGGAAGGGAGGAGAGAGGAGGAAAGATAGGGAGAGAAGAGGAGGGGGAGGAGGAGGAGGAGGAGGAGGGAATAAAAGAGGAGGAGAATATGAAAGAGGAGGACGTTAGGTAGGGAAGGTGAGTGAGAGTGAGAGAGGGAGGAAAAGAGGAAGGTGATAAGGGTGAGAATGAGAGAAACGGAAAGAATGGAGAAAAGATAATGAAAAAAATAGTAAATCATCGTATAAGTGAGAATAAAGATAGGGAACAGGAGAGGTAAAGATGAACGGGAAACCTAAGATAAAAACTACAATTCGTAAATACAGATATCAATTCTATTACATTAAACTCACAATAACAACTTTTTTTCCTCGTTATCAAATTATCGACTGGAACCCAATACCTATCACTGGTTTCGTCATACCTCGATCGATGTTTAACGGCTTCACAATTCTCAACGTTTCAGTGTAATCCGGAACCTCTAGGCGTATCGTCAGGTGAGTGCCCGTACCCTTACCTGCCACTCCCCCAGGCACGTTTGTTCATACAGGTGTGTCTAATGAGGTGTGTGAGTACGTTGGGGGAGGGGGAAGGGTGCTGAGTGCTGGGGAGGGTGAGGGGGAAGGTGAAGAATAGGGTGCTCAGGTGTGGTGTGTTCAGGGTACGCGTCATGCTTACCTGGGGAATACAAGTACATATTAACTCTTCTTGGTATGGTGAGCAAGCTACTTCGTACGTGTGTGTGTGTGTGTGTGTGTGTGTGTGTGTGTGTGTGTGTGTGTGTTTCCTTGTGCGTGGCTGAGTGATATGTGTACCTCTATTTCATTGTAACGTCCCTTCACTACTTTTCCTCTGCCTCTCTCACTTCTCCTCTTCTCATCCTACACTACTTGTACTCTCCTTCTTTCATCTCTGCTCTTATCCTCTCCCTCCACTTCTAATACTCTCCTTCCCTCACTCCTCCAATCCTGCCTTCTTTCCTTTCTCCATTCACATCCCCTTTCTTTCCTTGCGTTCTCAGACCTCTTTCCTCTTCCCTCTCCTTATTTTTTCCTCCTTTACATCTCCTCATCTTCCAAGCTCCCCTCCTCCTCACTACCCTTCTTCCTCCTCCTCCTCCTCCTCCTCACTCTCCTCATGATCCCTTCCTCTTCCATCCATGTCCAGGTAAACACGCTCTCCATTGATTGAATTTGGCACTCCCGAAAAAAAAAAAAAGCCGGTCGTTTGATGGGAAAACAGAGCAATTAACCTGTCTAATGAAGGTAAATAAATGCCCCGCCGCTCTTCATTACCTGCCCTTTCGTTCCTTCCCTCCAGGTTAATTGTTTTGAGCACCTGGTTTAGCCCATAGCCGGTGCCCAGGTGTGTGTGTGGAAGGGTGTGTTTGTTTTGCTTGTTTTTTTCGTTTTGAGGGAATTTTTGTTTTTTTGTTTTTTCATTGTTGGTTTCTGTTTCCCTTTTTCTCGTGTTTCTCTCTCTCTCTCTCTCTCTCTCTCTCTCTCTCTCTCTCTCACTATACGTTCCCGTCACACACACACACACACACACACACACACACACACACACACACACACACACACAGGGAACTCGACTAAAGGGAGTCAATTTAATAACAGAAAAGGGAAAATAATTGGTCATGTTTTTTTCTAGCAGCAGTTTTGTTTTGTTTTTATATTTCTTAACACTATAACGTTCCTCATTGTCTTTTGTCAGTTCATAATTGTATCTGCTCTATTAGTTTGCACAGTTTTTTATTCTATTGTAGTCCGGCTTTACTAATCACGGAAACATATATATAAAAAAATGAAACGTGCAGCGGAGCCTTTGCGAAATATATGAAACTGTTGATGGGTTTATGTATGTAGTCATGTATTATTTGATAAGTTAATGCGAGTGTTTGAATCGATGCGTGTAATGTGAAGTGAATGTGGAAATGAAAGTATGACTGTATGTGTGTATGACTATATGTATGTAGTCATGTATTATTTGATAAGTTAATGCGAGTGTTTGAATCGATGCGTGTAATGTGAAGTGAATGTGGAAATGAATGTATGACTGTATGTGTGTATGACTATATGTATGTATCTATGTATGTATGTATGTATTTTTTTACGGCAAGGGAAACAGCTTTAAGGCAAAAAACAACAACTAAAAAGCCCGCCAGGCGCTGTACGTATGTTTGTATGTACAGTCAATGAAGTTTTAACTAAGCGATGTTAAGTCAGAAGGAGAAAAGGCTAGATGGGGAGCTAAAGGATCATTAATTAAAAAGCGCCTTAGGCAAACCAGACTCTTCATTATCTTACTCCCTCTCTGCTCTATTCTCCCTTCCCTTCCTTCCCTTTCGTTCCCTTATCCTTACTTCCCTTAACATCCTTTCCCTTCCCTTCCCTTCCCTTCCCTTCCCATCCCTTGCCCTCCACTCCCTTCCCTTCCCTTCCCTTCCCTTCCCTTCCTTGCCTTTCGTTCCCTTATCCTTACTTCCCTTAACATCCCTTCCCTTCCCTTCCCTTCCCTTGCCCTCCACTCCCTTCCCTTCCCTTCCCTTCCCTTCCCTCCCTTCCCTTCCCTTCCCTTCCCTTCCCTTCCTTGCCTTTCGTTCCCTTATCCTTACTTCCCTTAACATCCCTTCCCTTCCCTTCCCTTCCCTTGCCCTCCACTCCCTTCCCTTCCCTTCCCTTCCCTTCCCTTCCTTGCCTTTCGTTCCCTTATCCTTACTTCCCTTAACATCCCTTCTCTTCCCTTCCCTTCCCTTGCCCTCCACTCCCTTCCCTTCCCTTCCCTTCCCTCCCTTCCCTTCCCTTCCCTTCCCTTCCCTTTTCTTTTCTCTTTCTTGTCATTTTTTGTTTCTCTTTTTTCTCCTCGCTCCTCTATCCTCTCCTTTCCTCTCCTTTCCTCTTTTCTTCCTTACCTTCTCTCTCTTTCCTATTCTTCCATCCACTCCATATCTATTCATTCTTATCTCTCTTCCCTTCTCTCTTTCTTATACTCACTTCCCTCCTCCTCCCCCTCCTCCTCTCCTTCCCTCCCTTCTTTCTCCCCCCTCTCTCTCTCTCTCTTCCCCACGACCTCCCCTCGCGGCCACAGGGAAAATAAACTATACAAGACCGAACGTTCCCTGGTAATTGCCGGCTTCACAGGTACAGAGAGATAAATATAAATATATATATATATATATATATATATATATATATAGAGAGAGAGAGAGAGAGAGAGAGAGAGAGAGAGAGAGAGAGAGAGAGAGAGAGAGAGAGAGAGAGAGAGAGAGAGAGAGAGAGAGAGAGAGAGAGAGAGAGAGAGCCGGAGATAGAGACAGAGAGAACCAGAATATTCACTAGGAAAACGAAAAAGAAAATAAAGTAATATAAAGAAAATCGAAATCACGCACATTATAAAGGGGAATAAAAAAGGAGGTAAATATATTAATAGCAGCTGCACTTATCTTTGAAGGAGCTTAAGTACGTGTATATTTGTAAATGGATGGAGGGGGATAATAATGATAATACTAGACACACACTATATTAGCCAGTTGTTAATAAAAGGAGATGAAAGGATGATGGTCGTTGAAGGAAGTGATTGACGGATTGAGATAAAGTGAATAGGGAATTGGATAGGGATTAATAAGAGGAAAGTGTTTATTAGAAAGATAATAAGATAATACAAAGACGATAAGGAAGAGGAGTAGAAGAGTAGTGATTGTTAAAAGGGGAAATTAGAGCATAAGAAGAAAGGAAAATGAGATAATGGGGAAAATAGAGAAGGATATTAGATGTTAAAAAAATGAAAATAATAAAATACCCTAGAAAGGAGTGAGAAGATCGAGACTAGAAAATATATATATAGGGATAATTTAAAGTCAAAAAGGAGAACAATATAATAGAATGAGAAAATAGGAAGTACAATGGAAGCAGATAGGTCGTGGGTGACTGAAGAAGGTAGGATCAAGGGATAGGGAGAATGAAAATGAAGGGATTACACAAAAGGGAAGAATAGGCCGTAGGAGGAACGCATAGGTATAAGAGAAAGAGGGGAGGAGAAAGGGAGAAGGAGAGGGAAGAGGAAGGAAGAGAATGGACATGGGTAAGAATTTATGGTTAAGAAGAGGAAGAGGAGGTGGAAGATAATGGAGAAGGAAAGGAGGAGCATGAGGTAGTGGAAGATGATGGGGAAGGAGGAAGAGGATGAGGAGGTAGTAGTAGAGGATGGGGAAGAGGAGGTGGAGGTGGAGTTGGGGAGACGGATATTAAACGAGGGAAAAAATGAGAGAAAAAAATGGTTATGGAATATGAGATAGTTTCCCCACGTGCCCGGGGAGGAGGTAGCCGGGGAGGGAAAGGGAGGGTAAGGGAAAGGGGTGAGGAGGAGAGGGGAGGGGAAGGGGGAAAGGGGTGAATTTATGCATGCGAGGCCTCTCTTTAAAGGGGTGGGGATCAGGCCTTAATCTTGAAGCCGGGTGTTCTTATTATAGTTTATGGGTGTGCGCGATCAGATCAGGGTGAGGTAAGGGTGGGTTCGCTTGCCCTGTCTTCCTCCGATCAGGGTGTATTAGTGTGAAGTGTTTTTTATCCCTCCTTGTCTCGCTTTTCCTCCTCCTCCTCTTCCTCCTCGTTTTTCCCACTACCTTGTTTTTTCTCCCTTCTCCTCCTCATTTTTATCCTCCTCTTTTGTGCTTTCTATTTTTTCTCGGTGTTTCTTCTTTTTATTATTCTGTTTCTCCTTTTTTTTCTTCATCTTTCTGTTTTCTTCTTCATTATTCTCTATCCATCCTCTTTCATCAGTGTGCATCAGTGTGAAGTGTTTATTTTCTCTGCCTTCTTCCTCCTCCTCTTACTCTTCTTTTTTTTTCTCCTCCCCTCCCTTTCCTCTTTTTCCTCGTTTTCTTCTTTTTCTTCTTTTGAACTGTCTATATTTTTCTTGATTACTTTACTATTTCTCCCTTTTTTCTTCTCCTTTTTGCCCTTCTTCCTCGTCCTTTTCCATACTCTCCCACATTTTGGTTCCGGTAAATTGAATAAGTCTTTTATTTTTTTTCTCCCTCGTTTTCCTTTTTTATTAATTTTCCATATTATTGTTTTTTGTACATGCCAGCCTATAGCGCCAGTAGGCTTTTAATCTAACCAACTGGAAATCCAACGTTATCCAATCTTCTCATCTGCCTCTTTTTATATTATTATTATTCTCTTCACCCCTTTTTGCTTCATCATCTCACTCCTAATTTCCTGCCATTCCATTTTGCCTTCTCCTTTTACATCATCTCATTCCTTTCTCCACGCTTAACCTCACTTATCCACTCTGCATTTCCTCCTCCTTCCTCCCTCTCTTTTCTTCTCTCACCCTCTTCCTCTTCCCCCATTTTCCTTTCTGTTACCTCATCCTATTCCCTTCTCAACGTCTTTCCATGTCTTTTTATCCTCATTTAATTTTCTTTTACTTCTCCGTTTTCCTGCTCTTCCTCCTCCTTCCTCCTTCTATTCTCTCTTTTTCCTATCTTTCTCTTCTCCATTTTCCTTTCTGTTACATCATCTTATCTCTTTCCTCCACGTTTGAATGTCTTTTGATCTTCATTCCATTTTCTTTAACCTATCCGTTTTCCTCTTCCTCCTCCTCCCCCTCCTCATTTGGTCCTCGTATAGATGCTGGGGTCCTGATATCCTCATGGGAAGGGGATTTACCATGAATGCAGAAGGGGAGGAGGAGGATGATAGGGATTAGGTGCAGTTGGGATGAGGCTGATTAAGGATGAGGTATTATAATTATGCTGAGGAGGAACAGGTAGAGCAAGGTAGTGCAAGGTAAGGTAAGGCGAGGTGAGGTGTGTGTGATGGGGCAGGTGAAAGAGAAGGAGAGAGAGGGATTAGAGGAGAGAGCTGAGTAATGGGAGATGATTATGATAAAATTTTGATCCATGGATGATTGATATATTACTACGTAGTTTCTTTTTATTCATTTTTGTGGACAAGTAAATATCTGTTTATAACTATTTCAGGGGAGAGGAAAGGGAATGTGTGATGGGTGTTTGGGAAAATGGGTTAGATATTAGGAGGCGAGGGTATGTGTATGAGGGAATGTGCATGGGAGGGAAAATGGGAGTGTATTTAAGATTTAAGGTGTGTGTGTATATGTGTTTGGGAAGAGATAGGTATGCAGATTAAATTTATGTTGCAGAAGATAGAAAAAGTAACGAGTTTAAGATTATGAAGAGATAATTAATGTGAAGAAAATGAGGAATCCGAAAAATAATCCATCGATCTAAGTGAAAACAGAAAAAAACAAGCTAATGACCAAATAAGTCTAGCTCTTCTTCAACATACACATAATTTTACACATTTTGTCATAGGACTTTAATGTGATCAGAGGAGATAATGCAGTGATTTACCCGTGATTTACCTGTTTGCGTGTGCGGGACTGACTAGATTACCTGTGTTTTGGAAGGGCAGGTATTTTAGGGGGGGGAAGGTGAAGGGAGTGGGAGGGTAGTGGATTTAAGGGGAGGGAATGGAGGGAAGTGAAGGGGTAGTGGTGTTAGGGGGAGAGATGGAGGGGAGTGAAGGGGGAGGGGATGGAAGGAAGTGAGGGGGAAGTGGTGTCAAGGGTGGGGATGAAGAGAATTGAAGGGGTGTGAGTGGTGGTCTTAAGGAAAGGGGATGAAGGGGAGTGAAGGGGTAGTGGTTTTAAGGAAAGGGGATGGAGGGGAGGAGGGAAGAGTAATGGAGGATGTTCTAGTGATGGTGAAGATGTATTTTGATTCATAGAAGTGATGATTGTATTTGCATGTGTGAAAGGGGAAGATGTATGGGAGGAGGGGCGAGGCATTGATGGATGTGACGATGGAGATATTGTATTTGTATTCATAGCAGTGATGTATATATGGAGATTGTGGTGTGGGAGGCGGTGATGTATGGGGTGAGAGGCGGGTGTGGTATGGGTGCGGTATGCGTGTGATTAATTGGGGTGTTGATAACTTGATAATAGGGAAGAAAACAACAGAGGGCTAGTTGCGTATGTGTAAGTGTTGCGTATATAAAGAGTAATGGTATTTCAATCAAGGAAGAAAGGTCAAGGTGAACGCAAATGAGATTGAAAGGTTAAAAAAAAGTGAAATTTACCTTAAGCAAGTAAGATAAAAATAAAATATGCGGTGAGGAAATTTACTCTACAATTAAAATATAGATGCAAAAAATGTGAGAAAGAATAAGAAATAGCGAAACATTAGGAGGAAGACAAGGGAGGAAGGCGATAAAAATAAAGTAAATAAAAGTAAAAGAGGAGAAAATTACGCAAAAAGGGAAAAAAAAAAACAGTAAAATTCGTCGAAAAAAAGACTAAGGAAAAGGAAGAAGACAAATAAGTAAATGAGGTAGAAAATTTATTGAAGAAAAAAGTAGAGGTGGAGAAGAAAGTTTGGCTGAGAGAGGGAAGTAGAGAAGGAATAAGGAATGATTAACGATGCGGAGGAGGAGGAGGTGGAGCCTGAGGAGGAGGAGGTGGAGGAGGATGAAAAGTTTGACATGATCGCCTTCAGGGTATAAGTAACGCTGACGGAGGAATGAAGGAGGAACGGAATGGAGGGGAAGGGATAGGATGGAAGAGGGGGTGGGATGAGTGAAGAACGGAGAGAACAGAGGGTATAGAAGGCGGTGGAAGGGTGAAAAAGGGCGGGAACGGAGAGGGAAGGAGGAAGAAAGGAAGCCCATTACCATAACCACAGATTAGGTCATCACTCAGAGCCAGGACCTCAGGTGATACACAAGACAGGTAAAAGACACACACGCAGGTACACATACATTGTAAATTATCACACGGACATACACCTGGACACATACATCGATACAGGGAGACAAACAAACACACGATCATACATACATTAAGACGCACAGAAAAAAAAGACTGACAGGCAATTATACATACAGCAATACATACACACAGATACAGATAGGTAGGTAGGCACAATCAAGAAAGCTAGTGAAAAAAAGGCACAAATACTTACAATATATAATTATCCACATATATACACACACACGAACGAACAGCTGAACACAATCACTCACAGGTAATTAAGAAAACTGAGTATGGACAAGGAGCCAGTCAGGTGCCCACAGGTATGCAGGTACTTGAAGACTTAATGACCAGGTAGAGAGACAGGTAGGTGCAGTGAGGTAGAGAAATTACGAGGCAAAGATAACTTGATGGAAATAGTGGAATTAAGATGTAGAGAAGAACACCCAGAGAAATAGGTATTGAGATTGATGGATAGATAGATAGATATATAGATTGATAGAGATAATACGTTGGAAAAGATAAAGAAAAAAACAGAAAACGAGAAAACGCAGTAAATGATAGAGAGAAAGATTATGGAGTCTCTCTCTCTCTCTCTCTCTCTCTCTCTCTCTCTCTCTCTCTCTCTCTCTCTCTCCTTTCAACTTCATTTTGTGGTCGTAAACCCTAAAAAAAAAAAAAATAAATCTCCACATTAGAGGATGAAAGTTGACGTTTTCCTTATAGCGTAGCCTCCCCCTCCCCCTCCACTTCCTCCTCCTCTTCCTCCTCCTCCTCCTCCTCCTCCGCCATTTTTTCTCCTCTCCCTCCCTTCAACGTTCTTCCTTTCGCAGTTATTTTTGTGGAGAATTTTGAGGTGTGTATTATTTATGAGAGAGAGAGAGAGAGAGAGAGAGAGAGAGAGAGAGAGAGAGAGAGAGAGAGAGAGAGAGAGAGAGAGAGAGAGAGAGAGAGAGAGAGAGAGAGAGAGAGAGAGAGAGAGAGAGATTTATGGGTAATAAGACTCCACACATCCGTCACCCGTGTGGACCAAAACCTAAATTTCTACGAAGTGATGCATTGCCTTCCTTCCTTCCTTCCTTCCTTTCTTCCTTCCTTCCTTTCTTCCTTCCTTTCTTCCTTCCTTCCTTCCTTTCTTCCGTCCTTTCTTCCTTCGTGTCTTCGTTTTTTCCTTTCTTCGTCCCTTTCTTCACAAGTTTTTATTCCTCTTTTTATATTCATCGCATTTTGTTTTATTTTTTCTCAGTTTGTTCTCTCTCTCTCTCTCTCTCTCTCAGTGTATCTAGTTAATTTTAATCCCGAATTTGTCATCAATTTTCGCTTACTACTATATACTTTTATCACTTGCAACCCCTCCCCCCTTCCGTCGTGTGTGTGTGTGTGTGTGTGTGTGTGTGTGTGTGTGTGTGTGTGTGTGTGAGGTTAATCTTGACCAGCAAAAACAAACAAATCAGGAAGAGTGGCACCTTTAAATCACCTCAGTATTTTTTCCCATTACACCTGGCTTTGATTAAGAGAGAGAGAGAGAGAGAGAGAGAGAGAGAGAGAGAGAGAGAGAGAGAGAGAGAGAGAGAGAGAGAGAGAGAGAGAGAGAGAGAGAGAGAGAGAGACATATCGGGTAACAAAAATGCTTACACGAGCAGAAAATTACACACACACACACACACACACACACACACACACACACACACACACACACACACACACACACACACACACACACACACACACACACACACATACGTCTAACGAAGAAGCTCAGTTTGTTTCATCTCCGGACTTTAAAAGAACTGAAAGATTTCTTTGAAGTTACTCTCCGCCTTTGCTCCTTCCCCTCCTCCTTCCCATTCCCCTTCCTTTTTTCCTCCCTCCTCTCTTCCTTCCCCTTTCCCCTTTACCTTTCCCGTCTTTTCTTCTCATCTCGCCTACCCATTCCTTTGTCTCCTCATATCTAAATTTTCACCTCCCTTCCTATATTTAATTTTTTTCCCTTACCCTTAATTCTCCCCTTCTTTTTCCTTACCCTCTTCTTTTCTCCTCCCTTTCTTTCTCCCTTCCTCCTCCATAGTTACGTAATGAAAAAAAGAGTTTGAACGTGATAGAAGAAGAAAAGGAGGAAGAGGAGGAGCAACCTGAAAATAAAAAAAACTACTGTGTTTGACCTCATCACACACACACACACACACACACACACACACACACTCACACTCACACTCACTCACCTCCCGCCCCCTCACTCACACACACCTGTCTACTTCAATCTCATAAATGGCAGGTATTACTCTCGCCCCGCCTCTTCTGTCTAATCGTCAGGGTTCAAAGGCGGTTGAGTCCTTTTTGTGAGCCTTCTGATCCTCGCTACTTAGGATCGGAAGTAAAAACACACTCCTAATAAACGCAGAGAAAAAAAAAAGGGTTGGCGATATATACCCTTTTGCTCTCGGCCTCAAAAAACGCTTCGAGGAAAAATTAATTAAAAAAGTATTGTTGTCAGAGGGATAAAAAATCGTATTCGTTGATCAGAAAGTCACAGCGATATGCAAATTATGTTGACCGGGAAGCGACGCGGAAATAATTTAAAAAAAGAATGGGAAAAATTAATAAGCTCGTGATCGAAAAATGATGGATGTGCACAGTATGAAAAAAAAAAAAAGGATTCTCGACGTTTTATTGAGAGTATCCGAACGAATGAGAAGGTAAAGCACTATTGGCGGAGAGTGATAAATAACGTAAACATGAAATTTTTGCTTGTGTGTTTCTCTTGGAAGGCAAAATAAACTTGGGAAAATATAAACAATGCCTCAAATAATTAACATCTTTCTATATAGACCATAAAAGGTAAAGATGTGCATAAATATTACTTTGAGAGGGACGAGTTATTATACTAAACTTGATTGAATGCTGCTAGAAATAGATCATAAGCGATAGATCCACATACATACATATTAATTTAGAAGGGATGGGATATTATGAGTTAGGAGTAAAATAAGAATGAAAAACAAAAGAGTGGGCAGAGTAAGCTACCAAAATGCTACATAATTACATGAAGAAAATCAGAAGAAAACGTGTTATCTGTTAAATCGTAAAAGGTGTATCGAAAATTTTAAACATAGAAATTGAGAAACATCGTCATGCTCTTGCAAAAATAAAGTTAATTACGGAAGCAAACAGAAGCAAAATGACAAAAAAGGGCATGATAAGACACGACTGACAAATAACTTAATGCTATGACAATAGGAAAAGTAGAAAATACACAAAAAAATGAAAGAAAAACAAAAAAAGACACTTGTTACTCTAATAAGGTAAATAAAAGAAAATAGAAAATAATAAAAGAAAAACAAATAATACACGACCAACAAAAAACCTCAGTACTATAATAATAATAAGAAAAAAATATGAAAATACAAAAATAACGAAAAGAACAAAAATAAAGATACCTTAATACGAAAAACAAAAACAATACCGTGGAGTCAGAGGCGTAAGACAGGTGAATGAAAGGCGAGACGGAGGCGAATCAAATAACCTTTTTCTCTCGTATCGGGTAACGAAGGTGAGGCGGGGAGCCGATAGCGACAGGTAAACCATTGCACCTGGGGCCATTACCTCGCTATTGACGCCCACGCACCGCTGCATTTCCCTCCCGGATATAAAGAACGGAGCCGTGGGGTGGTGGAGGCTGCGGAAGGGGGGAGAGGTGGAGGCTGCGGATGAAGTGAGGTGAGGGGTGTGGGGGTGGAAGAGGAAAGGGGGAGGTGGAGTCTGTGGAAGAGGGAAGGGGAGTGGTGGAGTCTGAGGAAGAGGGAAATGAATGGAAAAAGGAAGGGAGTGAGAGAGGCTGTGGAAGAGGAAGAATGGAAGAGGGGAGATGGGGAAGTGGAGGATGCGTGTGGAAGAGGAAAGGGGTGGTGGAGAGAGGTGGAAGAGAGGTGTAGTTTGTGGAAAGGGGTGTTCAGTTTCAGTGGGAAGGAAGCTATGAAGGTGTTGTGGTGGTAGTGGTGGAGGAGAAATGTGGAAGAGAAGGATAGTTTGTGGAAGGTGGTGGTGTAGCTGTGGAAGGAAAGGGAGAGCTTGTGTGGATGGGTATTTGAGGTGGAGGAAAGAGGATGTGCTTGTGGAGTAATTGAAATGAAGTGGATTGGTCTCTTGAATATGTGGAGAAGCGTGGAAGAAAGTGGAGGCAAGGGAAGAAGGAGAAGGAGAAAAGACTCAATAAACAGAACAGCCTAAAGCAAATTGAAAAAAAAAAAGTGGAAGAGATAATTTAGATAAAGGGGCCTGAAGGGAACACAAGAGTATGCAAGGGAAGTGGAAGAAGAACCGGTGGAGAGGTGAAGGTGGAGGGGCCGAGAGGGAGCTAGACAGTCTATTTCCTGGAGGTATTTTTTCTCTCATGCCTTGGAGGATCAGGAGGAGGAAGAGGAGGAGGAGGAGGAGGAAGAGGAGGAAAGATTGTGTCGCCCGTATTCAGTGTTTCTCTCCAAGGGGTTTGTTATCGACTTTTGTTTTGTTTAGGAGAGAAGAAGGAACGTAGGCGGAGGCTGGAGGGAGGTAAAGGAAGAAGGGAGGAAAGGAGGGAGAGACGCAAGGGAGGCAGGGAGGGAGTGTGATAGAATGAAGAGGTCAGGGAGAGTTGAAGAGTGAGTTCAAAAGGGGAACGTGAGATGAGAAATGTTAGTGAGAATGGAAAGGAAAAGTTTAAATAAGGAAAAGAAGGAAAAGAATAAGAACACATGGTACTAAAAATTATACAGGCTGATGATGATGACAATTATGACGTTTTAACCTCAAAACAAAAAATAAACAGAGCTTATAAATACATGACAGAGTACAGTTGCCAAATATATATTCACTTTCATCCCCAATGCAATAAAAACAGGACACAGCGGAACGGATGAATGTGTTATCAACCTCGTTACTAATGTGTTGTTTGGGGAGCACGGGAGCGTGAGGGAAGGCACATCAATATTGGCTAATGTGATGTATGGACCGGCGGGTGTGTGTGTGGCGCGTGAATATTGGTGGTGGGAATTGTGGGTGCTTAATGGTGGTGGTGGCGGTGAGGGAAAAAGGTAGAAATTGTTGTTGTTGTGTTCATGTTTGGTTTGTATCGATGTTTGTGGTGTTTGGTGTTGCTTAATGAACCACACGTCCTCCTAACTCCTCACATACATTGCCTACCATTACAGTTACTATCTTATCTCTCATTAGTTACCATACAACACATCGTAGGTGCGACTCACCATCATAGTCATTAGTTATAGTTTATATACAACACATCGTAGGCGCGACTACACCATCATATATACAACATATCGTAGGCGCAACTACATGGAGGAGGATGTGAAAGATGTTTGTATAGTTTTGGTAATTGTGGTAGTGGTGGTGGTGGTTTGGGTTATAGTGGTAGGGATTGTAGTAGGGATTTTGGTGATTATAGTAGTAGAGATGGTGGCGGTAGTTGTGATGGTTGTGCTGGTGGTAGAAATGATGGTTAAGTGGAGGTGGTGGTGGTGGTGGTGGCTTCTTTTGTCTTTGGTGGTGATAATGATAGATGTGATAGAAGTGGAAAAGTTTAGTGGAGGTGATGGTGGAGGCTTCTTTTGTGTGTGGTGATAATAATGGTAGCAATGGAGATGGAAGAGGGTAAGTGGAGGTGGTCGGGTCAGCTTTTATCGGAGGTGGATGAGCATAACGTGACGTCACCGGAAACACTCGGAGAAAAAAGAAAGAATGTAGAAATTGGCGCATTGCGAGAAGAACCAAAATCTAAAATAATGCAGAAGAACACGCTTGAAAATTACAGACAAGGAGGAGGAAGAAGTGCATTCGACGGAGCTGCAACACAAAGAACAAAATTGAAGACTCGAATGCAGCTCACACGCTCACATGAAGAAAAACGCTGGAAGAAAATAAAAAAAAAAATGATAAACCGAGAATTATTACGTGACATTGCAGACTCGGACATTGTAACACAGAGAAGATTTTTGAGATTCTGGGAAAACTCAGTGACCATAAAAAAAGGTTGGGATAATGTTTACCATGAGCGAATGCACGAGGAAGATGTAAAAATAAAAAAAGTCATGGCAAGGGAAGTCGTTCTCGTGATGGCGTTGGATTGAGATTTTGGTGATGATGTTGGAGGTGATGGTGATGATGGTGGTGATGGTGATGGTGATGGTGATGGAGAATTGCAAGAAAACTGTACTGAATGACAAGGAACAAGAAGGATTTGACTTGTATCGAGAAAACGGTACTGCGATAACTATACTTAGAAGAAAATTATGGTTTGCAGCAAGGGTAGAAAATAAGAAGAAAGGGAGAGTTTAAATTGTGAGGCAAATACTAAGAAATAAGTGATGGAACATGGCAGAAGGGGAAAGGGGTTGAAAAATTACCGAGAAATCTTAGTTGGTGGGAAATCAGTGAAAAGGAAAAGGGAAGGTAAAGAAGAGAGAGTAAGAAGAAGAGGTGAGTTTAAAATTGTTAAGCAAATACGAAGAAAGGAGTGATGGAAAATTGAAGGACAGGGAAGGGGTTGAAAATATACTGAAAACATACCGAGAAATCTTAGATGGTTTGAAAAGCAATGAAAAAGAAAAGATAGAAAAATAAAAATAACTCTCTCTCTCTCTCTCTCTCTCTCTCTCTCTCTCTCTCTCTCTCTCTCTCTCTCTCTCTCTTTCAAAATTCTATCGATAAGCCAACTTTTGTTTACCGTTGATAAAAGCGAATATATTTTGGGACTTAGCCCCTGAAAGGAAATTCTCAGAGTTCTCGTGTCGTTTTTCGTACTCGAGAGAGAGAGAGAGAGAGAGAGAGAGAGAGAGAGAGAGAGAGAAATTTTTGTAAATGTGTTTTTTTATATTTACATTATGCAACCTGACCATCTTCATATACAAATGACCAACTGGAGTGATGGACTGAACTGACTGAAAGAAAGGTAAGAAAGAGAAGAAAAGAGAAAGAAAAGAGAAAAAAAGGGTGAAAAGTGCCTTAGCAAGTAGATAAAAAAGATGATTCAGTGTGTGAGAAACTTGCCTTATGAGGACAAACTGAACCATTTAAATCTACACTCTAGAAAGGCGAAGGTTGCGAGGAGACCTGATCGAAATCCATATATGGATGAAGTGGGGGGACCGGCTTCTTACATACTCCTTATGTTCTTATGTAAAACAAAAGGTAAACAAAGAAAGTGAGCGATAAAACAAAATATAAATAAGACAGTGAAAGATAACAAGAAAAAAAAAACCAAGTGAATAAACCAAGAAAACGAAGCAAATAACAAACCAACAAGAGAGAGAGAGAGAGAGAGAGAGAGAGAGAGAGAGAGAGAGAGAGAGAGAGAGAGAGAGAGAGAGAGAGAGAGAGAGAGAGAGATAAAAGACAATGCAAACAAGACAATGAGAGATAAAACAGATCAAAGAAAACGAGAATCCGGCCAGCTCAAGAGACTCGGAAAAGACAAACATCATCAAACAACCGATCAGAAAGACAAACAAACAAATAAACAAACGTGGCCGGTGTCTTTAGTCCGTCTGTTGAAAGTGGAACATGTTTGAATCCCGTTTTATGTCCGGGTTTGAAAGAAGGGGAGGGAGAGGGAGAGGGAGGGAGGGAGAGATTGTGGGAGGGAAAAAGAGAGGAAAGAGTAGGCAGGGAGGTAAAGATCGTAGGCGAGGAAGGGAGGGAAGGGGGGGAGGGAGGTAGGGGAAGAGGAGGAAGGAGAGAGGAGGGAAGGGGAGAGGAGGGAGGGGAGGATGAGAAGCATAGAATGTAATGAATAACACAAGAGAATACATTTTAAAAGCTCCGGTCTCGAGAGGAACAAGAGGAAAAGGAGGAAGAGGAGGAGGAGAAGAAGGAGAAGAAGAAAGAAGAGGAAGAAGAAGAGGAAGAGACTGTAGAATGAGAACAGTGGAATGGAGGAGATGCAAGAGGAGGAGGAGGATCAAGAAAAGGAGGAGGGGGAGGAGGAGGTTGACAGTGAAATGGAGGGGCTGGAAGAGGAGAAGGAGGATCAAGAAGAAAAGGAGAAGGAGGAGGAGGAGGAGGAGGAGGAGGAGGAGGAGGAGGTTAACAGTGAAATGGCGGGTCTGGAAGAGGAGAAGGAGGATCAAGAAGAGGAGGAGGAGGAGGAGGAGGTTAACAGTGAAATGGAGGGTTGCTGGAAGAGGAGAAGGAGGATCAAGAAGAGAAGGAGGAGGAGGTGGAGGAGGAGGTTAACAGTGAAATGGAGGGTCTGGAAGAGGAGAAGGAGAAAGATGAAGAAGAAGAAGAGGATGAAAAGGAGGAGGAAGTGTAGAACATGAGGAACAGAATAGAGAAGGAAAAATCGGTGAGAGGAAAAATGAGGAGGATGAGGATAAGGTTGAGGAGGAGGAAAATTTTGGAGAGAGAGGCAAATTTCTTAAGAGGGGAGAGACGTGCTGCGGAGGGCCTGTCGCTCGTCCTGTTGAGGGGAGGAATATTCGGGGAGCATATTTTTATTTTCAATCTTTTTTTCCTCTTTTTTTTACTTCATTTTATTCCATCCTCTCTGATTTTTCTTCCCCTTGCAACTTTTCTTCCTTTTGCTTTTTTCAGGGAGCATTTTTTATTTTTTTTTATTTTCAGTCTATTTTCCTCCTTTTTTTTACTTTTTTATTCTCATTCAATCTCTTTCTGATCTTTCTTCTCCCCTTTCCAGCTTTTCTTCTATTTTTCTTTTTCATTTAATTTTTTGTTCTTTTTTTGTTCCTTTGCTTTTCATTTTTCCTCTTTTTTAACCCCTAGTTATTCCACCCTTTCTGATTATTCTTCCCCCTTTTCCAACTTTTCTTTTATTATTTTCTTTTCCCTTTTCTTTTTGTCCTTTCTTTGTTTCTCTCATTTTTTCAACTTTTTTCCTCTTTTTTCAACTCCTTTTTATTCCCTACTTTCTGATCTTTCTTCCCTTCCAAATTTCCATCTATTTTTCTATTTTCTTTTCTTTTGTTCTTTTTTTCTTTCTTTTCAACTTTCCTTCCCATTTTGCTTGTTCTTTCTTTCGCTTCATTCCTGGAGGACGAAGAGGAGGAGGAGGAGGAGGAGGAGAGGAGGAGGAGGAGTAGGAGTAGGAGTAGGAGGAGGAGGAGGAGGTACGATTGAATGATTCTGATGTAATTTTTTTCTCTCATGTTCAATCATTCTCCTGTAACTATTTCTCTCAAACTTTATCTCACTATTCAATTAGATTTATAGTCAATCAACCTCTCTCTCTCTCTCTCTCTCTCTCTCTCTCTCTCTCTCTCTCTCTCTCTCTCTCTCTCTCATGCACCGTTCATTAATCTCCATTCATTATTTTCGACTGACGCGCCAAATTTTTCCCTTTCTTCCTCCTTACAATGGTTCTTTTCTCCTCTATTAGCTTTTGTGAAGGAAATTTACGCGTATATCATATTTTGCGGATTTTTCCATTGTTGAATATTATGCCATTTTATTTTATCGCATTTTTTAACTACATTCCGTCTTTGTTTTTCCTTATTATTATAGTGATTTTTTTTATCTTTCCTTCTTATTCCTTTCCGTTCTCCTTTTTGTACTCATCTCCTGTTATCTTTCCTTCACTTCTTTCTCAGTTTATCTTCTACCTTCTCTCTATCCCTTTAATTTCTTCCCTCCTCCTTTCAATCCTTCCTTCCTTCCCTTCTTGCATTCTTTTCGCATTCCTCTTCTCTTCTTACTTCTCCTTCACCTCTGGCTATTTTTATATTTTCTTCCTCCATTCTCTCCACCATTTATTTCTTCTCTCCCCTTCCATTTCGTATTCCTCTCTTCACTTCTTGACCTCTGGCTATTTCTTTTTTTCCTCCTCCATTTCCATCACTCATTTCTCCTCTCTCTCCTTTCCTTCTCTTTCCTCACTCCCATTCGCATCCGTCTCCTCCGGTTATTCCTTATTTTTCCTCTTCCCTCTCTCCACTCCCATCATTCATTCTTTCTCTCTCTCCCTTCCTTCCTTCTGGGTCTTCACTCCCCTTCGTTCGCATGACTTCCTTCCCATCTCTTGTTGACTTTGGGCAAAATAATTTCATTTGGGTTTATTTATTTAATGCTAGACCGTTTCCTCTGTTTGTAAGGCGAGTGTGGAAGGGAGAGGAAGGAAGGGAAGGTGAGGGAAGGTGAGCAACAGGGTGAATTAAGAAGGGAGAGGAAGGAAGGGAAGGTGAGTGAAGGTGAGCGGCAGGGTGAGTTAAGAAGGGAGAGGAAGGAAGGGAAGGTGAGGAAAAGTGAGAGATAGGGTGATTGATCCAGTGAGTTTAGAAGGGAGAGGAAGAGTGAGGGAGAGAAAGGTGAAGGGTGAGGTGAGTTGAAGAAGGTAGAGAAGTGAGAGAGGATAGGAATGTAAGGAAGTGAAGTGGAAGAAGGAAGAAATAAGTGGAGAAACGTGGGGAAAGAAAGGGGAAGAAAGAGGAGGACGAATGTGTGGGTGTGTGTGTGAGAGAGAGAGAGAGAGAGAGAGAGAGAGAGAGAGAGAGAGAGAGAGAGAGAGAGAGAGAGAGAGAGAGAGAGAGAGAATAAAGGGTAGTTTTTTTCATATTTCTCCATTTTTCTTCTGACATTACTCTTTCTTCTCCTCCTCCTCCTCCTCCTCCTCATCATCATCATCATCATGCTTCTTCTCCTTCTCCTGCCTCCTTTGTTCAGAAAATACTCTCTTCGTCCTCTGTTCACTCTTCCCCCCTCCTCCTCCTCCTCCTCCTCCTCCTCTCCCGTTGATTGTTGGGGTCTTTTTTTTTACCACTTCGAATTTTATCTCTTTTCCTCTCCCACCTGTGAATATCCCTTTCGTGTGTACCACAGAGAAATATGAAACGTACGTACATTCTTAATCGTTACACACACACACACACACACACACACACACACACATATATATATATATATATATATATATATATATATATATATATATATATATATATATATATATATATATATATATATATTTATTTATTACGACTTTAGGATGCATCGGTCTCTCTCTCCCATCCGTCCATGGCAAATTGGGTACGCGAAGACTTACTGAGGAATTTTGTGTTGGTCTGTGATCGGGGAGGGAGGACCTCAAATATTTGGTTTTGTTAATTGGAAAGAGGGGAGGAAGCGAGGAAGCTGGACCGGTCGCGGGTAAGGAGCTGGAGGCGTGGGATCTCAGGGGACGCCAAAAATGAAGATAAGCAGGATAGGATGCAGGAGTGAAGAAGTTAGGATAGATCTTAACTCACGGTAGGATACAATATGATAAAAAAAAATCTGCCTGTTGAGTGTATCGATTTTCGGAAACTGAGAAATCTATACTAACATTCGATTTCAGTGACGTGCAGAATTATTAGCGGTGGAATGGGTGAAATTTATCCGTAATGCATGACTGAATAAGCCGGAAAATTGGATGTGGCCGCGCGTGGGAAATCAAAACGGGTGACTGAGGTGCAGTACTTGGTGACCGTGAAGGACGAGCGGGAAGGAGGAGGAGCACGTGATGGGGGCGCGAGTAACGGGTGTGTGAAAATTGTTGTAAGTATTTGCGAATTATTTAGTGTGAACAGTTAGTGGAGATTGTTAGCATTATCTTGGGTTCTTCTTTCCTTCCCTCCATCTTGTCTTCCTTCTTTCTTTCCTCTTTTCCTTTGTTAGTATGATCTTGACTTTTTCTTCATTTACTTCCTTCTTAGATTCTCTCCTTCCCTCTTTCCTTCTTTCAATCTTTCCTTCTTTCCTTCCTTCTTTCCTTCGTTCTTTCATTGTTTTCCCCCTTGCTTCCTTTCTTTCTTTCTTCCTTTTCCTCTTGCTCTTCCTACCTTCCTTTCTTTCTTCATTCATTCATTTTCTCTTTTCTCCTCTCTTCTTTCCTTTTTTTCCTCTCCTTCCTTTTTCCTTCCTCCCTTCCTCCCTATTTCCCTTCCTTTCTTCTTTCTTTCCTTCCTATCTTCCTTCCTTCCCTCGTTCCCTTCCACCCATATGGTAGAAAGCCATGGCAGCCTATCACCTGTTCCCCTTTCATCCCCAAACAAAAGGTGAGCATCGGGTTACCTGCGGAAGTTAAGTAATCAGCGTTGGAGTTCAGGTGCTCCCGCTTTCACCTACTTTATCTCCATTAAGAATCATCCTGGCGAAGATTGGGTACACATAAAGACGTTAGCCATTTCTTTTCATGTCTTCTACCTATTTTTTTCATAAAGGTAAAGTTGGGAGCATTACGTTATAGCTGCGCGTGGCCTCGGTGCGCAGATATTTTTGACATGACATGAAAAATAAGAAAACGCACTTGAATATTGTAAGAAAAACTGAAACGGGGACTGCAAGACTAGAAAACGTGCAATCTAGTTAAAACAGAGGGTAGAGTAATTGATAAGTCATAGATAAGTAATTGTAATAGATAAGAAGAAAGAGATAATGTACTAAATATAAATGAAACTGCCACTGAAACACGAGAGGAAACACTAGAGAGGGAAAGCCCGTCACTGAAACAGAAGCACTGAAATTCATCTAATCACAACTTTGCAGGAGACTGACAAACGATCACTCCCAGGGAAACAAAGAGCCC
This sequence comes from Eriocheir sinensis, assembly GCF_024679095.1. Classification (NCBI taxonomy): domain Eukaryota; kingdom Metazoa; phylum Arthropoda; class Malacostraca; order Decapoda; family Varunidae; genus Eriocheir; species Eriocheir sinensis. The sequence continues at coordinate 14,054,360 of NC_066517.1, read as the reverse complement.
CATTAACCCCGCATCACAAGACACTGTTAAGGGGTGTTGTTAAGGGGTGTTGTTAAGGGGGGTTGTAAAGGGGGGTTGTAAAAGGGTTGTTAAGGGGCATTGTTAAGGGAAGTTGTGTGATGGCTTTCTCCTCTCCGGCATTGCTATTAGTCATTGTGTGGGTCGTCTGTCTCTCTGTCACCTGAGTGCAATGTTAATGGGTGTCTGGCCCATCTCACCTGGCTTTCTTTTTCCCAGTGTTGCTTTCTCTTTGGGCGTGTTGCTATGTTCTTCCTCTCTGTCTGTGTCTGTATGTATGTGTCTGTTTTACCATCTGTCTGTTTGTTTGTTTGTGTGTGTGCCTACGGGTATGTCTGACTGCCTGTGTGTTTGTATTTCTGTCTGTCTGTCTGTCTTTGTCACTGTCTCTATGCTGGTCTGTTTGTTTGTCTTCCGTACTGGTGGTGTTAGTGGTGACGCTGATGGTGTTGTTCCACGTGGTGTTGACCGTGACTCTCCCGTTGTTGCCCTCCAAAATCCCAGGCTGTCCGGGGTGTTATCAGGCAGCGGCAGGCGGCACCACCACCACCATCACCACCACCACCCCTTTCAACACCACCACCAGCATGTTCACCACCCCTTTCAACACCACCACCAGCATGTTCACCACCCCTTTCAACACCACCAACACGCTCACCACCCCTTTCAACACCACCAACACGCTCACCACCCCTTTCAACACCACCAACACGCTCACCACCCCTTTCAACACCACCACCACCAGCACGATCACCACCCCTTTCAACACCACCACCACCACCAGCACGATCACCACCCCTTTCAACACCACCACCACCACTCACCACCCCTTTCAACACCACCACCACCATGTTCACCACCCCTTTCAACACCACCACCACCAGCACGATCACCACCCCTTTCAACACCACCACCACCACCCCTTTCAACACCACCACCACCATGTTCACCACCCCTTTCAACACCACCACCACCAGCACGATCACCACCCCTTTCAACACCACCACCACCAGCACGATCACCACCCCTTTCAACACCACCACCACCACCAGCACGATCACCACCCCATTCAACACCACCACCACCACCAGCACGTTCACCACCCCATTCAACACCACCACCACCACCAGCACGTTCACCACCCCATTCAACACCACCACCACCACCAGCACGTTCACCACCCCATTCAACACCACCACCAGCACTTTCACCACCACCACCACCACCATCACCACCACGACTAACACAACAACAGCCACATTTTCAGTATCATTAACAATACCAGAGCAATAACGTTTCTCATTCAATAATACATAGATAAACTAGTAAATATATTAACAAAATCCCGAAATTATAATCCGATTTCATCCTCTATTGCATCATAAAAACAGGAAAAATTTGTCCCTAAAAAATCTGTGGGCCATTTTATTTTACCCTTTTTCATCTCCGTCTTTTACCTTCCTCCTCCTTCCAGTTAGATTTTTCCCTATCATCTCTTGCCTCTTCCTATACTTCCTCCTGTCTTCATCTCCCATAACCATTCTCCTCTCTCTCCCTTTCCTCCCTTCCCCCTTCTCTTATCACCTGTAGAGTCTAGCAATGAAATCCGTCACTATACCGCTTCATTTTTTGCCTCTTCCTAACTTTCCTCCTTTTTTCATCTCCCATAACTATTCTCCTCTCTCCCTCCCTCTCCACCCCAATCCCGCTTCTCTTCTTTTCCGACTCCATCTCTCATACCTAGTCTTCTCTCTCTCCCTCTCCTCCCTTCCCCCTTTCCTTCCGTTATCACCTGTAGAGTCTGGCAGTAAAATCACTCACCTGTACACACCTGCCCGAGCCACACTTGCACAATTATACATTCCGTGTGCGTTTTCTTCTCTCTGTGTAGGTTTACCGAGCGCCTTGAGGACAGGTTGTTATTAATGCACGCCTACCTGTTGCTAATGATTTACCTGCTGGGTTGTTGGGTGGAGGGGCAAGAGAGAGAGAGAGAGTGTGTGTGTGTGTGTGTGTGTGTGTGTGTGTGACCCCAGTAGCCTATCGTTTTTTTATGTTTTGTGTCCTGAAGTCAGTCATAGGTTTCTGGATCACTCACTGTACCCAAACTGCTTTTCTCTCTCTCTCTCTCTCTCTCTCTCTCTCTCTCTCTCTCTCTCTCTCTCTTCTCTTCTCCTCTTTCTTCTCTTTTAGTTATTAATCATTCTCAACATCCTAGTCTATAGAAGGAGAGGAAGAGGAGGAAGAGGATTAGAAGATATAGGGTGAAAGATAGATAATGGAGTGACTGATGATAGAGTGGGGAAGAAAGGGAGAGGCAAGGAAAAAACAAGAATGCTGATGAAAAAATGAACATAAAACTAATGGGCTGTTTGCTAAGATGAAGGGGATGGGGAGGTAACGGATGAGACGAGGATGCTGTGATGCCATGATTAGGGATGAGTAGGATCGGATGAGGAGAGGAGAATGGGAAGGGATGCTGTGGTGGCGAATGGGAGGTCTCGTGGATGGAGGGGAGCAGGGAGAGAGGGAGGGAGGGAGGGTGGTGGGGGTTAGTTTGATACATTAGCAGGCACGGGTTCAAGAAGTGGAAAGGGCCTGGGATTAATTACGAGGTTGAGGATGAGGAAGAGGAAGAAGAAGAGGAGGAGGATGTGAAAAGTTAGAGGAGAGTAGTGCAGAGTATAAAAAGTGGGAATTTGAGTGGAGAGAGGTGATAAAGGTGAGGAGGAGAAGAGGAAAATGAAAAAGGGTGAAAAAAGAAAGAAGAAAATTGTGAAAGGAAAGAAGAGAAAAAGATGAAAGGGAGAGTAAAGAACAGGTGATGAAAATTAATAGATAGATCACGATAAACAGTAGGAGGGGAGGAGAAAAGTGATGGAAAAAAAAAAACTTAAGGGATGGAGATATAGAAAGAGGAGAAGGAAAAGGAAGGTGATGAAAAGAAGAAAATCGAGTGAAGTAGATGAGGATACAGGAGGGGGGGGAGGAGAGGAGATAGGTGATGGAAAGCACTAAAGGGAGAGGAGGACAGAGGTATAGAAGAGGAGGAAGAGGAGGAAGAGGAGGGGGGTGCTGAATTATGCATGCGGTGAGGCCTCTACATGACGCGGCTCACCTGATGACACCGAGCGCCACCTGTCAGGGTAGTGAACGCGGCCCATGCCCACCACACATGCCGCCAGTAATTACAGGTGTGTGTGTGTGTGTGTGTGTGTGTGTGTGTGTGTGTGTGTGTGTGTGTGTGTGTGTGTGTGTGTGTGTGTGTGTCTTTGTACTCCTCCTCCTCCTCCTCCTCTTCCTTTTTCTCTTTCTCCTTCTTCTTTTCTTCCTCTTCCTCTTTCCCTCCTCCTCGTTCTCCTCCTTTTCCCCTTTTCCTTCTTCATCTTCCTCTTTTCTTCCTCATTCTTCTCCTTTTCCTCCTTTTCCTTTTTCCTCTTCCTCTTTTCCTCCTCGTTCTCTTCCTTTTCCTTTCCCTTTTCTCTCCTTTTTGCCTCCAGACAGAGAGATACAGAATAGAGAACAGTGGGTGATAAGAGAGAGAGAGAGAGAGAGAGAGAGAGAGAGAGAGAACTGTTTATGGCTGAATGGCTAACACATGGATAGTTGGACCTGTACTCTGCATGGCTGGCTGGCGGGATTAACTGTCTGTTTGGGTGACTGGCTGGCTGGTTGACTGGCTCTGTAGTGTTAATCTCCCGCAGTCTCTCCTCGTTACCCGCTCCGGTTAACCGACGGGCTGACTAACGAGACGGCTGGTGAACGATACGACAAAGTGGGTGGATAGCGTTGAGGCTGTTTGATGTCTGGTTGTGTGCTCTGGCTGAATGGTCTTGTTTTTGAGGTGGTTGATTGGGTGGATGGTTAAATGGATGAGTGGGTGCATGTATGGTTGTATGGATTGTTAGTTAAAGGAATGGATGGGAGAATGGATGATGGGATTTTAGATTGGTGTGGATGAAGGGATATTTAATGGATGAAGGAGCGAATGGGTGAATGAATTATAGGATGGATAGATGTCTGGTTATTAAAGGGATGGATGAGAAAATGGATGAAGGAATATTAGATGGGTGAATGAGTGGATAGTTTTTGTTTGGAGAAGTGAATTAATGTATAAAGAAAGTAATGAATGAATAGACAAATGGATGATTCGATTTCGTTTACGTTTGGAATGCTAAATGAATGCATGAAATATTGTTGTATACATGAAAAGATGAAAGGATAGATTTCAATTATGTTTTAGGTAAGTGGATGAATATAAAGAAAAAGGATAAAAAAAGTGAGCTCTCGATGTTAATGTCTTTTTTTTGGGGGGGGTGGGGTAATTAAATAAGTAAAAAGAAAAAAACACCGATTTATGAGTTTATAGATATAGGATTTTTTTATAGATGAATGGAAAGTTACCTCATAGAACGCACGGAACATTGCTCTTGCCATTGGTTAAACTTGTTACGTTCCCGTTAAATTTAGTATCCAAACTCGGGTTCCCTTGTGTTGCCTTGCCCTGTCTCGCTGTCTCCCCGCCTGACGACTTAATTGAATAACTGGTGAACTGATGCATTCTAACAGACGTCTGGGGGTGTCTGGCTGCATAGCTGTGTGGGTGGCTGTTCCTGGTGGCTGTATGGCTGTGTTGGTGGCTGTCTGAGTGGTTGAAGACTGCTGGTTGTGGCTGACTAAATACTCGTGGCTTTATGGTTGTGTGTGGTAGTGTGACTGGTTGAAGACTGCTTGTTGTGGGTGACTAAATGGCTGACTGTGAGAGTGGATGGGGTTCGTTTCTGTGTATGGTTGGAAATGGCTGAGTGGTAGTGTTTGGCTGGCTAGGATGTGATTGGATGGCTGTGTCTGGGTGTTGCTGTTGCCGTGTGGCTGTTTCTGATGTTTTTATATATGTGTGTGTGTGTGTGTGTGTGTGTGTGTGTGTGTGTGTGTGTGTGTGTGTGTGTGTGTGTGTGTGTGTGTGTGTGTGTTTATCTTTGTACTCCTCCTCCTCCTGTTCCATTTTCTCCTTCTTCTCTTCTTCCTCTTCCTCTTTCCTTCCTCCTCGTTCTCCTCGTTCTCCCTCGGCCGGCTGTCTGCTCTGAGATGTCTGTGTGCTTGCCTGACTGTTGTAGGGTGACTTTTTGGCTAGGCAGTGGCTGTTCTCGTATACCTGCGTGCCTGTTCTGTTTAATGCCGTGTACGCCGGGGGGAAATTGCCCTAATTAACTCTCTGCTTGCCTGCCCCCGCCGCTGATCCGCCAGTTAGCACGAGCTCTCCGTTTGTCACTCTTTAGGAATGAAATTAAATTGCCCCCGTCAGTTTTAATTACAGGTAAGGAAATAACCTGACGTTAATATTATAATTAGGAGCAGGAGAGAGAGAGGGCGAGAGGGGAACCTACTTGCTCTTGTGTTTGTTTGTCCGCCGTTTTTCATTTTAATGGGTCTGCTTTGTTAATTAAGGTCCTAATTGCTAGTGCTTTATGATTGGACCAGACGAGGCAAGGTGCTTTATTGCATTAAGAGAGAGGGTTGGGAGGGTAGGAGTTTTGTGTTTTAGTTGCATCTGTGCGTCGGTTTGAAGTGATATTAGCTCTGATTACTGCTGGGCTGGGTTGTTTATGTTTTGTGTTTAGCGAATTCTGTGTTTTTTTGTTATTTTTTTTTTCATTATTACGAGTTAATTAAAATTGGTTGACTTAGTAGGTTAGTTTGTCATCATTCTTTGTTTCTTTGTATCTTTCTCTATCTCTGTCTTTTCTGTCAGTCTGTCTGTCTGTGTGTGTGTGTGTCTGTCTGTCTGTCTCTCTCGTACATGTTCTTGTTTACCTCTTTTCCGTCCTCTTCTTGTCCTCCTCCTCCTCCTCCTCCTCCTCCTCCTCCTCCTCCTCCTCCTCCTCCTCCTCCTCCTCCTTCTCCTCCTTCCCCTCCTCCTCCTCTCAGCGGCAGTAATTAACTCACTCCTCCGCCGCCTCCTCGCGGGATTCACTCACTCGCCGCACATTTAATAAAGTGTCGAGGAGCACCTTCAAGGAGGACGTGTGGAGGAGACTTAAGATACTATGTTCTCCCCGCCTCCTCCTCCTCCTTCTCCCTCCTCCTCCTCCTTCCCCTCCTCCTCCTCCTCCTCCTCCTCCAGCTCCTCCTCCTCCAGAGCCTCCTTATCTCTCCCCTGGTCTTCTTCCTTCTCCAGCACTCATCGTCTTTCATTACATTTTCCTTTTCTTCCTCTTCTTTCTCCTCCTCCTCTTCCTTTCCCAGACCTCCTTCCTAATCTCCCTCCTGTTCCTCTTCCTCTTTCATCAACTTCTTGTCGTTCTTTATCTTTTCCTATTCTTCTTCGATCTCCATCTCCTCCTCCTCGTCCTCCTCCTCCTCCTCCTCTTCCTCCTCCTTCTCCTCCTTCTCCTCTCTCTCTCATGGTCATTCTCTTCTCTGCCTCAAATCTAATTAAGTGTCGTATCTTATTTAATGTTTTTGTAGTTAAGTTTAATTGCTTTCCTATTTTGGGATTTATATTTTGCTTCTGTTAATTATACGTGCTTTTTATTTGTTTGCCTTGTCTCGATCCTGAATGTAGTTTTAGTTATGATAAGTTAAGGCTACGTTTTGTTCTGCCTGTCTGTGTCTGTCTGTGTGTCTCTCTGTCTATCATATATGTTCTTTACCTCCTCCTCCTCCTCACTCATTAAGATATATTAGTTGTCTCGTTATCTTTAGCATCTACACGTTCCATTTTTTTTTGTCGTGTTCTATGTAGATATAATTTTGTCGTTTAGTGAAAAAAGAGAATATTTGTTGTCCTCTACATAATAATTGACGGCCCCTGAAAAAAAAAATACGATAAACAGATAATTGGTTTGAGGAATTTACTTCTGGTTTAATTCGGCGCGTGGAGGGTCGAGAACTATTATTATGATTACGTGAGCTTGTCGCTAATTAGTCCCGTGTTACCTGTGTGTCCGGGGACGTTGATGCCGCGAAGGGCTGAACTTGTGATAAAATACCTATTGGGGAAGTTTGCTGAGCGTCTTGATTCTTATTATTGCTATTGTTATTATTATTATTGTTATTTTTATCATTATTACTATTATCCAACTCACTTCTCTACCTTCCTCCTCCCCTTTAAAATACCTTCCTCCCCTTCCTCCCTCATTCATATTTCTCACTTCCTCTTCCCTTTTCATGTCCCATCCTTTCTTTCCTTCTCTCCTTACATCAATCTCCCTTCTCTTTCATCTCCCCTTTCATATCCCTCTTTCCCTATCCTCAATTCTCTCTCATATCCTTCCCTTCCCTTTCTCCTTTCCTTTCATATCCTTCCCTTTCCTTCTTCCTTTCCATCCTTTCCTTTCTTTTCTCCTCTCCTTCCTTTCTCCTCCTCTACCTCCCTCTTCCCCCCCACCTCCCTTTTATCTAACTCTTCATCTTCCTCCTCCTCAAAACCATCATCACCTTTATCATCATCAATATCAATGCCCTCACTTCTTCAACGATAATTAGCCTTCACTTTACGTTTTTTTTTTTTTGGGGGGGGAGCTCCAAAAAGATCAAATTAATTACTCGTCTGTCTGTCCACCACCAAGACACGCGAGTGGTTGATTGGCGGACGTGTGGGCGCTCGTCTCTGATTGGCTGACGGGTTGGGGAGCGGCTTATCTGATTGGTCGCGGGTGATTGAGGGACGCTGGTGATTGGTTCATCTGATGCTGATTTATGTGGAGCCCGAAGGAGGACTGATCATCATTGGCGGCCTGGAGATAGAGAGATTGATAGAGAGATAGAGCGAAGCAGACAGGCAGATGGGCAAATGGACGGACAGGCAGGCAGGTAGAAACAGGCAAGCAGACAGGTAGAAAGACAGGCGGAGAGAGACAGCGAGGGAAAGGCAGGTAGACAGACAGAAGGTCAGACAGACAGAATCAAAGAGGAAGAAAAAAATAGAATCAAACAAACAAAAACAGACAAACAAACGAAACAAATAGGAAGAAAAATAAACTTAAAACAAACAAAGAGGTAGAAAAAGAAACAAAAAAAAAACAATTTAACAGACAAAAACAGACAAACAGAACCACAGAAACAAACAGAAACAGTAAGAGAACAGACAGGAACAGAGAGACACAGACAGACACATAGACATCAACAAACACACACACACAAACACACAAACGGACAGACAACTAATCACACACGGCTTCCCAAAACACCGCCTTTCCCTCGCTGATTAGGTAATGCACGCAGGATGAGGTGTGACGTGATTTACCTGTTCGCTCACCTGTGGGATGGAGCGACACGCGGACGGGGCGCGGTGTGTGTGGTAGTTTTTGCGTATTGGATGAGGCTGTTGACCTGTGCGGGGGGTGGGGGGAGGGGAGGGGAGGGGGGAGTAGGTGGACCGTGCGTGTAGATTTATGTGAGATTAGGTATCTACGTGTCCTTCTTTGTTAAATTGAGGATGAGTTGGAGGAGGAGAAGGTAATAACAGTCATGTGGGTCGTATATAATAGTTTCAGTTTTTAATAGGAATATAAAAAGTAGCTGTATTAATGTCGGGAAGAGAAGGAGGAGGAGTGGGAGGAAGAGGAAAGAGGAAAACAGAAAAGGAGAAGGAGAAGGAGTAGGAATCACGTCGGTCTAATAACACCTCAAATTAATAGTTTATGACGAAGGAAAAGAAGTAGATGGAATAATGGCAGGAAGAGGAGAAACAGGAGTAGGAGGGAGAGGAAAAAGGAAAAAAAGAAGAGGAGGAGGAAGAGAAAGAGGAGGAGGATCAGAATCAGTCACGTGGGTCTAATAATATTTTCAAATCAATAGTTTATGACACAGGAAACGAAAAAATAGATGTGGTAATAGCAGGAAGAGGAAGGAAGAGCAGCAGGAGGAGGAGGAGGAAAAAGGAAAGAAGAGAAGGAGAAGGAGGAAGAGGAAGAGGAAGAGGACGAGGAAGAGGAAGAGGACGTGCTGCTGCAGTAGGTACGGTCCAAGATAAGTCCGTAATGGTTCATGTCACACGTGGAAGATACCTGTGATTGTCGAAGATGAGTGTGGGGAGCAGTCGTGTTGGGGAGACTGGCGACCGGAAGGAAGGAGTACTGGCGTCTGCGATTAGGCGAGGAGCTAAGTGTTGGACAGTGTTGTGTTTTGTCCGGATTGGATCTCTCATTCGTGTCGCTAGTTCTTGTCTATTCAGTGATTCGTAAACAGAAGAGTGGCCAAAAGAGAGGTCAATTTCGGGAGGAGAGGTGTCTAGATACTCATTGTTTGTCTATTTGTTACTGGATAACTCACGAAATCTTACATGTATTTTTTTTTACTGTAAAGGAAGGAGCTCAATGGTGAGTAATAATGAAAACAACAACAAATCTTACTTCATATTTGTGTCCGATTACATAATTATAGCAATACATTTTCTTGATACAGTTTCTTTGATTCGTTTATTTCATACTTACCGTTACATCAAGTTCAGTAACAATCGATTTATGTTTATATATTCTTTCTTCTTCCTTCATTACATCTTTATTTCTACTTCATTATCATAGCAATGCATTTTTTTATTACTTGGTTTTGCTTTCTACATTACGTCTTTACAAAATTGTCAACTTCATTAACACTATTCTTTTCCTTTCTTCCTCAGGGTGGCGAGTGATGGTGGTTGCCAATGTTCCTGAACCCGTGGTATGGCGGCGGGGGGCAGCAGCCGGGGGGCGTGGGGGGCACTAGTGTTCCCGGGGGGGTGGGCGAGCCCCTCCACCTCGTGCACCACCACCTCCTTGACCGCCTCCAGGCAAGGCTCCGTCTGGGCTGGACCGTCCACCACACCCGCGACGGTCGAATCTTCTATTGCAAGTGAGTACCCGCTGATGCTTCCGTTTTCTTTGTCGTTTTTTTTAATTTTTTTTATGGTGAGTTCCTTTTTGCCTCCTGTTTTCTTTTCAGTTTATGTATTTTATTTTTATTTTTCATTTTCCATATTTTCGATTTTGTGATTTTTCTTTTTATCGACAGGTAAGTTTTAAAGAGCATGAAATATATGAGGAAAAGTAAACGAAAGTCATTTACATTCTTTTTGAAGTTTAACATCCGTTTGTAAAATTATACAAACACACACACACACACACACACACACACACACACACACACACACACACACACACTGTATTAATCTTTTTGGATCTCTTAACTATTTGAGTAATCATCAGCTGTCTCATTTTTGTTTTTTTACCGTCCTCTCAGACTCTTTTCCTTAATTTTTTTTTTAATTCAATGATTATCTTTATGCGCAGCAGTTCTATTACTTTTTTTTTTTTGTTTCCTGCCGCCAGTGTGTCCGGATTCTCTTTTGATGGTACAGTGAATCTCTAACTTTTTTTTATCCAAAAACCGGTTTCCTCTGTTATTCTTGATTCCACGTTTGGGATGCCGGAGATTTTGGCCTCAGTATCAGCCAAAAGATTAAATTATAGACTCGTGCTTCCCGCCAGACCAGTCATCATCACGTCACCTGTCTCCCTCCCTCCACCTGTTCTGCCTTCCGTGATTCCCTGTGAGTTTTATGCTGCTCGGTGCTTTTCTTCTTTGGGAGTAGTCACCACACACGTTCGTTCTGGCTCCTCCACTAGTTTTACACTCTTGCTCAACGGTAACCGATCATGCTGCCAAATAATTCAGTCACTTCCTCTTCTTACTTCCTCGTTTGCTTTTGTTCTCTTAAGTCTTTTTTAACGGTAAGAACGTTTTGTGATGTGGTTACTTTTCTTCGTCTTCCACCGCCAGCCGTTCCTTCCCTCTTGGGCGTATCGTGTTACCAAATACCTCAATCGCTTCTTTACTCACTCCTTGGCCCTTCCTTGTTTGCCGTACGTGTCTGGCATTGGCTTTCCTTCATTTACTCTTTCCCTCCGTGTGTCTCGAATTACCGAAGGGAGTGATGTTTCCCTTACGTTGTTTAAAGGATGACTTGTTTTACGTGTGTGTGGAATGGTGAGGAGAGAGAAGGAGTGAGGGAGAGGAGGGAAGGAGGGAGAGGTGTGGGTAAGGGTGGTCGGTAAGAGGGAGGGGAATAAACTTTGGCACGTGTTACCTGTTTGCTGACTTGTCTCACCTTACCTTACCTTGGAAGAGGAACACCTGGCGTCCTACCTCCACCCCTTCCACCTGTTTCTCCCCTCCCCCTCACTGTTACCTGCCTCCCACACGTGCTTTCTCAGGTGTGAAGGAGAGGGTGCTGGAGTGGGCGTGGGAGTTTGAGTATGTGCGTGTGTGTGTGTGTGTGTGGGTGGGTGGGTGGGGTTGCGTGTGTGTGTGTGTGTGTGTGTGTGTGGTTTTATTTTTTCACTGTCACCCTTTAGTCAGGTCACGAGTGTCCTCCTCACCTGTAATTACTTAAGGGCAGGTAGAGCACGGTGATTAAGTATTTACCTGGGCGTCGGGAAGACATATTAATGGGGCACTAAGGAAAAAATACAGTTTAGGTCACTTTTAGCCCCTTTTTTGGAGGATGGATTAAATGTCTCTCTCTTTCTCTCTATCTATCTCTATCTTTCCATCTCTCCAGTAATTATCTTTAGTATAGTATCTTTTTGTGTCACTTATTATCATTTTACTTCATTCGCTATTCAATTTAACTTTTTTTCTTAATTTGTCATATTTCATCAGCTTTCCTTCTACTGCACGTGAATGTTTATATTTCTAAAGGTTTCCAGGTATACATGTTCTTATTCATCATTAAAGTTGTATTGGAGGGGAAACGGTATGGAGGAAGTTTGTGATGAGTAAGGGGAAGGAAAGATGAAGGTGGTGCGATAAGGGTGAGGGATGCTGAATGGGACGGAGACGGGAGAAGATGAGAGAAAGAGATAAAGGAAAGGAGATAAAATGAGGAGGGTAAGGGTGGTGTAGCGAGGGATGCTAAATGGGGAAGAGTGGATGAGATGAGAAAAGAGAGGAAAGAAAGGAGAGAAAAGGGAGAAAAGTAGAGGAAGGAAAGGAGAAATTGGGAGCGGCGAGTAGCGGGCTTTTTTTTTATTTGTACTCTTTTTGTTGCCCTTGACCCGGGACCGTTGATGTAAAAAAAAAAGGGTAGGGATGCATTAGTAAGGGATGCTGGTAGGGGGGAAGAGGGAAGTAGAGGAGAGGATGAAAAAGAGAGAGAAAAGGAGGGAAAATAAAAAGGGCGGGAGTAGTAAATGATGCTCAATAAGGGAGAGGGAAGAAGAGGATCAGAAAAAGAAGAGAAGGAATGAAAGGAGAGATAATAAGAAGGGGTAGAGTAGTGAAAGATGCCGGATAAGGAATAGGAAAGGGTAAGAGAAAGAAGAGAAGAAGGAAATAAAAGAGAATAGTGAGAAAAAGAAGAGAAGGAATGAAAAGAGAGATAATAACAGGGGATAGAGCAGTGAGAGATGCTAGAGAAGGAATAGGAGAGGGTAAGAGAAAGAAGAGAGGAAGGAAAGAAGAGAAAAAAAGAGGAGAGGGTGGAGGAGCAATACCGAGCAAGATGAGCAGGGAAGGAGACTCTTAATACAGTGATAAACCTTCCATAAAACGTTTGCAGGAGACGCTTTTTATATGCACCTGCTAAGATTACCTCCCTTAATTCTCCCTCATAAACCCGTGGACAAGGAGGAGGAGGAGGAGGAGGAGGAACGTGTCTCATACTAGTTTTTTTTGTCGTTGTTTGTTTATTGAATTTTTCTATGTATTTTTTTCTTATTTCGTTTCCTTGGTCCTTCAGAGTATCATTATCTCTCTCTCTCTCTCTCTCTCTCTCTCTCTCTCTCTCTCTCTCTCTCTCTCTCTCTCTCTCTCTCTCTCTCTCTCTCTCTCTCTCTCTCTCTCTCTCTCTCTCTCTCTCTCTCTCTTTCGACTTATTTCAATTTCCATAGTAATATATTTCGTTATCTTTTCGTTCTCATGCATTTTTACATCTTTTTTCTTCTTGTCTCTCCTCCACCTTTATGATTTTCTCCTTTTCTCTCGCCCCATTAAATTTTACTCTACTGTTATTTTTCTCTCCTTGTTGTCTTTTATCTTTGTATTTCTTCTCTCTCCTTTGTTTCCCCTGCGGCGTCTCGTCCCCTTCATCTCTCTTGTTCCTTCCTGTAGTTATATTTTTTCTCCTCTTCCCTTTCCTCCTCTCTTTGTTTTCTATCTTTCTCTTTTCTATTGCACTCCTGTCCCGTTCTTTTTCTTCCTTCCCTCTCCCCTCCTTTTCCACTTCTCCGTTTTCCTATTCCTGTACCATCCCATTCTTTTCTATCTCCCTCGTGTCGCCTTCCTTTCCTTCACTTCTTTTTCCAACGCCCAAAAGTTTCCTCACGGGTTCAGTTTTACCCTTTTGTTATGCATTGCTTTTATCGTTCTTGTGTATTGCATCTTGTTTGCCTCACGCCTCCAATTTACTTTTTATCCCATCGACTTCCTCACCTTTATCACCCTCTACCCTTCTTCTCCTTCTTATCGGCGCCGTTCCCTGTCTTCTTTTCATTCTCTCCTCGTCTTTTACTTTTTTCCTCTTCCTCCTCCTCCCATTGTCCTCCTTCACCCTCGTAATCTCGGTTGTCTCCTTCCTCCAGTTCCTCCAGTCGCTATTATTACCTCTTTCACTCAACGTTTCTTTATCTCCCTCCTCTTTGGTCACTGCCACCTTCGTTATCTCTCTCTCTCTCTCTCTCTCTCTCTCTCTCTCTCTCTCTCTCTCTTGCTCTTTATTCGGAGGGAGAGAGAGAGGGGAAAAGTTTATCTGTAAAAGTCCCCGGTATTGAATTTTCCGAAGTAACGGGTGAATGGCTTGAAAGGACTTATAGAAAACGGTAATCCAGCCTACAAATCTACATAAAAAGTGGGAAGCGAAGTTGGCACGGAAAACGAAAATAGCAGTGACATTGGAATAAAAAGGAGGAAGTGTTTGAATGTAAAACCAGAAATAAAACAAACAAACACGTGGATTTAAAGAAGGGAAACTAGTGAATGAAAAAAAGGGCGAATTAGTAATAAACAAATAATTATGGAAGGAATTTAATCAGCTCGGTAATGGAAGTAAGAGGAAAATGGGAAGGACGGCAGTAGAATATGGAAGAGCAATTATTTTTTACCTGTAGTTTGTCCGCACTTCATCACAGGTAATTGATTGGGGTTGGACGTTAAGTGGAATACCTGTCCGATGGCACGCAAAGGCAGATTGGGTCAGGGAAAGGTAAACAGGGCTGAGGCAGGGTGGAGGGGAAGGAGCATCATGCAGAGAGGGAAAATGAAGTGAGAATGATGTTGAGGTAGGGATTTTTTGAAGGGAGGTAGGGAGTATGGAAGAGAGGGAGGGAGCTATTGGAATTCAGGGAGGTAGTTATAGGAAGTGTGGAACGGAGCTTTCGGAATTGAGGTAAAATGAACAACTAAGGGATGGGATACTGCTTTTGAAGTGGAGGATTTTCAGATTGAGGGGGGGGAGGAGGAGGAGGAAGAAGAGGAGTTGAATGAGGAGGAAAACAGACACTCGTTTTATGATCAGAAAGGTGTTTAAGCCTTTTATACCATAGAATATCTCTTAAAAAAATCTTAATATCCTCTTATTCTGTTCAGTGAGAAATCGATAGATAGAGATGTAGTGTAAGAGAGAGAGAATCAAAGATAGAAAGAAAGAAAGGAAAGATGAAAAGAGGCAATAGTGAGAGAGAGATAAAAGAAAGAAAGAAAAAAATATGAAAAGAGGCAAAGAGAAAATCAATCACGTGAAAAATTAATCAGAGACATTGGAATCAGAGTGATCTACAATTTCTTCCCTTCCTCCTCCTCCTCCTCCTCCTCCTCCTCCTCCTCCTCATTCTCTTCCATCACCTCACTACCACCTTCTTGAACGCATCCTTAGTGTCCTTCAAACATAGTATCTAGACATTCAAAATTTCTTCTTCCGTTTATTTTATTCCTTCCGGCTCGCTTTCAAATCTCCCGGATTCTCTTTGTCGAGAATTTTGCTTTCGAGATCCAGCCGATGATAGACAGATTTTGCTCATCCTGCTCGTAATCACCTGCCTGGCCTGAGAGAGAGAGAGAGAGAGAGAGAGAGAGAGAGAGAGAGAGAGAGAGAGAGATGCAATACTGAGCTCCCTTCATTCAACATCGGGTCTGGGAATTGGACGAGGAAAAGTCTTGTAGTTTGTGCCTAAAACAGATGATGGAAAAAGGGAGTCTGAGAGAGAGAGAGAGAGAGAGAGAGAGAGAGAGAGAGAGAGAGAGAGAGAAAAAAAAACTAATCAATTAAATATATCTATAGAAACGGAACTGAACTAATCGGGGGTATATAAGAAATGAAAGGGAGTAGATATTTGATATATGGATGAAAAGGAAGAGGAAGGGAAGAGGAGGATTAAGTAGAAAACATAAGGAAGAAAGTGAGAGGAGCGGATTAAAGGAAGAGCGAGAAAATGAATAAGAAGGAAACAAAGGGAAGAATAATTAGTCTGAAAGGTGAGGAAGGAAAGGTGAGAAAGACGAAGAGGGAACACGGACGAGGAATAAGAAGACAAGAAAAAAGAGGGAGAGGAGAGCAGGAAAGGAAAAGAGGGGAGGAAGGGAGTAAGAAGAAAAATAGGGAAAAAAACGAGAAATGTGAAACTAGAAGGGGGGAGAGTAGGAAGACAAAGAGGAGAGGTGGAAGAAGAAGAAGAGACACAGAGAAGAAGACACCGAAAGACGTCCCTCTCTTTGACAATGGTGACGACGAGTGATTCAATTTATGAGACGTTATTGCCAGGGATTTCTCTAATTTGCCGTCCTTATCTGGGGCTCCGCGGCCTGCTGAGGAAGTGGAAGGAAGAAGGGGAGGGAGGGAGAGAGAGATAGGGGGGAGAAGGGAGGGAGGAGGAAGGTGTGCGAAAGAGGAAGGGAGGTTGGGCAATGGAAATGAGGAAGTTGGTTTTCTATTGTTTTGGAAGAACGTCTGAAGGAAGAAATGAAAGAAATATTGAAAGACACGTAAATATTAAGAAAAGAAGGAAGGATTGAAATAAAGAAGATGGAAGTAGAAGAATGGAAAAAGCAGAGGAGTTTGTTTTGTATTGTTTTAGAAGAATGGATGGAATGAGAAATGAAAGAAATATTGAAAGACACGTAAATATTAAGAAAGAAAAGAGGATAGGATTGAAATAAGAAAGATGGAAGTAGAGGAATGGAAAAAAGCAGAGGAGCTTGTTTTGCATTGACTTGAAAGAATGGTTGGAATGAGAAATGAAAAATATTGAAAGACACGTAGAAATAAAGAAAAGAGGGAAGGATGGAGTGGAGGAGAGGGAATTGGAATAAGAGAAAAAAAGGAGAGGGAGTAGGAAGAAGAGAAAAAGGAGAGGGAGTTATTGTAATGTTATGGAAGAATGCATAAAAAAAAGAGAAATATCGGAAGATGGGTAAAAATTAGTAAAATGAAAAGAGGGAACCAAAGAATGAAAGAAAAGGACAAAGAAGTAAGGAGGAAAAGAAAGAAAGGAAAACAAAGGAAATAGGAATTGGATAGCACTAGTGAATGACAAAAAGAAATGGATGAGTGAATGAAACAAAAGAAAGTAGGAGGAATGAAAAGAAGAAAGAAAGGAAAGACGAAATTTTTAAATGGATGAATGAATGAAACGAAAGAAAGTAGGAGAATGAAAAGAAAAAAGAAAGGAAAGAGGAAATTTTTAAATGGATGAATGAACGAAACGAAAGAAAACAGGAGAATGAAAAGAAAGAAAGGAAACACGAAATTTCCCTCTCATCTTCAAAATTCCAATGATTTCCTGCTTTCATATCTTCCTAACCACTTCCTCCAGCGTCATTTACATATTCTTTCTTTACACACTGTTTAAGCTGGACAATCTATACTTTTTTCCATCTCTCTAATTACTCCGAGCAGCGCCATTTCCATTATCATTTTCCGTTCTTAATCCTTCGTCATTTTTCTCGGGCCGGCAATCACGCTGGATGAGTCTGATGTTTTAAGTAATCACGGCGACGATTACACAGAATTGGACCATTTTCAGAACGATTTTTGGGGGTCCGCTTCTTCTTCCGTGATCAGTGGGAGGAAGGAAATATTACAAGTCCTCCTCACTCAGTTTTTTCCCCATTTTTTTTTACCCTACTGACCTTTTTTTGTGTAAGGGAGAGCGGGAAGGAGGAATGGCCAGGGGTTAGAAAAGGAGTGAGAGATTGAAGACCTAACATGTCCCCATACCTCTTTCCCTTCCCCTTTCCTCTCTCCCTCCCTTCCCCTCTACCTCTATCTCTCCCTCCCCCTATTATTATTGACGCGTAGAGGATGAGGGTAAAAAAAAATGGGTATAGGGGTTAAATAGGAAGTGATTTGAAGGATAGGACAGTGGAAGAGATGAGGAAATGGATGGCAAAAGGTGTTGAGGATAATGAGCGGGGATGGTTACAGTGGCGAGAGATTGAAGAATTATTGTAAAGTGAAAGATGAGGGTAAAGAATGGGCGATAGGGCAATGATTTGAAGATGAGGGAAAATGGGTAAAATGAGCTAATGGGTGGAGGGGAAGATGAGGGTAAAGAGGGGCCTAGATGTGTGAAGATAGGAAGTGATTTGAAGATGGGAAAAAAGTAGGTGACATAAGGTGATGATGGTATGGTAAAAGGTGTTAAAGGGACGAGGCTGGTTAGATATGTGTAGATAGGGTATGATTTTAGGATGGGAAAAAGTAGAAAAGTTGAGCAAAGGAGGAGGAAGGTAAAGTTTAGAAAGATAGAATAGATAAAGATGTGATAGACAAAAGATAAGAGAAGATATTGGATTCGTATGTAAAGAAAAGGAATCATGAAACTGTCACTTTATACTCGTACTTCACTCTCAAATGCTGTGGGAAAAGGAAAAAAAAAGGAAAACGAAAAATGTAAATAAAATAACTTGTAAAGAGGATATGGATAAACACGGTCAAAAAGGATGGAGAGGAAAATACATAATATGGATGAGAATGATATGGATTGGAGAAGGGAAGATGTAGAATTATGGAGGCTGAATAGTGATAAAAGGGAATGATGTATGGGCGTAAGGAAGGTAATGGAAGGTGTAGGGAGTCAGAGATGAGGATGGGAAAGATCTCCGCATAATGGGAAGGAAATGAAGAAGGGGGATAAATGATAAAGAGATGATATGAGAGACGGATTTTTGGGTCAATGGAGGTTAACACAAATATTAGGAAGTGATAATAAGGGAAAGGATAAGAATAAAGATATATGAGGGAAGGAATTTCTGGGTTAAAGGGAGGTAAAATAAATATAGGGATAATGAGGGAAAGGAAGGTAAAATGAGAATGGGGAAGGGGGTGATAGGTGTTGAGGTAGGAGGGGGAATGGGATAAGGGAGGTAAAATAGGAATAGTGAAGGGGTGAGGGGGCTTGAGGTAGGAGGGATCATAGGAAGGGGTAATGGGGGAAGGGAATCGCTCAATACTTCTTCAGCGGGGCGAGATTAATGCTATAAATCTGTCGCGGCAGGATTGAGGAATTAACTCTTGCTACACCGATAAATGACAGCCATGAATTTTGTCACCGTAGGCCCCCGGAACGGCTCGATAAAGGGGTGGAGAGGAGGAGGGGCGGGGAAGGGAAGGGAAGGAGGAAAAAAAAAAAAAAGTGTTTCAGCGGTGTTGAAGAAATAAAATGAAAGATAAAGGAGAAAAGGAGAAAAGAAATAAAAGGAGGGGAAAAGAAAAGTAAGCAATGGAAGATATATGTTAGAGTTGCAGAAGTTATAAAATGAAGGATGAAAGGAACAAAATAAATAATAGGAAATAAGAGGAAGAAAATGTTAAGATAATGTGTTTTACTGTATTGGAATATAACTGATGAGACGAAAAACGGAGTGAAGAAAAGTGTAGAAAAAATGAGGCATGGAGAGAGGAGGGAAAAGAGGAGGAGGATCAAATTTAATATGTTTAAGTGCACCGGTATAAGGAAAAGGAGGAGAGGAAGGAAGGAAGTGAGGAAAGAAAAATGTTAAAGGATTGAACCAAGAAGAAAGGAAGAAAGGAGAAAAAAAGGTGGTCGGAGAAAAGCAGTTCTGTTGTGTTTGTAAGAAGGAAGAAAGATTAATTGGAGGATTAGAAGGCAGACGCAAAGAAAATAGGAAACATATAAGAAACGAAAAAGGAAGGAAAGGAGGCGTCTCAGATATGAAAAGGTTTTTGTGTGTTGGTAAGGAGGATGGGATGCTGAAGACGAACATCAAAGGAAAGGAAGGACGGAAGGAAGGAAAGAAGGAAGAAAGGAAGGAAGGAAGGGAGAAAGAAAGGAAGGAAGGAAAGAAAGAAAAAAACGAAAGAACGAAGGAAGAAAGGACGGAAAAAAAACGAAAGAAAAGAATAGATAAATATAGAAAAAGAAGGAAGGAGTGTCAGATATAAATTGAAAATAGAGACAAGGCAAAAAAAAGCGAAGAAAGACCAGAAAAAAGGAAGGAAAATAACGAAATAAAAGTAATATTAGATGAGATGTTTTGGTGTATCGTAAGATGGTAGGAATTCTGAAGACGTAAAGGAGGATGAAAAGGAGGACAGAAGATTAGAGTGAGGAGGCCAGGTGCGTGTGGAAGACTGCAGGTAAGAGGATCACCTGTAAGGGCTCGGGCAGGTGAGGATCCAGGTGAAAGGGCGTGAGACAAGAGAAGGAGAGGAACAGGTGAAGGTGAAAGTGAAGGAAGGAACTGAAGGAGTGAAGAAAGAGAGAAATGGAGAAGAAAGAAGAGAAATGTCTGGAGGAGAAGGAAAAAGAGAAAGGAAGGGATATGGGAAAATGGAAAGTGATACGAAAGTAGTGATGTAGGAAAAAAGAAAGTAAGGCGTAGAGTTGTTGAGGAGAGAAAAAAAGAAATAGAGAGGAAAGGAGAGGAGAAGCGTGGGGAGGTGAAGGGAAGAGGAAAGGAAGGAGGAAAGAGGAAGAAAGGAAGGAGGAAAGAGGAGAGACAAGACGTAGAAGAGTCGAAGAGAGAAAAAGAGAAGGACCGTAAGAAATGTGATTGAAGGAAGGAGGGATGTGGGAGGCATGAACGAGAGGAAAGAGCACCAAGGAAGGGAAGGAAACTAGAGCGAAATAAATGTATGAAAATATAATAAAACGGCCATTTTTCTTCACTTCATCCCCACCTTTCACACACACACACACACACACACACACACACACACACACACACACACACACACTTAATCTTCCCCACACACACTTCCCCCCCTTCTCCCCCCCCCCCCCCACACACACACACACCACCTCCCCCTCCCCACCAACCCCAGCACACACACGTGACAGACATGAGGAAAGACATCAAACACTTTTTCATTCAACATTAAAAAGCGGAACGTGGTTTGCCTGAGCTTGGAAGAATGGAAGACGAAGAGGAGGAGGAGGAGGAGGAGGAGGAGGGGGTGTTTGAAGGTCTCCATATGCAGGGCTTACATTCGTGCTGCGTGCTAAGCCGTAAGTCTGTCTCCCTGTACCCTAATTAAAGAAATCTTGGCCCACCTCCCTTCCTCTACGCCTCTTCTTTCTCACCCTCTTCCCTTCGTCACCCTCCTTTCTTCGTCACCCTTCTCCCTTCTCCCATGGCTGCTCTTCCTCACCTTCTCTCTCTTCTTCCTTCTTTTCTGTTTTTGTTTTCGCTTCCACCTTCCTTTTTGTGTCCTTCCTTGTTTTTCGTGCTCCAATTCTCCTTTTCTTGTCCTTTCTGTCTCACACTTCTATTCTAAATCTGTATTACCGCTTCTTCCTCTCTTCTTCCTCCTCCTTCTCCTGCTCCTCCTCCTCCTCCTCCATTTTTTTTTATCCACCTAATCCAACCGAGTGAACCCGAGGTAAATGTATTGTGCCGAGGTGGTGCGTGTGTGTGTGTGTGTGTGTGTGTGTGTGGATCTGCCTGTGTGCGTGTGTGTGTTTGATATTAGTCCTGTGTTGGTTGCATTGTAGTGTTGTGGGAATATAAGGTTCTATGAGGCGTTCTTAGTGGTACTGTTGGTTGTATTGGTGGTGATGATGGTTGAGTATATAGTTGTTCTAGCGGTAATGCAGTTGATGAAGGGCTTACAAATGATAGTGTACTAGGAACGTGACAGACGCTGATGCAGGCATATAGTCAGCCATTCACCGCAACGTCTTGTTTGGCTTATCGCTAAGGGCTAATGCGTGCGTAGCGGGCGGACGGGAACTGGTTGTTTGGCCGTGATTACAGATGCACTAAAAGACAGGTAAACACGTGTCATTTGCGGTGCAAGTAACGTTCTGTTTTTCCTCTGAATATGTTAACCAAGAAACTATAAAAGATCAATGATGGAAGGGAAGAGGAGGAAGAGGAGAGAGTGGGAATCATTTAAAATTTCAACTTCCACTTCCTTTTTTTTTCACCTCCTCGCTATCTTTCGCAACTGTAAGCCAAGATAGTGGAAGGGAAGAAAAATAAGAATAACAAGAATAAAAAGAAGAAAGAAGAAAAAAATGGAGAAGACCGGACTCACCTGTGTGTGTGTGTGTGTGTGTGTGTGTGTGTGTGTGTGTGTGTGTGTGTGTGTGTGTGTGTGTGTAGGGTTTCTGGTGGTGAGGGTAGAGGAAGTAAGGGCTGTGTTTGTGGGCTTCATTTGTTGCTGCTTTGGTGATGCAGGTGGTGATGGTGGCGGTGGTGGTGGTGGTGGTGGTGATGGTGCCAGTTGTCGTGGTGGTGGTGGTGATGGTGGTGATGGTGCCAGTTGTGGTGGTGGTGGTGGTGGCGATGGTGGTGGCAGTTGTAGTGGTGGTGGTGGTGATGGTGATGGCGGTGATGAGGTTTTTATTATGAATCCCTCTAGATGTGTGTGTGTGTGTGTGTGTTTTTGTGTTTGTGTTTGCGGGAGAGAGAGAGAGAGAGAGAGATGAAATTACATACGCCTCTACTACTGTTGTTACCACCACCACCTCCACCACCACACGTACGCACCACCACCACCACCAGCAGAAGCACACCACAGACACCATCTCTCTCACACATCACCAACACCACTTACCCTGCACCACCTCCCGCAGCTCTCCCCTCACCTCCATATCACACCTCATTTTTATCCTAACCAAAAACTCTCCCTTTCGATGCCATAAAACCCCTTAGTCATGGCAATACCGTAAAGCCTATTATCCTATGCATCCTTCATTAGTCCTTCGTTCTCTTCCGCCGTATCCTTCTTTACTTCTTCCATTCATATTTTATCTTTACTTCTTTTCCTCTATTTTTTTCTTCATGTTTTTTCCCTTCCTAACTTTCTTCGTCATTGCAGTCCTGTAACGCCTATATTCTCCTTTGCATCCTTCCTTAGTCCTTCGCTATCTTCCGCCGTATCCTTCTTTCCTTCTTCTTTTCATTTTTTAATCTTTGCTTCTTTTCCTCTTTTTTTATCATCCTGTTTCTTCCCTTCCGTAACATTTTTCGTCTATTTTTTTTCATTTTCCTGTTTTATTTCCCTTCCTTTATTTCATCCACTTCTTATTTTTTTTATCATCGTATGTTAACCTTTCCTCTTTTTTATCTTCCTGTTTCTTCCCTTCCCTAATTTTTTTCGCCAATATTTTTCATCTTCCTGTTTTCTTTCCCTTCTTCTATTTCTTCTAACTCTTATTTTTTATCATCGCATGTTATCCTTTCCTCTTTTTTATCTTCCTGTTTCTTCCTTACCTTTCCTCGTCACGGTCGTCGCTGCCGCAATCTCCAAAAATGTTCACCTGTCGCCCAATTCATGTTAAGGTAATGGCGGGATATTGCACACCTTAGTAGCGACCGAGACCAGGTAACGAGGCTCAGGTGATGTACTGTTAGTAACACCTGGTGGCGCCGCGAACACCTGGCGCGTCTCATTAACGATGTATACCTGTGTGTCTCTACCTGCCTGCCCGCCTGGATGAGTGTGGGTTACCTGCTACCTGTTCAACGTGACTCCCGCTGTGCTCGCTTACCTGTTAAATTGTGTACGTGTGTGTTGTTTTCCTTTATGAGTGCTCGTTATAACCATGCTAATTATATCTCTAGGCATTTATCTTGTATTATTTTAGTAATTTCAGTAATATTTCAGCTTATTCCCGCATCCACATTTATGAACGTTCTGGCTTTATGTCGGTTTTAGTTTTTACGAGTGATTTTCATTTTATCGCTTCTATTACTTTTGTTACTTATCTTCTACTTCTGCTTCATGTTCCCGTTCTTCTTGTTCGTTTCTTCTTCTTTTTCTTGTTCTTGTTCTCTTTCTTTTTCTCGCTCTTTTTCTTCCTGCTTCTTTTTCTTGTTCTCATTCTTTTTCTTGTGATTTTTCCTGCTCGTTCTTGTTCTTGTTCTTTTTCTTGCTCTTGTTCTTCGTTATTTTCTTATCTTGCTTTTCTTGTTCTTGTTCTTCTTCTTCTTCTTCCTCCTGTCATCCCCTTCATCAGTCATTCAGTGTAACTCGGCAACTCTTAACTCACTAAATTAACTGAATTCCTGCAAGGCTAGAAAACTGTCTGTGGAGGGAAGGGGAAGGAAGGGAAGGCGGCGAGGGACGAAGGGAAGGTGGCAAGAGAGGAAGGAAGGAAGGAAGGAAGGAAAAAAGGAAGGAAGGAAGGGAAGGTTGCAAGAGAGGAAGGAAAGAAGGAAGGGAAGGCGGCAAGAAAGGAAGGAATGGAGTGGTTAAGGAAGCAAGGAGGGAACAAATGGAGGGAAGGAAACGAATTGAAAGATGTGAGAGCAGAATAGAATGTGAGAAAAAAAATATAGCTGGATGTGGTGAGTCAGTATGGTACTTTGTGTGAGTGTGAGTGTGTGTGTGTGTGTGTGTGTGTGTGTGTGTGTGTGTGTGTGTGTGTGTGTGTGTGTGTGTGTGTGCAAGAAATATTTATCCCCCAGTAACGAGCCAGTAGTCATGTTACTTTGAAGATAAACAAACAAAATAAAACAACCAATATAAAAGTAAACAAATAAACAAAGAGCCCAACTAAGGCAGTGGCCAATTCATATCCTTTTATTTTCCTTTTATCCCTAACACAACTTTTCCTCCGCCCTGAACAAGCAACGAAGGGAAGGGAAGAGAGAAAACACGTACTGTACATGAACGGGTACTGTTGCCCAAGTGTTTTTCTCCACTTTTCCCTTCCTTCCCCTTTCCTCCCCTCCCCAGTCTCCCCTATTTTTTTTCTTGTTTCATATCTTCCTCTCTTTCTCCCTCTCTCTTTCTCTCCTGCCTCACCTTTCCCCTTTATTATGTTTTCCTTCCTCCGCATCTTCCTTCATTTTCAATCTCTCTCCCTTATCTTTTCCTCCTCACTCTCTTAATTCTCAATCGCTGTCTCTTACTTGCTTCTCCCTTACCTTTGCATTCTTCCTTACTCTCCTTCGCTATCATGCGCCATTTCTTCCTTTGCCTCTTCCATTCCTTTTTCATCTTCCCTTTACTTCCTTTACAGTATTTTTATCATCCTTCTATTTCTTCCTTTCCTAACCATTATTCCTTATCTGCAGCTTGCCTTTATCTCCGCTTTTATCCCTTGCTCATACTCTTTCTCTTATTTCTCTGCGTTTCTGATACATTTCCTTCGTTTCTCTTTTAACTTATCAACATTTCTCCTCTTTTTTCGCCTCTCGCATTTCCACTCCATCATACCCTCCTTCCATCCTTCATTTTCATCCACACCTTTTCATCCCTCTCTCTATCCCTCCTCCTCTCCTTCCCTTCCCCTTCCTCTCCCTCCCTCCCATCAGCTGTGGCCGGCAGAATAATATGAGGTATTTCAAGTTTCTTTTCCCCCGCTGAAGGCTGGGTGCGCCAAGCTGCTGTATATATTTAGAAGGGATTGAATTGATGAGCGATGAAGGATAAAAATACTTACCACATATATTTTTTCGGTCAATTAAGGTATGGAAGTTATTTTTATATTTTATTTTTGTTGTGTATGTGTTTATTTTCTTCCTTGTTTGCTTTTTTTATTTGTGTGTGTTTTGTTTGATTGTCTAATTGTGTGTGTGAGGAAAATAAGTCAATTTTTTTTTTTGTTGTTGTTTAATTGTGAATGCGTTTGTTTGTGGCGGGAGAGGCGTTTTTGGAGGTGTTTCCTTTCTTCTTTTTTTATTTTATTTGTTCCTCCTTATCTACTTCTCTGCCACTCTTGCGGTTTTACTTGCTTCCTATCCTTAACCTCTCCTTCTTCCTTCCTCCTCCCCCTCTTATAATATTTCCCATGTTACTTCTTCACTCTTCGTTCTTTTCTATATCACCTACGTCTATATCATGTTTGCTTTTTCTTCCTTTTCTCACCTAACTTCCTCCTCCTTCTCCCATCTTGCCTCTCCTTTTATCTTTCCTATGCTCTTTTTCTCCATTATTTCAGTCTTCCATTGCTTCTATCTCACCCTGTTTCGCTTTCCTATAATACAAACTTTTTCGTCTCATCCTTTTCCACCATTTCCTTCTTTCAAATGCTGCCTTGCTTCCCTCCAAGTTCCCTTTCTCGCTAACTTTGCCTCCTTGGACTCCTCTTTCACCCCTCCTTCTCTCTAGCTCAACTTCCTTACATTCTTCCGATCTCTCTCTTTCCTCCGGCTTCTCAACTAACCGCTCTCTTCCTCTCTCGTGTCTTAACTCTCCCTCCAGTTTTCCTCCTCGTCTCTTTTCTCCTCCTTTTCCTATTCTTCCCTTACCTATCATTCCCTTATCTTCGTTTCCCTTCCTGTCCCTATCTTTCCTTTACCTTTCCGTCCTTTTCCTTTATTTCTCACACCTAAACTTTTCTTTCCTTACCTTCTCCTCCCTTCCCTTCCCTTCCCTTCCATTCTCGTTTCTCTCCTCCCCTCCCTTCCCTTCCTTTCATCATTAGTTCCTTCCACATTTTATCATACTTTTCTTTCTCCTCCGCCTTCTATATCTCCCACTCTCCTCCTCCTCCTCCTCCTCCTCCTCCTCCTTTTCTTCGTCCTCCTATAGGGAAGCTCTTTAAGATTCTTCCCTCGTGCGGTGTAGTAGTAGCGGCCAGGCGGTGGTTGTGGTGATGATGGCGGTGGTGGTGGTGGTGGTGGTGGTGTTGATGGTGATGATGGTGGCACAGTTTGAATCCTATAAGCCTCTGTACCCATGTAAAGAGAAGAAGGGTAAGGGACTTTTCTTCCTCCTCTTTTCTCCCCTTCTCTTTCTTCCTTCCTTCTTTTTCTTCCATCATCTTTTTTTCTTCTCTGTTTCTCTTTCTTCCTTTCTTCTTTTTCCAATATCAAATTTTTCCTTCCTCCTCCTAATCTGCTTCTTTTTCTTCATTCTCTTTTCATCATCTAATTTTTTCTCCTCTTTCTCTGCTTCTCTTTCTTCCTTTTTTTCATCATCTATTTTTTTCTCCTCTTTCTCTGCTTCTCTTCCTTCCATTTTTTTCATCATCTATTTTTCTTCCTTCTCCTCTTCCTCTGGTTCTCTTTCTTCCTTCCTTTTCTTTCCTTAATCTCCTCTTTTAGTCCTTTTTTTTCCATATCCCCCTTTATCCCGTTTCTCAGATCTGCCATTTTTTTCTTCCATTTCTCTACGTTTATTTTTCTTGCTCTCACTTCTCCCAAAATGTCTTCTTTCTCTACATTCTCTTCTGCTTCTCATCTTCCCCTTTATTCCCTCCTTCATGTTTCCTCTTATTCCTCCTTTCTTCCTCCTTTTATGCATATTGGTGGTATTGGTTCTGTTGGCTTTCTCCTCCTCCTCTTCTCCCTCTTTTTCTCTCTCTAATTCCCTCCTCACATTTCTTCCTCCCCTCCCCTCCGTTCCCTTTCACGCCTCTCAGCTCACCTTTCCTTCCGCCATCCACAGGTTAATTGTTATTTGAATATTAGTTGTAAATGTTGTTACGACCGCACCAGGTATTTGTGTCCAATTTAGGTTTTAACGCGTGTGTGAACCTTTCAGTTTGTATTTATTTCTTATTGTCTGGAATTTATATTACTCAGAAACGTGGTTATATTTTTTTGTGGGATTAATTTCGTCTATATATTATTATTTTGCTTTTACGAGTTTTATAGATTTAAAAGACTCATGTTTCTCCCTATTTTTCATTTACGTCATTGATTTTTTTGCTTAGAATGTATTATTTTTGTGCCTTTTCGATTCCTATACACTCAGTGGACTCAATGTTCTTCTTATTTACCTCCCTTTTCGTTACTGGTTTTTGATTGGTATAATTTTGAAATCTATGTATTCCAGCTTCTCTTCATTAGTATGTTAGCCTTTTTTTTTTACTGTTTTCATTTATATTTTTTCGTTTGGTATTACAGCTTAGTGTGTTAGCTTTTTTTTACTGTTTTCATTTATATTTTTTCGTTTGGTATTACAGCTTAGTATGTTAGCTTTTTTTTACTGTTTTCATTTATATTTTTTCGTTTGGTATTACAGCTTAGTGTGTTAGCTTTTTTATACTGTTTTCCTTTATATTTTTTCGTTTGGTATTACAGCTTAGTGTGTTAGCTTTTTTATACTGTTTTCATTTATATTTTTTCGTTTGGTATTACAGCTTAGTATGTTAGCTTTTTTATACTGTTTTCATTTATATTTTTTTCGTTTGGTATTACAGCTTAGTATGTTAGCTTTTTTATACTGTTTTCATTTATATTTTTTTCGTTTGGTATTACAGCTTAGTATGTTAGCTTTTTTATACTGTTTTCCTTTATATTTTTTTCGATTTTTTTTACTGTTTTCTTTTATATTTTTTCGTTTGGTATTACAGCTTAGTATGTTAGCTTTTTTATACTGTTTTCATTTATATTTTTTCGTTTGGTATTACAGCTTAGTATGTTAGCTTTTTTATACTGTTTTCATTTATATTTTTTCGTTTGGTATTACAGCTTAGTATGTTAGCTTTTTTTTACTGTTTTCATTTATATTTTTTCGTTTGGTATTACAGCTTAGTATGTTAGCTTTTTTTTACTGTTTTCATTTATATTTTTTCGTTTGGTATTACAGCTTAGTATGTTAGCCTTTTTTATACTGTTTTCATTTATATTTTTTTCGTTTGGTATTACAGTTTTGCGATTTATTTACTTCATGTTAGTATTTGCATGTTTCCTTTCATCTCTTATTTTCGGCGTTCCCTGCCACGTGCGGTCACTCTATTAAGGACATTCATTTGATGGTCCTCCGCTGGCTTAATATTCACCGACCGCCATTCACGTTATTCCATTTTATTTCACTTTTATCGGTGTTTTCCTTTAATTGGTTTTCCGCAGGCGTGTTTGTGTGTGTGTGTGTGTTGCGGTTTCTCTCTCTTTCTCTGGTCTGTATACGTCAATTTTTCACCACACGTTTTAACACACACACACACACACACACACACACACGTACACACACGCACACACACCTCTTCCCTCAGGCCTCGTCGTTCCTCCTCCCCACAAATTTGCACTCAACAAACTGTGCCAAAAATTCGATGTTGGTTCAAGGCAAGAGATAACACCGAAAAATTGAAAGTGAAATAAAATGCCACACGAGGAGCGGCGGGGAATGTGAGGAGGGTGATAGAGAGAAAGAATGAGTGAAGTGTGTAGGCTGGCGTTAGCTGTATCGAGGTGTTCCTAAGATTCCTAAGATTATTATATGGATTCTCTTCCCTTCGTTTCCCTTCGTTTCCCTTCCTTTCCCTCTTTTTTTTTCCGTTTCTACCCTTCCCTTCCCTACCGTTTCCTCTTCTCTTTCCTTCCCTTCCCTTCCCTACCGTTCTCTCTCCTCTTTCCTTCCCTTCCCTTCCCTACCGTTCCCTCTCCTCTTTCCTTCCCTTCCCTTCCCTACCGTTCCCTCTCCTCTTTCCTTCCCTTCCCTTCCCTACCGTTCCCTCTCCTCTTTCCTTCCCTTTCCTACCGTTCCCTCTCCTCTTTCCTTCCCTTCCCTTCCCTACCGTTCCCTCTCCTCTTTCCTTCCCTTCCCTTCCCTACCGTTCCCTCTCCTCTTTCCTTCCCTTCCCTTCCCTACCGTTCCCTCTCCTCTTTCCTTCCCTTCCCGTCCCATGCCTTCCCTTCCCTTCAGTATGGAAAATTTAGCTTCAAGCATCCTTACAAAACAAAAAAAAAGAAGAATCGATGTTTAAATAGGAATATCATATCGAAAAGTACACAAAAAAATGCAAATCAATAAAATTTCACTGACAATAACATTAATAGATGGATGTGAAATCAAACACCGTAGTACTTTGAAATGAATACAGATTAATTATTGTGGTGCAAGATGAATTATAAGTAGAAAATAAGAAAGAAAGAAATAGGAACTAGAATTTTGGTGGTAAAAGGTGACTGACAAAACCGAAAACGCAGCTCGAACTCGGGTCATCGAAACTCGGGCAAAAGAGAAGGATGGAAAAAGAGGAAGAGGAAAGAGAGAAAACGAGTGAAATAGAGGGAAGCTCATATAGATGCAAATGGCAGTCATCAAAATATGGAGAGGAAGGTAGATGGAAAAAAAATGGATACACGGATACCTGAAAAAAATTACCTATGCCTGTGTGTGTGTGTGTGTGTGTGTGTGTGTGTGTGTGTGTGTGCGTTTGCGTGTGCGTGTGTGTGTCCAGGAAGCATAAAGGCATGACTTCCGACGGTGTGAGTGGATGAGGATGAGGTTGAGGAAGAGGAAGAAGAGGAAGAGGAGGAGGAAGACGAGATGATGGGATTGAAGGAAATGAGACTGACTCCGGAAATATTGTGTGAAGGTCCAACAGCGCCTCTTTGCACTCTCAGGAGGAGGAGGAAGAGGAGGAGGAGGAGGAGGAGGAGGAGGAGGAGGAGGAGGAGGAGGAGGAGGAGGTCGAAAAAGCAAAATGTAATAAGAGTAAGGAATGTGAGAGGAAAAGGAAGGAGATGAAATAAGAAAAGCTTGATGGAGTAGAAAAAGCAGAAGGAGGAGGAGGAGGAGGAGGAGGAGGAGGAGGAGGAGGAGGAGGAGGAGAATCACGAAGTGGGAGTCGGAGGAAAAGTCGTTGAATATATATCAAGGAGGAAGGAGAGAGGTAAGAAAGGAAGGGAAGGAGGGAAAAAAGGGAACGAAGGTAAGGTGGACGGCAGGAATAAGTTGGAGGAGGAGAAAAAGAGAGAGAGAGGAAGTAGATGGAAAGGGCCAAGCTGTTAGGAAAATTATATGGACTCCTCCTGCCTACTTCTTTCCTATCCTTCCTTTCTCCTTCCTTCCTTCTTTATTTTCTTATTTCCTTCCTTTCTTCCTCCTTTTATCGTTTCTAGTCTTCGTCCTTCCTTCTCTCCTTCGCTTCATTCCTGTTTTCATTTCCTATTATTTCTTTTCTTCCTTTTTGTATCTCCTTATCTTAAATTCATCATTATTTTATGCTCCTTCTTCCTTCTTTCCCTTTTTAGCTCTTCCCTCTCTTCCTTCCTTATTCTGTCTTCTTTTTTTCCTTTTTTTATTTATATTTCTTCTTTTCCGTCTCTTTTCCTTGATTTCATTCTCATTATTTTTTCCTTCTTCCTTCTTTTCCTCCTCCCTTCTATCCTTTTTTTATTTATTTTTCTTCCTTTCCGTCTCTTTTCCTTGATTTCATTCTCATTATTTTTTCCTTCTTCCTTCTTTTCCTCCTTCTATCCCTCCTTCCTTCCTCCTCCTCTTTTTATTGTCTTCTTTCTTTCCTTTTTTTATTTATTTTTCTTCCTTTCCGTCTCTTTTCATTGATTTCATTCTCATTATTTTCCTTCTTCCTTCTTTTCCTCCTTTCTATCCCTCCTTCCTTCCTTTTCTTCCTCCTCCTTCCTCCTCATCCTCTCTTCCTTCCATTCCGTCTTTCCTACATCTTCGTTCCTTCCTCGATTTCATTTATGGGATGGGATTGCACAGGCACGTAAGACCCGGGAAGATGTACCATTGAGAGCCTCCCTTTAGCTGTATATCAATGCCGGAGTGTATATCTTTTTTCCTCTCTCTCTGCGGCGTTGCATATGTATGTGTTTCGTTATGTATGTAGGAGTTTCTTTGTATTTATATATGTATGTGGAGGAGTCTTTTTTTTATATTCTCATGCTTATTTTATTTTGATGTTAGTTATGAATGTTTAGTTTTGTTCAGTTTCTGCATTTTCTTAGGTTAAAATGTCGTTCTATACATGCATATTATTTTTTTTTATGCGGGTTTCATTTAGTATTACATCTACTCTTATCTCCTCTTTTCTCCTCTCCTCTCTTTTCTTTTCTACTTTCCTTTCCTTCCTTTACCTTTCCATTCCTTTGATACATTTACTATTCTCTCCTCTCCTTTCATTTCCTCTTTTGTCATCTCCCCTTCTTGTTTTCTCATTTCCTTTCCATTTTTTACTTTTACTTTCCTTTCCTTACCTTACCTCACCTTACCTCACCTTATCTTACCTTACCTTTCCTTTCCTTTCCTTTGCTTTCCTTTCCTTCCCTTCCCTTCCCTTTCCTTCCCTTTTTCTCCCTTTTTTCCTTCTCTTTTTTTCTCTTCCTCTTTCCCATCCCTTCCCTTCCTTCCTTTCCTCTCCCCTCTGTATCCTCTCCTCTTCCCTCTTTTCTATATATCCTTTTCTTTCCATTCCTTTCTTTTCCTTTCATTTCCTCTCCCCTCTGTCTCCTCTCCTCTTCCCTCTTTTCTTTTCTCTTTTTTCTATATTTCCTTTCCTTTCCTTTCTTTTCCTTTCCTTTTCTCTCCCCTCTCTCTCCTCTCCTCTCCCTCCTCGCAGCATCTCTTGTCCATCGCATCTTAGCTGATCTTGTTCCCTGCGTCCTGTTCCTATCCTCTTAACCTCTCCACCCAAACAGAATCTAATGGACGAGCTGATTACCCCACCTTTCCCTCCTTCTCGTTCTTTTTCCCTTGCCTCTTATTCGCATGTTTCCTTCTTCCCTCGTTTTCTTTCCCCGTCCTTATCCTCTTCCTGGTTTTCTCTTTTCTCTTTCCTCCTCCTTCTGGTTTTCTCCTTTCTCCTTTCCCTCCTTTTTGTCCTTTTCCTTCTTCTTTGATTCGCATTTTTCCTTCTTCCCTCGTTTTTTTTCCTCTTCCTTATCCGCTTCCTGGCTTTCTCTTTCCTCTTTCCTCCTCCTTATGATTTTCTCCTTTCTTTTTTTTCACTCGTTCCTATTGTCTTTCTGGTTTTCTTCCTTTCTCCCTTTTCTTCACTCGTCCTTCTCCTCTTTCTGATTTTCCTCTTTTCTTTCTTCTATTTTCTCCTTTTCTCCTTTTCTGTTTTCTCTCTTTCTTTGCGTCTATGGTTATGTTAGTTTATTTTTGCTTTGTTTTGCTTTTCGTCTAATTTTTCTATGTCTATTTTTCATTTTTATTCGTATTTTCTTTCACTTCATGTATTCTCTTTTTTTTTCATTTCCATCCTGTTTTCTTTTCACTCATGTTAATCTTCTTTCCGTTATCTCGTTTTCTTATTTTTCTTTGTTTTTCCTTCCACCCTTTTGTTCGGGATATTTATTGTTTCAAGAAGAGCGTCTTTTCTTTCATTTTTATTCCTTTCTTTCAGTTTTCCTTCCTTCTTCCATTCTTTCCACATTTTATTCCTCTTTTGGTAACACGTTTTCCACTTTATCCTTTTGTTTCAGCTCTCCATTCATTTTATTTTTTATCTCTCCTTCCTTACATTGTTCATTCCCTCCATTCTTATACTTCACACTTTTATCTTCCTCCACCTCCTCTTTCGTCCCCTCTCCCTGGCTCTTTCTCTCTCCCCCTCTTTTCCTCTTTCCTCTTACTCATCTCCCTCTCATCCCTCCTTTCTTCCTTTCTTCCTTGGATCCCTTTGCTTATATCTCATATTCCTTACATATTTCCTTTCCTTCTTTCTCACTTAACTATTCTATCTTTGTCCACCTCTCCATTCTTCCTTGTCTCCCTCCCCTTCCCTCCATCCTTCTGTGCCTGTTTTCATATTTCTCTCCCTTCCTTCCTTCCTCCCTTCTTTGGTTCCTCGCATCGCTCCTTTCCTCCTATTCTACCTTCTTCCATCTCTCCGGTCTTCTTCTCATCCCCTTCCCCTTCCCTCCCTCCCTTTGTGCCTGTTTCCATATTTCTCTCCCTTCCTCTCTCCTTCCCTACCCCTCTCTCCCTTCCTCTATGTCTGCTTCCATTACTTCTCTCTCCTTTCCTTCCTTCCTTCCTCCCTTTGTTCCTTCCTTTCTTCCATCCTTCCTTCCCTCCTCCCTCCCTCCTTCCCTTCTTTTCGTCATTCACAGCCAGTCTTCATAATTTATTTCCGGGAACCAAGACTTTATCATCATGCAAAATTCTCCTTCCCGCCCGTGTTATCTCCTTTATCCTCCCTGTCCTCCCATCACTCCGAGGATTCTACCACCCTTTCATGCTCGCCCTTTGTCTCTTATCCTCCGTTCTCCCTTTTCCCTCCTTCCATAATATTTTTCTTTTCACCACCATCTCCGACTCCTCCCTCGCTTTCGTTTCCCATCCTTTATTTTTTGTTTTTTTCGTTTTTTTTTCGTTGCTCTCTTATCCTCCTTTCCCCTCTTTTCTTCTTTCCATATTTTTTATTTCTCTGTATCCTCCCCCGTTTCCTTTTTTCCTGTTTCGTAATCTTTGTTTTTATTTTAGTTGTTCTTTTGTGCCTTTGTTTCTTTTTTTTTTTAGCTTGCTTCATTTTTTTTAGTCGTCTCTCTTATTCTCGGTTCTTCTTTTTAAGTCCTTCTATTATTTTCACTTCACTTCTTTCTCTCTCCCTCCTTCCTTCCCACACTTGTTTTTCTGTTGTTTTTCTGCTCCTGTTTCTCTGTATTTTCTTCATCGTCATTATCATATTTTCTTAGCCACCCTCCTTTCCCTTATCATCATCATCATCATCATTTGTGGGGTGGGTGGAGGATTATGTGGTGTGGCACTGTCTTTGGGTGTGTGTAGAGGGCGTTGGGGTGGCAGAAGAGGATGGCGGGATGGGGGACGTTGGGGGGTGGGTGTTAAGGGTGGCGCATCTCTCTCCTCTGTCACTATCCCTGACAAAGCCTCTGCCTCACATGCCCGCGACCCGACCCGCTCAAAAATGTAGGCGTCCCGGAAAACAAAAGTTGGCCCTCGCACCTGTCCCCGTCTGTCCGATAGCAGGAGTGTCTGTCTACCTGATCGCGGAAATGTGTGCCGTGTGACCTAAGATTTTGCGTGTACCTGAATGACTACGCACCTGTATCTTGATATTGGGAAAGGGTTTTGTTTCGCAGTGAAGTAGTAATGGGCATAGATGATATATATAAATTTACTTTTTTGTTCTACGTTCTTTTTTGTTCTACGTTCTCTTCCTTGTTCTTTTCCTTATCTTTCTTTCCTTTTCCTTTCCATTCGTTTTTATTCTTTTGTTTCATTCTTGTTTTCGTTGTTCATTCTTTTGTTCCGTTGCGTTTACTTCTCTTCTTCGTCTTGATCGTCATTGTTCTTCTGTTTTTTTTTCTTCCTCCATAGTAGTGTCTTCTTCCTTTCCATTTCTCTCTTTCTCCTTTCTCCTCCTCAGCCTCCATTTTCTTTCTCTCCCTCTCACGCTCTTCGTTCTCCATTTCCTCCTCTCCGTTTGTATGTGATTATTCGCCCACTCACTGTTCAAAAATTTTCGTATACGGGGAACTGTTTGTTGAATGATGGCACTTATGTATCTGAATAGTGGGTCAGGTTTTTGTTTTGTAGTGAACTAGTATCGGCTGAAGATAATATACGGAGACGGTACTCACTGCTTAAAAAATGTGTAACCTATAATTCTGCGGACACCTGTTCACTAAATGACTGCGCACCTGTGTCTGAATATTGGGAAAGGCTTTTAAACAATCCATTTTTGAAGTTTATGATTAAAAATGTTTTATGAATCACGCGATAACTTTTTCTGCCTAAGCACTGTCACTGACGCTTTCTTTCCTCTGAACACTGAGCATTGGTATTACTTCCTCTTCAACCAAAAATTCCTTCATCACTGTATTTGTCTTATATGACGTAATATCTACATGAACTGTAACTCTTCAACTACACGAAGGCCTTTTCTGTCTAAGCATCGATCATTGTTTGTTTTGCATTGAAATAGTAATGGCTGAAGATAAGGTATAGAAAGAGACGGTGCCTACTGCATAAATGTATATCGTATTTTTTTACATTTCCTTTGCCTCCTGAAACGAAACAATCTCTGATAGAAATTGAAGTCTCATGTAATATCTGCAGATGATGAAATTTGCAAGAGTCGATATATACTGATTAAATAATGTATATCGTATTGTTTTATCAAGAGGAGGTTATCAGGACACCTCTCCTCCCGAAATTGACCCCTCTGTCGGCCACCTCTTTGGATTCTTTTTAGGAGCAGCGAGTAGCGGGCTTTTTTTTTCTATTGTTTCCTTTTTTTGTGCCTTTGAGCTCTCTCCCTTGTTGTAAAAAAAAAAACTTCCTTTGTCTCGTGAAATTAAATAACCTCGGATAAAAATTGACGTGACATGTTTCAGTCTTGTTTACCGTCACGAAATCATCTACCTGCTGCGCCCCATGTCATATATAGCGACACGTATAGCAATATTCTCGAGCTCATTAAACCTAATACGCTAAAATTCCTGAGTTATTAACCCTCCCATGCAAATACCGACACACTTTATAAATATTAAGCTGCAAAAATGAAGAATAAAATGTGTATATGATAAGAGAAACCATGATATTGACAGGTGAGGCATTTTTGGGAAGGCCGCGGAGGCACGTGGAAAATTCTCACCTGCTATGGAAAAAGTAACACCTGGCTCGCCCCCCGCCAGGTAAACTTCAGGTGCACGGCCGCGGGTTCTCGAGCACGCTGCTTCTCGGTTTATTCAGTGGATAAATTATGTGCTGGGAAGATTTAGTGCGTGTTTTATCCTTTTTTGTTCTACGTTCCCTCCCTTGTTCCTGTCCTTATCTTTCTTTCCTTTTCCTTTCCATTCGTCTTTATTCTTTTGTTTCATTCTTGTTTTCGTTGTTCATTCTTTTGTTCCGTTGCGTTTATTTCTCCTCTTCGTCTTGATCGTCATTGTTCTGTTTTTTTTTCCTTCCTCCACAGTGTCTTCTTCCTTTCCATTTCTCTCTTTCTCCTTTCTCCTTTCTCCTCCTCAGCCTCCCTTTTCTTTCTCTCCCTCTCACCCTCTTCGTTCTCCATTTCCTCCTCTCCGTTTCTGTGTGCCTATTCGCCCACATCTCCTCCTCCTCCTCCTCCTCCTCTAAGGGAAGCATTAACGTTATCTTGGGAGTCTGTAATCGAGGGATCGAACGCCCCTTCTCCTCTGATCCCCTCCTCCTCCTCCTCCTCCTCCTCCTCCTCCTCCTCCTCCTAGCCACGCACGCTCGGGGAGAGACAAATACCTGTGTTTACCTGCTGCTACCTGGCACACGAAGGATTCCAGGTGATGGAGAGAAGGAGGGAAGGAAGGAGGGAGTAGAGGGAAAGAGAAGAAAGAGGAGGCAATGAGGGGGAAGAAAAGAGGGAGAGAGGTTTAGGTGAGGGAAGAATATAGGTTTAGTTGGAAATGAATGAAAGAAGAGAGTGAGGGAAGGAAAGGGAGATAGTAGAGGGAAAGAGAAGAAAGAGGAGGAAATGAGGGGAAGAAAAGAGGGAGGGAGATGGGTTAAGATAAATGAAGAATTGCGGATAAATTGGAAATAGAAGAATGCGGAAAGTAAAGAGGAAGAAAGTAGATAAAAATAGGAAGGAGAGAAGGAAAAGATGTGAATGATGAAGGGAGGGTAGGAAGAAGGAAGAGGGTGATGATTAGGATGTAGAAGGAATGTTGGAGGGATAAAGGAAGAAGGAAGAAAGAGAGGAAGGAGGAAGGGAAGAAAGATAATGTAAGAATGGATAATATTGTCAGAGAGAGAGAGAGAGAGAGAGAGAGAGAGAGAGAGAGAGAGAGAGTCGCATAAAATTGTAAATCGGAAAGAACAACAAAAGTCCCTTCTTCCTTTTACCTTCGGCCCGTCTTGATTTGGGAGGAAGAAAAAAAAAGTATGACAAAACAAAAAAAATGATTCTCTCTCTCTCTCTCTCTCTCTCTCTCTCTCTCTCTCTCTCTCTCTCTCTCTCTCTCGCTCTCTCTCTCTCTCTCTCTCTCTCTCTCTCTCTCTCTCTCTCTCTCTCTCTCTCTCTCTCTCTCTCTCTCTCTCTCTCTCTCTCTCTCTCTCTCTCTCTCTATCTATCTATCTATCTATTTTATTATCTATTATTGATTCTTACATTATCTTTCTTATCCTCTTACTGTTCCACTTATCTTCCTTGCTTCTTCCTTTATCATTCTCTCCTACATCCTCTCCTACATACTCTTCTTTCTTCTCCCTTCCCTTCACCATTAACACCTATTTCCCTCGTCTCCTTCCTATTAAATGTCCATTCCCTTCTCCTTTACTTTTCGTTCTTTCTTCTATTTTCTATCTATCTATATATGTTTTCTCTCTCTCTCTCTCTCTCGCACACACACACACACACACACACACACACACACACAAACACACACAGGTAAACATTGCGCTCCTCCTGCTCCACTCAATCCATCAAAACAGGTTGCAATATTTATGATACCGTCGCCGCCTGAAGCTCCCCACGCCGCCAGTCTCAACGCGTCCCCGCACTTGAAGGCAAATAGAGATTACAGGACCCAGCAGAGAGACGCGGAGGTTATTTTGCTTTGACGATAGAAGGCTTTGAGTGCACCGTGATGTTTGTGTGTGTTTGTGTTGCATGAGTGCTGGTGTAGGTGTTTTCTTAGTGTAGCTGTGAGTGTGGTATGTTGTGTTGTGCTTATGTATGTTTCTTATGTTGTTTTTCTTTGACGACAGAAAAATTGAAGTGTACTGTGCTGTTTGTGTGTGTTTGTGTTGCATATATGTATGTTTGAATGTGTTTTTAGTTTACCTGTGTTGTGGCCTGTTTTCTTTTGCTTATTTTGGTATGCTGTAAATTTAGTTGGTTTACATATATATTCCATCGCTCTGTTTTTGAGTGTGTGTTGCATGTTTGTGTGTGTGTGTTGGGGGGGGCGGTTGTTCTTAGTGTGCCTGTGTGTTGTGACGTTTTGTGTTGTGTTGTCCTTATTATGTTGTCAATTTTTTTCTTCACATTTATATTTTATCAAAGTGTATGTCATATAAGTCCCGGATAATTTGAATAGAGCCATTAAATTGTTCTTACATTCCTTATATCTTTAAAGTGTTGCATGTGTTGATAGTTAATTTTTAGATAGCAGTGCAGATAAGTGAGGAAAGTTTAAAATTTATCAACACACGCATGAAATTTTAACAATAATATACCAACTTCAGCATTCTTTAGTCGTCCACTACATCACAAACACCAACGCAAGAAAGTACTGACCAACAGGAAAGGATGGAGGGAGGAAGGCGCTCATATCGAAGGCATTGTATGATAAAACATGGATGACCTGGCCGGCGCCGCGTTGCAGGTGTTGTGAGCGGTATTGCAGGTATTGTGAGAGGTCTGTTAAGGCGGCTTGAATACAGACAGCAACATTTGGCAGGTATTGACTCCGTGGAACGCTCGCCGTCATAACAGTGAAGAGCTTGGGGCGAAGGGAATGAGGCTTGAGGGCGGTGAATGCAGTCCGTGTGTATTAAGATGAAGGACGGCTGTTACGGGGAAGGGAAGGGAGTGTATATATGTTAGTGAAGAGTTTATTTGATTTTGATGATGATAGATACGTGTTAGAGTAAAAGGAATGAGGCTTGATGGCGCTGAATGTAGTCTGGTCGTCCATTAGGTTGAAGGACGGCTGTTACTGAGAATGAAGGGAATGTAGCCTATATGTATTAGTGTAGAGTTAATATGGCTTTGATGAGTGCCAATTAGTGGGAGATTAGTAAAGAAAGAAATTTGGTGTATATAAGTTGGTGTAGAGGTTTACATTTGGTTGGTCGATAGGGTAATGGAAATGATAGCTGTAGTCTGTGTCCCAATTAGTAAAAAATTGGTGGTTTAAGAAGGGAATTTGGTTTGTTAGTCAAGAGGTTTCTATGTGGTTGATATGGTTTTAATGCTGAATACAATATGTGCCAATAAGTGGTTAAGACAGGTTTGGTTAAATTTAGGGTATCTTCAAACATATGCTTGCCAGCACCTTTTGGTAGAAATCAACAAAGAATGACCTAACTCTGTTGTATAGAAAGTCTCATCAGTATGGAAGCATATATGAATTTTCTGATTTAAGACCTATTGTAATTGTTTGGGGTTTTGTTAGATTAGGTTAAGTTAACCGGAGGGCGGCATGTGCTTCAATAGGCGTCACTTAAACAATCCTGCCTGCGCAAGCACCACCACCACCACCACCACCACCATCACTACCACCACCACCACCACCACCACCATCACTACCACCACCACCACCACCACCATCACTACCACCACCACCACCACCACCTCTATCACCACCATCACTACCACCACCACCACCACCATCACCACCATCACTACCACCACCACCACCACCACCACCACCACCACCACCACCACCACCACCACCACCACCACCACCACCACCACCACCACCACCACCACCACCACCACCACCACCACCACCACCACCACCACCACCATCACTACCACCACCACCACCACCACCACCACCATCACTACCACCACCACCACCACCACCACCATCACTACCACCACCACCACCACCACCACCATCACTACCACCACCACCACCACCACCACCATCACTACCACCACCACCACCACCACCACCACCACCACCACCACCACCACCACCATGCAGGGAGGGACTAGCAACACGAAATATTGCCCCCAGCCTTATAAGCTCTTGCACTCTGCCGGGCATTCGGGCGTGGAAGTTTTTTCAAGCCTAATGGAAATTGTTGTGTAATCGGTAATTTGCGGTGATTTGTTCAGTCCCCGAAGATGACTAAGTGGACGTGTGTGTGTGTGTGTGTGTGTGTGTGTGTGTGTGTGTGTGTGTGTGTGTGTGTGTGTGTGTAGCCAGGCACTGCAGAGTTGGTTTAGGCATGAACTATTATATAATGCATTTGTAAG
Organism: Eriocheir sinensis; assembly: GCF_024679095.1. Classification (NCBI taxonomy): domain Eukaryota; kingdom Metazoa; phylum Arthropoda; class Malacostraca; order Decapoda; family Varunidae; genus Eriocheir; species Eriocheir sinensis. Next base: position 14,014,377 of record NC_066517.1, on the reverse strand, counting down.
CCACTTTAGCATGCATTATTACAGCTTATGCGGAATACTGGCTCAAATGTATTGCTACTGATCAATTGGCGTTGGTTCGAATCCAATTCTGTGTAGCATGTTTATACCTGTCGGTAAATCGATGCATATATGTACGTCTGAAAACACCTGTGGAAAGTAAAGTAAGGTAAAGGTGACATCACAACCAACGTTGAGTTTTGTTGATAAAGAAATCAACTCGACTAAATTTAAAGCTCAGACACGTAGGCAGAGAGTATAAATTTGACTACATAAGGCCTCGATTTCGTCTTAAGATGATACTATGTAGAAATAAAAGAGGCGGACACACACACACACACACACACACACACACACACACACACACACACACACACACACACACACACACACGGCCTGGCTCTATAACCTCGCGTCGATACTCAAGCCTCGGAGTCTCTCGTCGGGGCTGAATAAAAGGGACGGACTGGCATTACATTTTCATATCCTCGTAAGATTAGGTTCAGGGGTTAGGTCTCTCTCTCTCTCTCTCTCTCTCTCTCTCTCTCTCTCTCTCTCTCTCTCTCTCTCTCTCTCTCTCTCTCTCTCTCTCTCTCTCTCTCTCTTCGTTTCCTTCTTTCTTTTCTTTCTTTCTTTCTTTCTTTTACGAGAGAGAGATCGTGTCCCCTGAGAAATGTTTGGGTTGTGCCTTTTCACTCGGAGGAATTTTCAGCTGTTGCCGGATAACAAGACGAAGAAGTTAGTGGCATTGGAGATAATTGTTTCTTTGTTCTGTGTGCGTGTGCGTCTGTGTGCGTGCGTGTGGGTGTGTAAGTGTGAGAGTGTGTGTACGTGTGGGTGTGGGTATCTTGGTTGGTAGGTCGGTAAGGAGGCAGATCGCGTTAATATTTCAGTGTCTTTAAATTTGTTTCTTCGTTTTGTCTTCTTTCTCCATGCTAATGCTATTCCCTTTCCTTCCCTTCCTCGGTAAACATACATATTCAAGCACCAGTTGCTGTTTCTCACCTCCTTCCTCGAGGGACCCACTTTCGTCCTTTAGTTTAAATAATACCTTGTTTTCACCTATACTGTATTTTGCCTCCTTTTAAAAATTACGTTAATACTAAACATATTGAACATTTTGGAGAGAGAGTCATATTTTTAATCATTTTGCTATAGAATCCCATGCATTGTCTTCCTTCCAAGAAATCTAATCCTATAATTGGTTTTGTTATTTTCTCTTTTCTCGTTACACATTTTCAGTATCATCTCCATATATATTTATTTTCCCTATACAGAAGGAAGGCGTGTTATTCAGAACTCAGATTTTTTGCATACACATTTTCTCGCTTTTTTTCTTGCCTTTCGTTTGGGGTGGGATGTGATAGCAGTCAATACGCTGTTTTTTTTTTTTTTTGGCTGTGTGTTTGTTTAAAGTTAATGTGTGTGGTGGTTAGCGTGATTTGTATTCTATTTTTCATTATATTTTCACAATTTATCATGATATACAATGGTGACAGTCTGCTGCGTCTGGTCTACTGCCAAGCAACTCACCCTCTTCCTCTTTCTGCTGCTGTTATTAATATTATCACCTACGTAACCACCACCACCTACATTCACCACCACCACTACAATCACCACCATCACTTCCTTCACCACCACAGCCAACAACCACTCCACCTCCACCACCTCCGCTCCGCCTCCCCCTCTGCACAAAACACTCCCAGGAACCCAAATGATGAATGAACTTTTTCACGTGGTTTGAGGGCCGGGTCATTAATACTCGCTGTCCCATGTATTTTATTCTTAAGGAGCAAAGTTTTCCCACATGCCGAGATGAAAATAAGGTCGGTCCATTTTCTGTGTCTAGCTAGCGCCCGAGGCATATGTTAGAACCCAAGTTTTCTGTTAGATTTTTTGTATTTTATTATCTTCGTGTAGTGTTTATCTTCTTTCATTTCTTTCTTTCTTATGTGTTTCTGTATTGCTGTTGTATCATCCTTTTTCTTCTTCTCTTTTTATTCTCGTTTTTGGTTTGCTTTCTTTCTGCCATATGCTTTTCCCCTTTCGTCTTTTTCTGTGGTTTTGATTTTCTTCCTTTCTCTTATTTCTGGTTTAGTGTATCTTTTCTTTTTGTCTGATTTATTTATTTCTTATTTTCCTCCCTTTCCTCAATACTTCCTCTTCTTCCCACCACTCCTTCACTCTCTCCTCTCCTCCGCTCCTTCCTACCAACCTCTCACCTGGCTACCTGACTCTTCCACCTCTCTTTCTTCCCCTCCGCCTATTTCACACCTTGAGTTTCCTTCCTCCTCCTCCTCCTCCATTACCACCTTTAGTGAATGCCTACGTAAACCTGGTGTTGACGTCTTCATTTACCCTCAGCAGGTGTATGGCGCTCCGGCACCATCGATTTCCGCAGGTGAGGAGGAGGAGGAGGAGGAGGAGGAGGAGGAGGAGGAGGAGGATTGATTATATGCTCACACACAAAAAGAACTCGTAGAAAAGACTCGGTTATTATTATTAGCTTTATTATTATCTTTATTTTTATTATTTTTTTTATTATTATTTTTTTTTTTTTTCCCATGAATCTCTTTACTCACATTCAATAGATATTCTTCCGCAACGACGACGAGGAGGAGGAGGAGGAGGAGGAGGAGGAAAAAGAGGAGGGGGAAGAGGAAGAGGAACAAGACCAGGCATTGTTATTATTAGCTATCATTACTCTTATTATTATTTTTCTTTCATTCATCTATTCTCTCACATTTCAATTCCTTTCCTTCCACTGAATCTACATCCGATCGAGATAGTATTTTCAATAGCTCCAAACTTCTCCCCCAAATCATCCGGCTTTTGTGGGTTTGGTGGATTTGAAACACTTTTTTTTTGCCGTTTCTTTTTCACTAAACTTTCTAACTTTTTTTTCTTTTCATCGGAGTGGCTGTCAGTCGAGGTAGCGGCGGCGGCGTGTTATTCAAAACTCAGATTTTTTGCATACACATTTTTTCGCTCTTTTTTTTCTTGTCTTTCGTTTGAGGTGGGATGTGATAGCAGTCAATACGCTTTTTTTTTCTTTTTTTTTTTACTGTGTGTGTGTTTGTTTTAAGTAAAGGTGAGTGGTGGTTAGCTTGGTGTGTGTGTGTGTGTGTGTGTGTGTGCGATTATGCCATTATTTTTTTTATTACAACGCCTCGCCACACTACTCTAGTTGACTTACTGCTCTCACTCTTAAAATTTGGGGTATAAATATAACTATTCTTTTTTTTATATCTACAAATTAAAACTCCAGTCCTCTGCAGTTTTTCTAATTATTTCCTGGAGCTTATTCGGGTTCTCGCAACATGTTATAATTCATTTTCTCTTTAGCTCCGCCTCATATATGCTTCAGTGACGCAAACATAGATATTTCCACGTATTCTAATTACTTTCCCCGTCGGCGCCCATCAGCACACCTTGAATGTTACGTCCTTCCCTCCCTCCCTCCACACCTTCCCTCCCTTCACATCTTCGGCGAACACCTGTAATTAAAGGAATGCTTCTTGTAACACCTGTTCGAGGACACATGCGAATCCATTCCCTTTGATTACTAGTTACTATTTCTCGCAATATATCTATCTCTTTCATTATTATTTTTTCCTCTATCTATATTCAGCTTTCTCTTTCAACGTATTCTTTTTTTTTCTCTATTGTTCTTTGCTTTCATCTTCGGCTTTATTGGTGTTATTGTTTTCGTTCTTTTCATTACACTTTTTCCTTCTATTCTTCCTCATTCATCGCTCTTCTTTTTTACTTTGATCTTTTTTCATTATATTTTTCCTTGTATTCGTCTTTCTCTTCGCCTGTCATTATATTATCCCTTCCTAATTTATTCCTTCATTCTACTATTACTCCTTCTTTGTGTGTGTGTGTGTGTGTGTGTGTGTTTGTGTGTGCGTGTGTGTGTGTGTGTGTGTGTGTATGTGCGTGTGTGTGTGTGTACAGGTGCTCCGTAAACCTTCCTGTTCGCTGGTCTGGGGAACGGCTGCGTAAAAATCCCAAAATGTTGTTACCTTCACCTTTTGTGTCCCATATTTTCCTTTTTGGTTTGTTTTTCTTTACAAGGAAGTGGACACGGGAGGCGTATGCTGGCGCGTATTTTTTTTTTTTTTTTGTAAGGCCTACGCTGGCCCGTGTTTTTATTTTTATTTTTCATTTTTTGTATCTCCATATATTTTTTTTCGGGTATAGCTGAGCTCGGGATTAGTGACCTTTTTTATCTTCCTTTCCTGAACAGCTACGCAAAAGTTAGTCGATTTTTTTTCTATTTCATTTTTTTTGGGGGGGAGGGGTATGGCTCAACTCGGGATTAGTGGCTTTTTTCCCCACCTTCCTTTCCTGAACAACTACGCAAAAGTTTCGGTGATTTTTTATTATTTTTTTGCGTGTAATCCTTTTATTTTTTTTGTATGTCAAGTTGGAGTCTCGTTATTGGTCGGGTTTTGTGAAATGGTATATCGTAAAAGTTTGGCTACCTTGTTATACTCACCTTTTCGTTCCCTATTTCTTTTAGATCTCGTTCCAGGAAATGGATTTGGGAGCGCTCGTCGGGGCGGACTTCCGATATTATTTATGTTTTCTATAAATTATTTTCTGAGTCGTGAGCTTGTGAACGTGTATATTTCAGCAGTGGTTCGTTTTTCATCATACACTTATTGCACTTTTCTTTGTGCATGTTATTATTTACTGTTCTTTGTTTACGGTTTTGGTGTCTGAAAAACTATAGTTCTTTTATGTTCCCAAGATTCTAACAGTGATACATTTTTATTATTATTTATGCATTACACATTTTTCCTACTCTATTATTTATTCAGTCCATTCTGTGTGTACGTAAATAAGTGTTGTTTTTCTTTTTATGTCATTTTCATTACCGCAGTCTCGTGTAAAATCTTTCTACTTTTAACTTATTCAACCTCACTGCAATACCTCATCACCTACGAACGACCCTTACGTAACCTTCCTTTCACCTCCACTCCATACAACTCTTCTTTTCCTCTTCTATTCAACTCACATTTATATGTAGGCCACGTCAACACAACATTATCAAAACACTATCAACACGTCCACCTTTATTCCCTCCAGCCCTCTTCTATGTCTTTTTTTTCCCTCCACTCCCTCCTCGCACATCTTCCTCCTGAATGGTCCTATCTCCGCTTATTTTTTTTTGTTCCTCGATAGTGCTCACTTTCACTCTGTTTTTCCTCGATGTCCTCAGTTTCCTTACCTTTCAGTGTTTTCTTCACCTCATTTTTCCTCTCCAATCCCTAATCTTTTTCTTCTCTCCATTTCTTAAAGTACTTCCAGGCTGTTCTCTCCTATTCATTTCTTTATTTTTCTCTTCCATTCCTTTAAATGCTTCTAACTTTCACTTCCTGCACCGTTCCTCTCCTTTCCGATGTCTCCTTTTCTCCTTCCATTCTGTCGTGTCCTTCCAATCTTCCTTCACCTCCATATTTCATCTCCTATCCAACATCTCCCTTTTTTTTCTCTTATTAAGATCTTATAGTACCTTCTCGCTTTTTTTTTCTTCCTATCCATTTCCCTTTTTCTCACTACTTTTTTTTTTATCCTGTACCGCTTACTTCCTCTACCTGTCTTTTATCCTCTCCCCCATTTCTGTTTTTCATGTATTAAAACCTTGCACCCTTTTCCTTTCCTTTTCCCTTTCCTCAAGCTTACCCTTCGGCCCTTATCCCCGTCTCGCCAGGTACAGACTTCTCCGCCAGGTAAGGTCTGTGACATATGGTTTCGCTTTCAATGGCCAGGTGTATTTGCGTGCGTGCTCGTTTGTATGGTTTTATGGCATTGTATTCCTGTGTATTGATTTCTCCGTTGTTTGTGTAAGATTGAATTCATGGTGCACTAATTCATGGATAGTGAGGGAAGGTGGGGTTAGGTTTACAGCAGTTGCCTTATATTGGTCTACCGGCCTCTTGCAAACTCCTAATGTGCTCATATTCTTGTGTACTTAATGTTTTCTTTATTTTTTTCGCAGGTAAGTGATGGTGGTGAGCAGGTGACGTTTCTGCCCCGATACAGGTGTGTTGTGTAAGTACTAATGTTGCCTTACTCCCTGTTTTACTTGTCTACTAACTTGTCTCCTATTCCTTTTCTTCCTCCTCCTCCTTCTCCTCCTCCTCGGGTTTATCTTCTGTTGTTGGGCTCTTCGGGGCATCTTATGGGACCGGCGTAGGAGGGTCTGGCTGCCTCAAGTTAACCCTGAAACAAAGGCTTCCCCGGTAACCCGCCTCTTGAAGGGTGAAGAGAAGGAGGAGGGTCTGGTCTTGAAACTCCCATTCCTCTTTATCTTCCTCCTCCTTCAGCTTCCTCCTTCACCCCTTCTGTTTCAGTCCACCTCCTCCTCCTCCTTCTTTTCTCCATTACGCCTCTGCCTTCCTCTCCTTCTCCTCCTCCTTCTCCTCCTCCTCCGGTTTCTCGTTTCTGGGTTTTCGTTTATTTCTTCTCTCTCATCTTTTAACTTTTCTGGAGGTTTTGTGCAATATTCGGTTTTCCTTCCCTTTCTCCTTACCTCTCGCTTTCTTCACATTCCCTTTTTCATTCATTTTTTTCACTTGCATCGATGTTCCTTTGTGTCGCCTCTTCCATCACCGTATTACGCATCCTCATATCTTTCCTTGCATCTTTTTTTTTGCTATATTTTTTCGTGTGTGTCTTTGTTGCTCTTCTCTCCCCCAGCCTCCGTCTCTTCATCCCCTCCTTTTTTTTTATATTATTCTTATCCTATCATTCTTTTCTCCCTCTCATCCGCCTCTTCTTTCTCCCCTCCCTCTACTCTTTCCCTCCGTTTTCTTTTACTCTGCTTCCATTCCATTCTTTAACTCTCCTTTCATTCCATTGCTTTCCTTTTCCTTCATCCATTCCTTCTCTCATTCACTCTTCTTCCATTCCATTCTTTAACTCTCCTTTCATTCCTTTCCTTTCCTTTTCCTTCTTCCATTCCTTCTCTCATTCCCCCTTCTTCCATTCCATTCTTTAACTTTCCTTTCATTTCATTCCTTTTCTTTTCCGTCCTCTATTCCTTCTCTCATTCACTCTTCTTCCATTCCATTCCTTAACTCTCCTTTCATTCCATTCCTTTTCTTTTCCTTCCTCTATTCCTTCTTTCATTCACTCTCCTTCCATTCCATTCTTTAACTCTAATTTCTTTTCATTCCTTTTCTTTTCCTTCTTCCTTTCCTTTCCTTTTCCTTCTTCCATTCCTTCTCTCACTCACTCTTCTTCCATTCCAATTCTTCCATCAGCCTTTATTCTCCTCCTTCGCTCCGTTCTTTCCACTCCTTTTCTCCTTCATCTCCCCTTTTCTTCTTACATTATCCTTCATTTTCCTTCATCATTCCCTTCTCTCCATTACCCACCTCATGTTTCTTTCTCCCGCCCTTCCTCATCCCTCCCTTTTCCTACCCTCTCCTCTTTTCTCTCCCTTCTCTTCCCTCCCTCCCTTCCCTTAGATCCTGCCCGGGGATTCTGGTGTCAAGGAGACTTAGCGAGGGATGAGTGAGGAGACGGAGAGGCGTGGCGAAGGCGCTATTAACATTATCTATTATTTTGTTGTCCTTGTTTTCTTGTTTCTGTTGTTGTTGTTGTTGTTGTTGTTGTTGCTGTTGTTGTTTAGTCTATTGTTCTTTGTTATTATTGTTTTCTTACTATTGTTTTCCTACAGTTCCTATTGTTTTTGTTTTGCTACTGTTTTTCTCCTATTATTATTGCTTTTGTTCTAATGTATTTTTTTTTGTTATTCAGTTTTCTTGCTTTTGTTTTCTTATCATTTATTATTATTATTGTTGTTTTTCTTTTGTTTCGTAATGGAGTGCAAAAATATCAAGTCATTTCAAGGCTGCTTTACTTAACTTTTATTTTCCTCGGTGAAAATGTAAGGAATGCTGTGAAATGAATACGAAAATACTGAAAATTTCTCCAATGCTAAAGAACCTGCATTGAATAGTTGAATAGAAGCGTAGTTAGCGAAGCGAAATGCTAATACGTTATTTAATTAAGAGGGGAAAATAATATTTGTAGTGGTATCGAAAAGGGAATTAATGAAATGAAATGCAGTTTTAGACAAGTATTTAGAAACGTCGAGAGAGAGAGAGAGAGAGAGAGAGAGAGAGAGAAAATGACAGAGCAAGAGAAAGCGAAAAAAAAATCCCATGTCCCTCGCAGCTAACAGAGACCAGCGATGCATGATGGAAGGAAGGGTGGCTGGGTATAAAAAAAGAGAACTCTGAACACCTGAATGCTTTACCAGATGGAGGAAACTGCAGAGGAGGAGGAGGGGTAGAAGGAAGGTAAGAGGAGGGGGAGGAGGAGGAGGGTGATAGCTTGTGTTAAGGGGGAAAGCTACAGGTGTGGTGGGGATAGGTATGTATGGACAGGTGTTTCGGAAGGTGAAAAACAGGTGAAAGTAATTTGGATCGAAAGGGAGAGTGAAGACAATGTGAACAGGCAGGCATAGTGTGCAGTAGTTGTATTTGAATAGGAATTAGATGGGGAATTAGATGGTGTATGAAGGAAAAAAAGAGAGAAAAATAGGTTGCAAAGGGAGAAAGAGGGAGTGGAAGAGGTGTTAGAGACAGGGCAAAAAGGAGAGGTGTGAAAGGTACATAGGAAGGAGGAGGAAAAGGGAGGAGGAAACTGACCAACTCTTGCTCTTTAACTCTGATGTGCTTGTGTGTAGGAGGTGAAAGGGAAGGAGGGGACGAGTTGGAAGGAGGGAGAAGGGAAGAGGGAGGGAGGGTGGAGAGAGGGAGGAAAGGAGGGAGAGAGAGAGCAACAATATGACTCAACTTCTTTCTTCAATGCAAAAAAGTCATCCCAGTTATCTTAAGCGTTCGTGACCTTGCCTGTGTGTGTGTGTGTGTGTGTGTGTGTGTGTGTGTGTGTGTGTGTGTGTGTGTGTGTGTGTGTGTGTTAGGCCTATCTTTAACCCCCATCATCGTCCTGTCATCACCAATCATCGTCACCTCGAACTCTATTTATTTTTTGCCCTTTTTTCCTCCATATTTACTTTTACTATCTTGACACTTTCTTATTTGCAGTATTTCCTCTCGCTTTTTCTCATTTTCCCGTTTTTCCGTTTTCCCTTTTTTCCATTTTCCCTTTTTTCCACTTTTCCGTCTTCCTATTTTCCCGTTTTTCTGTTTTCCTTGTTTTGCATTTTCCTTTTTTTTCCTTTTTTCCCGTTTTTCCCTTTTCCCTTTTCCCTTTTTTCCACTCTCCTTTTTTTCCATTTCCCCGTTTTTTCCATTTTCCCTTTTTCCATTATCCCATTTTCCATTTCCCGTTTTTCCATTTTCCTTGTTTTGGATTTTCCCCTTTTTTCTGTTATCCGCTTTTTTTCTGTTTTCCCGTTTTTCCATTTTCCTTGTTTTGCCTCTTCCCTTTTCTCCATTTTCCCTTTTTTCCAATTTCCCTGTTTTTCCCTTTTCCCTTTTTCCATCTTCCCGGTTTCCTATTTTCCCGTTTTTCCATTTTACTGTTTTCCTATTTTCCTGTTTTTCTAATTTTTCTTTTTTCCCTTTTTTTCTTATTTCCAGTTTTCCTTTTTCTCTATTTTCTTCTTTTTTCTTTCTTTATACCATTCTGTTTTTATCTTGCATCGTGCTGTCTCTCTTTCGTTTTATCTCCGTGAATGCATCTTATCATCTCCTCCTCCTCCTCCTTCCCCTCCTCCAGTATATTCTCCCTTCAAGATATTTAGATTCTGAGGAGGGGGAAAAAAAGGGAAATTCAGAGGTGCGAAAATTTCCCTCGTGATTTCAAATGCAAATTTTGTCAACACTCTCTCTCTCTCTCTCTCTCTCTCTCTCTCTCTCTCTCTCTCTCTCTCTCTCTCTCTCTCTCTCTCTCTCTCTCTCTCTCTCTCTCTCTCTCTCTCTCTCTCTCTCTCTCTCTCTCTCTCTCTCTCTCTCTCTCTCTCTCCTCTCTCTCTCTCTCTCTCTCTCTCTCTCTCTCTCTCTCTCTCTCTCTCTCTCTCTCTCTCTCTCTCTCTCATTTAAACTGACAATTTGTAGTACACAACATTCACTTAAAACAAATAAAAGTCCGACCCGATAAAGTATATCCTATACTGCTTAAAGAAACAAAGAGCGGAATACTCTCCTCCCTCACAACCGTATTCAATATGTCCTTGCGACAAGGCATCGTCCCTTCGGATTGGAAAAAGGCTAACGTGACACCGATTTTTAAGAAAGAAGACAAAAAAAAAAATACTAGGTAACTACCGACCAATTAGTCTAACTTCAATTGTAGGTAAGCTACTTGAGAGCATAATTAGAGACAAAATTGTGAGTTACCTTGAAAGCCACTCATTAATTGGGGACTCACAACATGGCTTCCGTAACAAAAGATCCTGCCTATCAAATCTATTGACCTTTTATAACGACCTCTTCTCAGTTTATGGCGTAACCAAATCATTGAACGTAGTCTATCTTGATTTCCAGAAAGCGTTTGATAAAGTCCCACATCATAATTTACTTTATAAATTAAAGAAAATAGGTATTGACGGTCAAGTAAACCAATGGATCGCGAATTGGTTGAGCAACAGACAACAAAGAGTGGTGATTGACGGATTTAACTCAGAGTGAGCGCTGGTCACTAGTGGCGTCCCTCAGGGCTCTTCCTCTCTTGGCCCAGTGCTCTTCACTATTTACATCAACGACGTGGATCTTGGACTCAATAATCGCATTAGTAAATTTACAGACGACACAAAGATTGGTAACTCGGTTCTCACTGACGAAGACAGGCAAAGCCTCCAAGAGGATTTGCACAAAATTTCAGCTTGGTCGGATAGATGTGAGATGCCCTTTAACGTAGACAAGTGCCAGGTCCTTCAAGTTGGAACAAGAAATAAGAAGATCGATTACGAAATGCTCGGCGTTAAACTCACAAGCGTTCAATGCGTTAAGGACCTGGGGGTCAAAATCGCGTCAAACCTCAAATTCTCACATCAATGCATCGATGCAGTAAATAAAGCGAACAGAATGTTGGGCTGCATTAAAAGAAACTTTTTATTCAAGAATAAAGATGTAATACTTCCGCTCTACAATAGTTTAGTCAGACCCCACTTGGAATATGCGGTACAGTTTTGGTCTCCTCACCATGCAAAGGACATTGCTAAATTAGAAGGTGTTCAGCGTCGGGCAACAAAAATGATCCCTTCCTTGCGCAACAAATCCTACAAAGAAAGGCTTTCCACCCTTAATATGTTCTCTCTTGAGAAACGTCGCCTCCGAGGAAAACTGATCGAATGTTTTAAAATACTTAATGGTTTCACGAATGTAGACAGAACAAAATTGTTTATGATCGATGACACTTTGCGAACGAGGAACAATGGCATAAAACTCAAATGTAGACAAGTAAATTCAGACTGCACCAAATTTTTCTTCACCAACGTTGTAGTGCGAGAATGGAATAAGCTCCCACCGTCAGTGGTCCAGTGTAACATAATTGACTCCTTTAAAAACAAGCTCGACCATCACTTCCTTGAACTTTGTATTAACTAGAGTAGGAAAGCAACGTTTTGGAGCCATCTGATTAGTGTAGATTCACTTAGGTTTAAGGACAGACCACCTAGTCTGGACCATGGGGTCTGTGTGGTCTGATTTTCTATGTAAATCTCTCTCTCTCTCTCTCTCTCTCTCTCTCTCTCTCTCTCTCTCTCTCTCTCTCTCTCTCTCTCTCTCTCTCTCTCTCTCTCTCTCTCTCTCTCTCTCTCTCTCTCTCTCTCTCTCTCTCTCTCTCTCTCTCTCTCTCTCTCTCTCTCTCTCTCTCTCTCTCTCTCTCTCTCTCTCTCTCTCTCATTTAATTCAGCCCGCAGTCGGATTATCTCCATGACTTTCTTTATCTTCTTATCTTTTTTTTTCTCTTCCCTCCACGTGTGTGCGGCCTAATTTTCTTTTATTTCCTCCTCTTCCTCTTTCATTCTCTCCCCCCTCTTTTTCATTCCGTCTTCTTTCTCTTTTATTCCCTCCTTTCTCCTGTTCCCCATTCTCTCTTTGTTCTCTTAGCTTTATTTAATTTGCTCCATGTCTTCTTTGCTGTTTTCTATTTTCCTTGCGTTAGTTCTTTGTTCTTTTTCTTTCATTTCCATTCCCTCCACGCAATATTCACGTTCATATTTCTTGTCTGTTTCCTCTTTTTTCCCTTGTTCTTTTCATTCTCCTCCTTCTCCTCCTTCTCCTCCTCCTTCATCTCCTCTTACTTCTGTTCCTCCTGCATCTCGTTTTCCCTCCACAGTTCTTCTTTTATTTTTCATTCCTATTTTCTTTATTTTTTCCCATCTCGCTTTTATCTCTTTCACCTCTCTCCTCCTCCTCTTTTTCTCTCTCTGCCCCCTCTGGCTACTTTTCCTCTTCTTTACTTCTTATTTCCTTCCTCTGACCTCTTTCCTCCCCGTCATACTCCGCTTCCCCCTCCTCCTCCTCCTTTTTACCTTCTCCTCCTCCTCTTCCTCCTTCTTCTCTTCCTCCTCCTCTTTTCAGATGCAGTATTGGGGTTCTCGCTGATGCAAGACGCACATCCTTCCAGTTGAATGAAGAGACTTTAATCCATTTTGCGGAGAGAGAGAGACAGACAGACAGACAGGCAGATAGATAGACAGACAGACAGATGGACAGACAGACAGACAAACAGACAAACATATAGATGGATATAGATAGAGAGATAGACATAGACAGACAGAGAGATAGATAGATAGATATAGATAGATAGATAGATAGATGAAGAGAGACAGATACAGACAGACGAGATGCAAACTGTTTTTATATTTATTTTTGTATCAATTTTGAAGTTAGTCTTTGTATGTGTTTTTTTATTTCTTATTTTGTATTTTTTTATTTTTATTTTAGTTTTTTTTTTGTATATGTGTTTGCATCCTCATTTTCTACTTGTACTTATTCTCTATTTCAGTTCTTTATTTTCAAGTGCAACGTTTCTCTTCACTTACTCAAAAAGCCTCTCCTTCCCCCCCTTCCCCACACACCCACCCACATTTTTCCCTTCCACCCAATACCCCGGTGCAGCGTTATATTCATTCTTTGTCCGCCGCTTATTCAGGTATTTCTGCTGATATTTATCCCTTCTTGCTTATGCAGTGCCCGCCTTTTCATGCATTCAGGAACCTTGCGTCGGGGAGAGGGTGGGAGGAGGTTGACGGTGGTGGAGAGAGTGTGAGGTGGTGGAGAGGGTGTGAGCTTGCACCGTTGCCAGATTATCGTACTCAGAGCATAGTATTTAATGGTTTAACTATTGCCAAAAAACATCAGGATCTAACTCTTTCAACGATAACTATACATGAGTTTCGTTATTGGAGCCCAGAAGACAGTTTTTGGGTAGGGAGTCAGGAAATATAAGCGGCTGAGTACGACAGTCTGGTAACGGTGGTGTGAGGTAAAGGAGGGTTGAGAGGATTGCAGGTGAAGGTGGAAGGTAGAAGGTGGTGGAGACTAGGGACGGGGGTGATATAGATGAGAGTGGTGTGTATGAGGGGATGTGGGTGATGATAGTGGTGTTGCATATCTCTGGGTATAACGCTTAGGTGATGGACTGTTAAGATTTTTATTAGGATGAATAGTTGGGGGGTGGAGAAGGTGGTGATGGTGGTGGTGTATAGGACAGGAGGATAAGGTAAAAGTGTGGGCGTTACGTTTAGGTCTATTACGTGTGTATGAATGATTGTGTGGGTGAGGTTATACAGTTCACCGACTCGAGCAAAGGATGTGTGTATGATAACTATTTTCTCTCTCTCTCTCTCTCTCTCTCTCTCTCTCTCTCTCTCTCTCTGTAGTTCATTTAGCTCGTTCCTTTGAGTCAGGTGGAGAGATAACCTTCACGGCTGCTTTAACTTCGCTCACTCACGCACAAAAAGGGATTATTTCGCGGCGCAAAAGATTATCCAAAAGGTGAATAAGTTTTGTCAAGTAATAATAAAATGTCACAGCCTCTCTTTTTCTCTTTCTCTCGATGAATTGTCAAAAGAACGGAAAGAAAAACTAAGAAAGCCACTTATCTTAAATTGCGTATAAACCTGATTAATCATGTATGTTAATTATTGCGATGATTATACAGAATGATTAATTAATACGACGCAGTTGCATGAGAACTGATCTGTCCAGGTGTATCTCATTAATAACAGGTAAACAGAGCAACGCAGGGAACATAGGCGTAGGTTTGAGTACAGTGGAAAAGAATGAAAAAATAAGAGAAAAAACGAATGCGAAAAATGCACGAAAAGTAAAAAGCAAAGATAGACTAAATAAGCAGATATGTATAATTTATAGTGACTTGCAAGAAAGAGAAAATGATAAAGAAAAAAACTGAATGCGAAAAAGATATACACAAGCTAAAAGCAGAAGCAAACTCGAAAAAAGCAGTTATACACTTTTTTTGTAGTGAACTCCTACTTCTTTCCACTTAATCTCGAGCAAATGTTTTAACCGAAAGTGTTGGCTCGCCGGAATTAAAGTCTCCTCAGAAGGACTTAAGTAAATGCTGAGGGAGTTGAATGTCCGACGGAGGAGGAGGAGGAGGAGGAGGGGGAGGAGGAGGATGTGCAGAATCAACAGATGGTGAAGGAGGAGGAGGATTAACAGCAGGAGGATTAGGAGGAACAGAAGAATTAAACAGGAGGAAAAAGAGGTTTATGGAAGGGAGGAGGTGGAAAACATATCACACGGTCTCACTGGAAAAGCATATCATACGGCATACGGTTAATCACAATGACAAAGAATAGAAATGAAACCTAATAAAAGGAAAAAAAAATAGACAAATAAAAACTGAAGAACGGGAAGAAAGAAACATTTAAGAACTATAAAACAAAATGAAGAATGAAACATGAGGGAAGTGAAACAAGAAGCAGGTGGAAACAGTATTACTTAAGTGAAACAAATGTTCAGAAAACGACAAACTGAAGAAAGGCGATGGTGAGAACCCTGGAAAATGTGTCAGAATAGGAAAATGATAGTTACTACGAGACCTGAAGTTTGACTCACCTCACCTCACCTCAACTCACCAAGATATGATTGAAGAATGTGAGAAGAGCCTGAGGTGAGAAGGAGGAAGAAGAAGAAGAAGAAGATGAAGAAGAAGAAAAAGAAGAACAAGAAAAAGAAGAAGAAGAAGAAGATAATAATAATAATAATAATAATAATAATAATAATAATAATAATAATAATAATAATAATAATAATAATAAGAGGAAGAAGAAGAAAAGAAGAAACAAGAAGATACATATAGAAATGAAAAATGAAGATAAACAGGATAAAGTAGAATATAAAGAAGATAAAAATGAAAATGAAAGAGACGAAGATAAAAAGATGGAGATAAAGAAAAGAAAAACAATAAAGATGGTAAAAAAGTAGACGAAGGCAAAGACGAAAATGAAGACGAAGAAGAGAAAGAAGAGGATGAACAAGAAAATCGAAGGAGAAGAGGAAGAAGATAGGAGGAGGGATTGAAAAGGAGGACAAATAGAGGTGAAGAGGGATGAAGGAAGAGAAGTGGAGGAGGGTTAAGGCTTGGGGTTTCCTCCACTGCCGAAGACCGGAGTGAGTGATGTGGAGAGGAGGAGGAGGAGGAGGAGGAACAGGAGGGGGAGGAGGAGGAGGAGGAGGAGGAGGAGCAGTACCTGAGGACATCCATTGTGTCGCGTCCCCAGACCGTCACGTTGGTGCAGAACCACGAATTTGCATTTCATTTGAGGCAGGAATCGAGGAGGAGAAAGAGGACGAGGACGACGACGACGACGAGGAGGAGGAGGAGGAGGAGGAGGAAGATTACGATCAGATGTAAGAAAGTAGAAGTACGAATAACAAATAATGTAAAAACAAAAAGCTGAAGAAGAATGAAAAGCAAAGAAGAAAAGAAGAAAAGCTGAAGAAAAAAAAAGCAAATAAAATGAAGCAAAGGAAAAAAGCCTGGTATGCCAATAACGGGGAAAAGGAAAATAGTAAAAAAAGGTAGCTGAAGAAAAGAAGAGAAAGAGAAACAAGGAAAACAAAAACTCGCAAGACGAACGAAGTGAACAAAACATGTATATATGAAAACTAAAACAGTGAAAACAAACCAAGAAGAGCAAAGGCAGACAAAAAAAAAGATACTTAAAACAAAAACCTGAAAACAAACCGAGAATGGCAAGCAAATGAAAACATGACTCAAAAAAGAGGAGCGGAGAGAGAGGCGTGTAAGGTGAGGTTAAAGAAGGATGAAGGAAATAAAAAAGAAAATGAAAGAAGGAGAAAGAGGAGGAGGAGGAGAGAGAGAAGCGTGTCAGGTTAAATAAGTACCAAGAAAATGAAAAGAACATGAAAGGGAGAAAGAGGAGGAGGAGAAAGAGAAGCATGTCAGGATAATAAACTACCAAGAAAATAAAAATAAAATGAAAGGGAGGAGGAGGAGTAGGAGAGCGAGAAGCGTGTAAGGTTAAGAGAAGCATGACACGTGTATTAGAGAACGGGAAGGTGATGAGACACGGGCAACGGGTGACCTATACAAACACCTGAGGACGCGGGGACAGGAAGACGTGAACGAGATGAATTGTTGTAAGATGCTGACGAGGTTGAGGGGGAACGGTGACGGTGCGGGAGAGAGAGAGAGAGAGAGAGGGAGAGGGAGAGAGAGAGAGAGAGAATAAAGGGAATTAATTCAGGTAGGGAGAGTGAGAAAGAGCGTCGTGAATGCGGTCACAGAGGTATATTGATGAAATGGCTTTGAGGAGGAGGAGGAGGAGGAGGAGTAGGAAGGAGGGAAGAAAGGAAGAGGAAGGAGGAAGAGAAAGAAGACACTGCCCATCTACACTCTTTCCCTGTTGCTGATGTTTGCTTAAGTAGAAAGGAAGAAGATAGAAGAAGAAGCCATTAAGGTATCTGGACACCTCTCCTCCCGAAATTGAATCCTCTTTCGGTCACCTCCTTGGATTCTTTTTATGAGCAGCGAGTAGCGGACTTTTTTATTATTGTTTCCTTTTTTTGTGCCCTTGAGCTGCCTCCTTTGTTGTAAAAAAAAATGGACAATGTGTGTGAACTTTGATTTTAAAAAGACCGTAAAAAATATAAAGCTTCTAAATGCTGAATAATATCTCTTTCCCTCCTTTTATTTCCTATTTTCTTTATCTTCTCTTTTATTCTTCGTTTCCTTCCATTCGTTATTTCAATCCCTTTATTTTTGTCCGTATCTATTTCTCCATCTAATCCCTCTATATCTATAAGTAAAAATAAAAAGTTTCTAAATGCTGAATAATATATCTTTCCCTCCTTTTATTTCCTATTTTCTTTATCTTCTTTTTATTCTTCGTTGCCTTCCATTCGTTATTTTAATCCCTGTATCTCTATCCGTGTCTATTTATCCATCTAATCCCTCTATATCTATCTTTGGCGCTATAATAACAAGGAAACAATATTCTCACATGGTCAGCTAAAAGTGTGTCCTCAATATTATAGCCAAACTTTATATTCACGCTTT
Source organism: Eriocheir sinensis (assembly GCF_024679095.1). Classification (NCBI taxonomy): domain Eukaryota; kingdom Metazoa; phylum Arthropoda; class Malacostraca; order Decapoda; family Varunidae; genus Eriocheir; species Eriocheir sinensis. The sequence goes on along the minus strand of NC_066517.1, from coordinate 13,996,890 downwards.
TTCCTCGTTTTGGGCGGCGGCGGAAGAAGACTTATTGGGAGACTGATCGAGATAAAATAGTGAACCCAAAAACCGAGACTAATGGGAAAGTGATGGGGGACGACTGAAAGGGGTGAAGGAAAGCGTGAAGACGGAAATTGAAGGCAAGGGGAAGGGTATGAGGAAGACAGATGAAGATGGAAGATGAGAAAACGACAGGAGGAGGAGGAGGAGGAGGAGGCTGAAAAGATGAACGCATGGATGGAGGAAGAGAAGGAGGAAGAGGAGTAAAGACGCAGCATGAAAGCCAAATTAACTACACGAGAAAGGCGACGAAAGGAAGCGAAGGGAGAGGAGATGAAGGGGAGGAGTTAAAAAGATACCAGAGATGAGATGAGTACTGAAAATAGGAGGATAATGTATAACTTAAGGGAAATGTAGGAGAAAACGAATGAGTGTGTAAAGGAAAGACCAAGAAAGAAAAGGACGAGGAGGAGGTGCGTAAAGGAATAGCTAATAAAGGCGAAGAAGAAGGGGAGGTAGAGAATAATGGGAAGGAGACAAATGACGTCGAGGTGGACAATGGATTTCTCTCCATCAATATTTCTTAACACGTGACCCCTAGAGAGAGAGAGAGAGAGAGAGAGAGAGAGAGAGAGATTAAACAGACAGAAGGAAAGTTATGGATAGGTAAAGGAGATGAGGTATGGCTGGAGGAGGAGGAGGAGGAGGAGGAAGTATTAAGGGAAGGAAGGAGAGTTGATTGATGGGGTTGGATGGAGGGAACGAAGGAAACAAGGATATATGAGAGAGAGAGAGAATCTTTAGCATGCAGTGACTTTCTCTCTCTCTCTCTCTCTCTCTCTCTCTCTCTCTCTCTCTCTCTCTCTCTCTCTCTCACCCTTCCATTCATCGATCAAAAAAACTTTCTCCTTTAAACAAAAATCACATCACCGCCATAATTTCGCTGCCGTCTACCTGTAATTAAGGAAGACTCAGGTAACGAGATGCCGCCAGGTAAGACTCTTTTCTGTAATTAAGTTAAAGGTATCACAGGTGGAGGAGGAGGAGGTGGAGGAAATGGAGAGAGCAGATGCGTTTTCTCTTCCCTTCCTTTGTTTATGTTATTTTTATTTCCTTCAATGGGTTTCCTCTTATTTGGTTCCTCTTAGGTGGGGTTTAATCCTCTTGATGTTGTCTCTCTCCTCTCCTCTTCCTCTTGGTTCGCCCTGGCTAAAGAGGATTAGGTATAAAGGATTAGAAAGAGGATTGGGTTCTGATGCTCTTAATTGGATCTGAGACGATTGGTGTGTGAGTGTTATTGCTTATGTTGTTTTTATTGTTATTGTTATTAGTCTTGGTTTTGTTCAGATATACAGTGGATTCCTTCATAATTTTCTTCGTTTTTCTTCCTCATCATCCTTTTCTTCTTTTTCAGCTTGTTATTGTTTTTCGTTCCTCTTCTTCTTCTTCTTCTTCTTCTTCTTCTTCTTCTTCTTCTTCCTTCGTCAAGAAATTTGTGGAGATGTTCAGAGGGAGATGGAAAAAAATAATGAAGGAGGCTGTGGAGGAAGAGCAGAGGAAGATGGAAAATGAAGGGAGGAAACAGATGACGAAAGCAATACCTCATAACTTGCCTCTCTCCCTCCTTCTCTCCCTTCTTCTCTTCCTCCTTTTCCTCCTTCTCTCCTATCCCTACCTCCTCCTTACCTTTATTAGTTTTCCTGCCATAAACACCCTTTTTTCTTTCTCTTCCCGTCTCCTCTGTCCTTGCTCTCATCTTCTTTACCCTCACTTTCTTATTCTCTCTCTCTTTTCCATTCGTTCTCTTTTCGTCTATCTTCATCCATTTTAGTTTTTATTTCCCATCCCTCATTTTATTACTATCTACTTATTTTCTTTTGGTCTTTTCAACACTCGGCCCTTCTCCCTTCCTTCTTTTCTTTTCTCCTTCCTTTTTCCATCATTCGCTTCCATACATGTTATTACTATACGTTCCTTTCCTTCATTTCCTCAACTCTTTCCTTCTGTCATATTTCCTTCCCTTCTTTGCTCTCCTTTTTCCAGCTCTTCCGTCTTCTCTCTTTCCTTAATCCCCGTTCCTTCTCATCCATTCCCCTTTCCCTCCTCACTCCTTCCCATCCACCAAGACAATGGAAATCTCTCCCTAAATCTCTAGGAACAAAGACGGGTAGAGGGGAAGCGTGGGTGATAAAGAGGCAGGAGAGGAGGAAAATAGATGAAAGGAGGGAATGAGAAAAACGACATAAATGTGATGAATGGAAAGAGAAGTGACGCGATGAGATGATGATAATGAGCAAAAGAGGGAAAGAAAAGTTGACTATGAATAATAAAGAAAGGGAAGAACACGAAGTTAATGAAGGTGGAGGAGGAGGAGGAGGAGGAGGAGGAAGGAGGAGGAGGAGGAGGAGTAGGAGGAGGAAGAGGAGCCGGATTAAACAACTTCAACCTGAGATTTATGACACTGCCTCTTTTCCCCCTCGTCTTCTTCCTCTTAATATCCTCTTCCTCCTCCTCTTCCTCCTCCCCGTCAGCAGCGTTCCATCATGTACATATTACAATCATTAATATTCGTCTTCATTTATGTTATTTGTGTTTCGATGGATTTCTGATTTCCTTCGCCTCCTCCATTTCCTTCCTTATCTCCATTCTCCTCCTGTCTTATCTCCCTCCTTTCCTCCTTCGCTCATGGAGGAAACTTTTTAACGAGAATTGGCTTCGGTGTTCCTAGATTATGTGATACCGAGAGAGAGAGAGAGAGAGAGAGAGAGAGAGAGAGAGAGAGAGAGAGAGAGAGAGAGAGAGAGAGAGAGAGAGAGAGAGAGAGAGAGAGAGAGAGAGAGAGAGAGAGAGAGAGAGAGAGAGAGAGAGAGAGGAAGAAAGAAAGAGAAAAAAGAGAAAAAGATAGAAAAGAGACGAAGAAAGATGGAACGGAAAAGAAAGACTGTAAAGAAAGAGTGAAAAAAAAGAAGAGAAAAGAGAAGACAAAAAAGAAGGTAAAAATAGAGAAACAAAGGAAAGGAGGAAAAGACGTGAGCGCATAAGAATAACTCGAAAGAAAATTTTATATAAAGTTTTGAAACCGAACGCGCAGAAAACGTCCTCCGGTTCACCATTGTTTTCTTCGGCGTTGTGAAACATTCGGCTTTTTTATTATTTCTGTCGAGCGTGGAATTTCAAATATTTAAAACTTTCACTCACAGTTCAGTATTGCGTTTCATGTGATATAAATTTTTTACTTTCATTTATTCGTATTTTCTTCCGGGGAACTTCCATTTTTATCGCAATTTTGTTTTTTCCACTTTTATATCTCGTTCTATTTTTATTTTTATTTATTTGTTGCTTACTTATATTATCTGTTTTTTTTCTTCTTTTTTTTTTTACAGTAGAGGAAACAGTGCAAGGGCGTAAAAAAAAGAAAACAGTAATGAAAAAAAAGCCCGCTACTTACTGCTCCTGAATAGAGTTGAGTGGCCAAAAATACACACAATAAAAGATAAAGATAAAGAGAGACAAAGAGAACGACCAAGAAAAGATGACAAAGATGCTTTTACTCAATTTATTTTTACTTTTTTTTTATATTTATACTTCCTTTTTTATTTCATTATTTTCCGCATTATTTCCTGCTTGTATTTTATTTATTTATTTATTTATTTGTTCACTTATTTATTCCCTTCTTTTCTATTTTGTTATTTTCGTTTTCTTTTGTTGAGGTGCGCGCTGCTTTTCCTCGGTTCCCGCTCACGACTCTTCTATTTTTACGAAGTCACAGAAAACAGGACACCGATTGCTGCAGGACTACAGCGTCTCGGAAAATGATGCTTGTTGCTGCTTGATAGGAAACACAAGATCTCAAAACTCTCCTCTCTTACTCTTTTATTTCTTTATGTGTCTTTCTTTGAGTCTGTAATGTTTTCAGTTTGTCATCTTTTCTCTCTTTATATTTATCTTTTTTTTCTTTTTTTTTATTTGGCATAATTTTTCCCTTTTTTTTTATCTTATGCCTATTTTTGTTTATTTCTCTTTCTCATTTTTATTTCTGAGTGTCTGTATTTTTTTCTAATCGTTTTTCGGTCATTCTTTCTCTCTATGTTGTCTTTATTTCTCTGTCTGTATCTTTTTTTACGTGTTAGCCTATAGCGACAGTAGGCCTTCATCAGGGGCCTGGTGGTCGGCCCCAGCCCGTCATGGCGCAGGCAAGTGTTTATAATGGCGCCATGTATTCTTGGCTGCCCACCGGAGCTCGTTCTTGTTTCACTTGGACGGTATCCTCTAGAGTCTGGGTAGTCTTCAGGAAAGCATGTGGGTAGTCTTAGGGCACTCGGCGGTGACTGAACAATCCCAGGTGGTAGCGGCGGATTCGAACCCGCGTCGTCCAGAACGCGTTGAATGCGGGGCCCGCACGCTAACCACTCAGCCACCACCTCCCCCAAATTTGTCATCATTTCTCGTTTTTTTGTGTGTGTCATCATCATTATCATTCTCTCTCTCTCTCTCTCTCTCTCTCTCTCTCTCTCTCTCTCTCTCTCTCTCTCTCTCTCTCTCTCTCTCTCTCTCTCTCTCTCTCTCTCTCTCTCTCTCTCTCTCTCTCTCTCTCTCTCTCTCTCTCTCTCTCTTCTCTCTCTCTCTCTCTCTCTCTCTCTCTCTCTCTCTCTCTCTCTCTCTCTCTCTCTCTCTCTCTCTCTCTCTCTCTCTCTCTCTCTCTCTCTCTCTCTCTCTCTCTCTCTCTCTCTCTCAGAATCTAGGTAAAACAGGGTTAGAGAGGTTTAAATAGGGAGGTAGCTGATAATGCCTGATTTTTAGCTGATTGATGATTTTCCGTACCGGTCTGTCTGTCTGTCTCTCGTTGAATGTCTGACTCGCTGACTGACGATGGTAGAATAGCTGACTGACTGACTGACAATGATTTAGTGGCTGAGTAACACCTTTTTATGCTGCTTATATCTTTCAACCTGGTATAAAGTGTTGTTAATACAGATGGCACAGTTTCAGAAGACCTTTTTTTCGACACGACGACTGGAAAAGAGGGAGTGGCCAGATATAAGTCGAGGAGGAGGAGGACAAGTAAGAGAAATGAGATACGGAAGCAAGAAATAGGGAGGAGTAGGATAATGAGTAGGAGGGAGAGAAGAAACTGAAGAAATGAGAGACGGAGTGAACGACTTAAGAGGAGAAGAAGAAGGAGAAGGAGAAGCAAGGGAGTTAAAGTAAGGGATTAGCATGCGAGGTGTTGCAAGGGTAGGAAAAAGAGTGGAGAGAGACGAGGGGGAGGAGCAGGAGCAAGAAAACTGAGAGGGAGGGAGAGAGGACGAGAACCAGGAGAGCTCAAAAGGGGTCAAGTGAGGGTCAGGTGAAGGTGAGGATAAGAAGGTCAAGGCCAGGGTCAGAGGGGGGAGGAGGGTCAAGGGGAAAGTGAAGGGAAGAGGAAGGTCAAGGGGAAAGTGAAGGGAAGAGGAAGGTCAAGGGGAAAGTGAAGGGAAGAGGAGGTAAAAGAAGGGAGGTTACGGGGGTGCGTCAATCAGGTTCTCCATAATGGGAGGGAAAAGTTGCATTATCATGTTAATGGAGCCAGTCATCACGCCCCCCGACACCTCATTACCCGCCAATTTTCTTCTTACCTTTCCTTACCTTAGTTTTTTTTGTCTTGTCTTGTTTCTTTATTTTTTTCGTTTTCTTTCTTTTCACATCAGTTTTCCCTTTCCTTTCTCATTTTCTCATATCATTTTTCTTCCTTCCTCTTCCTATAATTTCTCCCTTTTTTCACTTCTCTTCTTATATTTTCTCCCCCCTTTCTCTTCTCTTCCTTTTCCCTCTTTCCCTTTCCTTTTTCATTTTTCTCTTATAATTTACTTCTCTTCTTATATTTTATCCCCCCTTTCTCTTCTCTTCCTTTTCCCTCTTTCCCTTCCCTTTCTCATTTTTCTCTTATAATTTACTTCTCTTCTTATATTTTCTCCCTCTTCTCTTTTCTTCTTATATTTTCTCCCTCTTTTCTCTTCCTTTTCTCTCTGCTTCTCTTCTCTCTTTTTCTCATCTCTTTCTTTTCTCTCATTCTATTTTCCCTCGTTCGTGTCTTTATTTCTCTTCTGTTTTTTTTTCTCTTTTGCTTGTCTATCATTATATCTGAAAGCTCTTATTTTTTCTCTCCATTTAATTAACTTAAGAGTCTTCTTGTTCGTCATATCATTTTCTTCCTCCTCTTTTCTTTTTTTCTTTTTTTTCTATTCTTCGGATCAATCTCGACTTCGCTTCTTTCTCTCTCTTCTATTTCTTCTCCGTCGTCTTTTCTGTCACTCCGTCTCGTTATTCTTCTTATTTATATTACTTCTATTGACTCTGCCTCATCATTACTGTCTCCCTCTAAACTTCATCCCGTTCCTTGTCTTCTCCTTGTCTTCGTCGTTCTCCTCCTTTCCTCTTTCCTCCTTCTCTCCGTTCTCTTATCTCCCACACGCAGGTCTCCATTTTTGCACCTTTCACCTCTATATATTTTTGGTGCCTGTCTTGTGTCCCCCCTTCGTGTTCTTTCTCCCCCCTCTCCGTTTTCTTTATTGTTTTGTTTCGTTCTTAACTATTACGTCCATTGCAATTTATTTTGGGTTTTTCTTTCCTTTTATGTTGTGAGAGAGAGAGAGAGAGAGAGAGAGAGAGAGAGAGAGAGAGAGAGAGAGAGAGAGAGAGAGAGAGAGAGAGAGAGAGAGAGAGAGAGAGAGAGAGAGAGAGAGAGAGAGAGAGAGAACAACCAAACAGAGAGAATAAGATGCTGTTCAATGCTTGTCTTATCCTGGTAATTTTTTTTTCTCTCTCTCTCTCTCTCTCTCTCTCTCTCTCAGCAGGTGTATAATTTTCTTTAACACACGCCTTCGCTCTGTGATGTATCGTCGTAGCCAGGTGAGCGTGAGGCGAAGGGGGGGAGGGAGGGAAGGAAGGAGAGTGAGGTAGAGAGGGGTAGAGGAAAATTGGGGAAGGGAGGAAGAAAGGGAAGCGGGTGTGAGCATGATTTACGATGGTGGGGAGATGACACAAGACTGAGGTGCTGAGAGAGAGAGAGAGAGAGAGAGAGAGAGAGAGAGAGAGGAGGAGGAGGAGGAGGAGGAGGAAGATGGCAGGAAGAGAAAGATAAAGTGGAAGATAAGCAATATTTTAAAGGATAAGACAGTGAAAATAAGAAACGCGATTTGGAGGGGTTAGCAGAGGAGGAAGAGGAGGAAGAGGAGGAGGAGAAAGAGGAATAGGAGGAAAGAAATTTACGTGGTGCTAACATGTAAGAGAATATGAGGGAAGTAACGCTGGTGAAGAAGATGAAGGGACGAAGATATGAAGGATGCTGCGAGGATATTGGTGCTGCAATCTGCCCCAAGAATGTTACGGATATTACGAACTAGAAAGAGAGGAGTGCAAAATATATAAAATAAATAGTTAAGAAAAATAAAACAACATAGAAGAGAACGTGTTTAGCAACTGTTATGAAGGAAACCAGAGATGAAGTAATGGAAAAGAAAACTGAAAGAGAGGAAAATGACAGAAGATAGAAAAGAAAGAAGGAAGGAAGGAAGGAAGAAAGTGATAAACGAAGGAAGGAAGACATGAAGGAAGTAGAGAATGAAACCAGAGATGAAGTTATGGGATAAAACGAAAGGAGAAAGAAAGAAGGAAGGAAGGAAGGAAGGAAGAAAGTGATAAACGAAGGAAGGAAGACATGAAGGAAGTAGAGAATGAAACCAGAGATGAAATAATGGGATAAAACGAAAGAAGAAAGTGACGAAAAAGAGAAAAAAAAATAGAAGGATGAAAGAAAGTTAGAATTAAAAAAAAGGATGGAAGGAAAGAAGTAAAGAAACAAAAGACAAAGGAAGATTTTACTTGTCCTCCTTCAAGATTTCCTTCAGGGATTGAGCGAAGAAGAAAGATGATAGTTGAGAGAGAGAGAGAGAGATGTAAGAGAGAGAAAAGAAGGATTTAGTGGAAGAGGAGAAGGAGGAGGAAGAGGACGAGGCGGAGGAAGAAGATGAAGAGTGCAGTGTTATGGGCGACAGGGAGGGAAGGAAAGCAAGAGAGAGAGAGAGAGAGATGCAGTAAAAGATACGAGGAAAAATAAGAAAAGAAATAAACATTGGAGGTAAAGGTTGCGTCATATAGCACAAACGTTGTGAAGAAATGAGGAGGAGGAGGCGGAGGAGGAGGAGGAGGAAGAAGAAGAAGAAGTGAACCGAAGTGAAAGAATATATTTCGTGTTTGTCTGTCGCATTCCTCGGTTGGTTGTGGTCGATGCCAAAAACGAATACGTTTATTTTGCACTTTGAGAGAGAGAGAGAGAGAGAGAGAGAGAGAGAGAGAGAGAGAGAGTATAAATGTGTTCATATATTTACTTCCAGGTATTTTCTTTGATCTCTCTAAAATTAATATAACACGACTCGCATTCTTTGTAACGCCTAGGAATATTTTTTTTATCCTCTGTGATCTGCTTCTTTTATTTTTACAACGTTGCCTGCGCAGTAAAAGACGAATTTTAGGTTTGTGGGGGCATTGCGTTCGTGGGAAAAGACTTTTTTTTCTATCTTTTAGCTCGCGAGGATTTTTTTTTTTTTTTTTGCGGTAACACTTGTAACACTCGTCCGTATGTCTCTGACTCGAGTTTTACCAGCCGGGGGTCACTTGAGTTATCGCCTCCTCATAAAGCAACTATTCTTACCACGCAGCTGCTTCTTATGTCTGTGATTTTACTTTTTTAGCCTTCTCATTTTTTCCTCCCTAACTATTTTATCTTGTGCTTTATTATTGCAAGCATATTTTCCCACAAGTAGTTTTTTTTCTCATTTCCCCTCAAGAGTTTATTACGTTAACTTCTTTTTCTTCCTCGAATATATCCTCATGTGCTTTATTATTGCAAGCTTATTTCTGAATGTTATTATTTATTCTTGTTTCCACGATTATCTTATTTTGAAAGCTATATTTTTCTTCCATTAGTGATTTCTCAGTCTATTCCTTAATATTTAATACATCGACTGTGCTTGCCAGTTTAGGAAGGAATATCTAACTTCTAACTTGCTGATCATGAGTCCTGCTTCTTTTACATGCAGGTCTGAATTCGCGTTGATTGTTGGTTTCCTTGTTCAGCAAAGCTCATTAGCGGTGGTGAACTCTTAACGCTGTGAGAGGTTTAGTACATGCATTATTATATACACTTATCTTCACACTTGAAATTGTGAAGCTCATTTAGATTCTTGTCCTTTTCCTTCTGTACGTTTTTTTTCTTCACATTTGTCTTCCTTTATCAGTTCTAACTCATAATCATCTGCAAGTATTTCAACATCAAATGCCTGGGACTTCAGTGTATACCGCGCTGATTAAAATTTCTACTCCTATTGAGAATCAACTTGTTTTCACCTCAACTAGACTGTCATTCATTTGTTTTTCTGACTTACTTCTGTAAATATGTCAATCCGTTCTGTTAAATTTCTCAGACCTAAGAAGATAATCATTTGTGAATAGTATCTCTTTAGTTCTCATCTTATCTTAAACATGCTCTGATCCTTCTGTCCTAAAAATTCTCTTCTTCCTTGCATTAAGTCATCGTCAACATCAACAAAACAAACAATACACGGCAGGCGGTGGCTGAGTGGTTAGCGTGCTGGGCTCACATTCACCACGCCTTGGACAACGTCGGTTCGAATCCCCACGCTTCCACCTGGGATTTTTCAGTCACCGCCGAGTGGCTTAAGACTACCCACATGCTGTCCAGAAGACCACCCATCAACCCGGACTCAAGAAGAAACCGTCCAGTAAATCAAGAATGAGTTCCGGGGGGCAGCATGAGCCAAGCATAGCTGGCGCCACTATAAAAATTGCCTTCGCCAAGACGGACATGGACCGACCATCTGGCCCCTGAAGAGAGCCTACCGGCGCTATAGGTCGGGATGTAAAAAAAAAAAAAAAATAAATAAATAAATAAATAAAAAAAAAATAATAATAATAATGTCACGTTTATCACTACTTTCTCTAAATTCAACACCAACTCTTTCATAAACAATCTTCTTACCTAACAAGCATATCATCAGGTCCTCATCAGCATCAGAACATTGTATACTTCCTCACAAAAAAAAATCACGTCCATGCTTTTTTTCTTTTCTAATCTCAATCCTACACACTCCTGTTCTTTCTTAAACCTTATCCTCGCCTAACACGCAAAGCATTAAGTCATCACGAACAACACAAACAAGCGGAAAAAGGAGACTTCACCCTGCATACACAAACCTAAGTAACGTCATAGACTATGGTAACGTCTTTTCTAATATCAAGTTTTTATATTTACAGTCATACTCATGAAGCGTTCGCCTAACAAGCATATCATTGAGTCATCATATGCATCACAAACAAGCGGATAAAAGGGCAATACACTCCATAAAAATAAAAATAAATCGTGTCTCTTCTAGTGTCAGGTCTTCATATTTACTGTCAATCTTTTACACAGTTTCCTTCTTCAGCACGAATCTTTCTCCTAACAAGCACAGCATTAAGCCATTATAAGCATCAAAAGGAAGCGGAAAGGGCAGACAATACGCTCTATCAACAAAAATACGCCACTTTTCTTCTGATTTAAAGTCTATTCATTTACAGTCAGACTCCTTTTTAAGAACTGTTATTAAGGAAACTGTCTCTCATCATGCACTTCAAAGGCAAGAGAAAAAAAGGACACAAAACACCTCATAAATAAACATACATCACGTCTCTTCTAATATCAAGTTTTCATATTTACACTCAGACTCCTTTTACACACAGTTGCCTTACTCGACAAACACAGGAATAAACATAAAAAACAAGCGGAAAAAGCAGACAATACACTCCACAAACAAACGTAAGTCACTCCTCTTTCATGTTTACACTCACATTCCTTTTCCGGCCCTTTTCCTTACTCGACAGTCACAAAAATAAACATAAAAAACAATCGGACAAAGCAGACAGTACACTCCACAAACAAACGTAAGTCACTCCTCTTTCATAGTTACACTCACATTCCTTTTCCGGACACTCTCCTTACTCAATACGAATCACCTTTAGTCTGCGTCACTTTGTCCTCCTGGCGGAAACAACAGGTGGTTCGCTCCCTCAACCAGAAACAGGAGAAAATTTATTGAGCTCGTACATTATCTAGTGGTATGAATAAACGTCCGTGCATGTGTTTAAATGAGGAACGGCCTGTCTATTATATGCTCGTAAACCACGTTCTTGAGCCCCATTAATAGTGATTCTGTGGAGGCATCTTTCGGAAGGATTTGTCATGCTTGTGTAACACCTGGGAGGGCAGAGGAACAGGTGGCTAATAGGACAACAGGGGAGGCGACACGAAAAGAATAGTAGAGGTTGTTACGAGGAAATGGAGAGGGTAAATTTACGAAACGAAGATGAAAGAAGAAAGATTTGTAAACAGAGAAGAACAGGAGGTTAATAGGATAAGAGGACAGGAAAAACAGAAAAGAATAGATGGACAAGGAGAGGTTCTAACGAGGAAATGGAGAGGGTAAATTTACGAAACGAAGATAAAAGAAGAAAGATTTGTAAACAGAGAAGAACAGGAGGTTAATAGGATAAGAGGACAGGAAAAACAGAAAAGAATAGATGGACAAGGAGAGGTTCTAACGAGGAAATGGAGAGGGTAAATTTACGAAAGGAAGATAAAATTGGAGAGATTTGTAAACAGAGAAGAACAGGTGGTTAATAGGATAAGAGGACAGGAAAAAATAAAAGAATAGATGGAAAAGGAGAAGTTGTGTCGAGGAAATGGAGAGCGGAGATTTACCAAAGGAAGATAAAAAAGGGAAATTTGTAAAGAGAGAAGAAGAACAGGTGGTTAATAAGACAAGAGGACAGGAAACAGGAGAAGAAAAGATGGAAAAAGGGGAGTTCGTTACGAGGAAAAGAAGAGGCAGATTGAGGAAAGCAATATAAAAGGAGGGGAAGTTGTTAAGCGGGAAAAGAGGAAGAGGAGGAGGTTAATAGAACAACACTGAAGGGGAAAATAAACTACCATAGGGGAAAATGAAAGGTCGTAACTAGCAAAAGGAGAGCCGGATGGAGGAAAGAAAGATTAAAAGGAGGAAAATTTGTTGAGAGGAAAATGAGAAGCTGATAGAAGAGGAAAGTAGGAAGATTTTGAAAGGGAAAGAAAGTGCGTTTGTGAGAAAGTAAAAGGATGAATAGAGGAGTGAAAATATACGGCCTAGAAAAAAGGGAGAATTGGCAGGAGAAAGGAAGGGAGGATAACTCTACTGATGGAGGAAAAAACAGATAGAAAAAAAAAGGCTAATGAAGGATGACAAAAAAACACAACAAAAACGGGTATTAGGTATAAAAATAAAAATAGTAGAAGATAAATACGTAAAGTGCGAGCAAGAGGAAACAAGACCTCTGTGATTTCCTCTTTGCGCTTCCTCCTGAACTGGATGTCGATTCAGCTTCTGTTGCCCTCCTTTGAAGGCGACAAGAACAGGAAGTGAAGAGAGAACGTGGCTGTGTTTTGTTAGACGTGAATGGAGGGGAGGGGGGGGGGGTAGGGAAGGGGAGGAAGACATGTTGAGAGAGAGAGAGAGAGAGAGAGAGAGAGAGAGAGAGAGAGAGAGAGAAGTTTACACATTTTCACTTATTTTCTTTTCTTCGTTAGTCTCTGTCTTTAATAAATATGATCAATACATCTTTTTTTCAATCATTCACCAACTTCCCTTTTTTCCGGTTATTTTCCTACATTAGTTTACATATTTTCACTTTCTTTCTTCGTCTCTCTGTCTATTGAAAAAGTGAAAGCCAAGGTCGCTAAACAAACAAACTAAAACAAAAAATGGAAGTTTGTGCATGTATTTTCTTTCTTTGGTCGATGTGTTTTCTTTTTTTCCTTAAGGCGCGGGCAAAGTGAAGGCAGGCGGAGCAAGTGTGGGGGAAGGAGAGGAAGGAAAGAGGGAGAGGAGGAAATAGGAAAGAGAATTATTGAGGAAAGAAAGGCAGCCAGGACGGGTTTTCAGGCTGTTAACGATTTTGAGAGGAATGGACGGAGGGAGGGAGGGAGAGAGGGAGAGAGGAAGGGGATGAGGGGGGAGTGGAGGCGAGAAGAAAGGGAAGGAGAAGGGATTGAAGGCGAGAATAAAAGGAGGTTGTCAGGGTGTAAAGAAGGGAGGGAATGAGGAAACTATGATGGAAGGGAGAAGAAGGGTGAAAGAGGAGATAAAGATATGATGAAGGAGAAGCAGAACGAATAAAAAAGAGAAAAGAAAAACAAGTAGAAAATAAATAAGAGGGAGAAAAGGAGAAAAGAACTGAAAAAGAAGGAAGAGAGAGAGAGAGAGAGAAGAAAGAGAGAGAGATAGAGAGAGAGAGAGAGAGAGAGAGAGAGAGAGAGAGAGAGAGAGAGAGAGACGAAAGAAGGAAGTTAGACAAAGACAAGGAATAATACTTAGGAGAGAGAAAGGGAGAGAGAGAGAGAGAGAGCGAGCAGAAGAGAGAGGAAAGTGAGAGTAAAGGTCGTCTTTAGGCCAGGTGGCTCGGCGCTGCACCTGACACCTGTTCGACTCCCGCCAACTCTGCAACACGGACGAGGAAAGTTGAACAAAGGAGACAGACGGACACTAAGAAAGATAGATCGAAGGAAAAACAGACGGAAAGAAAGACGGACAAAAAGAAAACAAATAGAAAGGAAGATAAACAGATAGACAGGAAGACAGACAGAAAGACAGAAGGAAAGACAAAGAATAACAGACAGAAAGACCGACAGAAAGACAGATCAAGACAGAGGGACAGACAGACAGGCAGACAAAGAAAGACAAAAAAATACAGAAATAATGACCCAAACAAAAATACAGAGATAGACAGAAATAACGATAAACAGACAGGCATACACACAAATAGACAACCAGACAAACAAAACAGCTGACAGACAAACATATCGTAACATCCAAAAACACTTCTACGCGCATCATAATTTAGTTTTAGAGGAACGTTGCAAAAATAAGATTGTTTGCGTCAGATTTACTTCCTTGTTTACTCCTTGCCTTTCCTCCCTTTCATCCACTTCATAATCATTGACAAAATAAAACAACATCGACCACATAACTTTCTACACTCTTAATTAAACACTTCATCAATTCGACACGGTAACACTAATGACCTCAATCCTCTTTCCCTGTGGCCTAAGGGATCATTATAACCCTTTCCATAAACCCTTTCTCTAATATCACCTGTGCTTAATTACCTGTGTTTTGAGGGAGGGCCGTGAAGGGCGCCATCAGTATCCGCTTAATGATGTTCTCTACCTTTTGTTTGTTGGGAAATGAAAGTGATGTAATTGTTTCAGCTGTTCTCTGCTCCCTTTTGGTACATAATCTGTTTGTGTAGTTTCAGAGAGAGAGAGAGAGAGAGAGAGAGAGAGAGGGAGAGGGAGAGAGATTAGAATTATGGAAACGTAACGCCGCAGAGAGAGGAAGAGAGGGAGGTAAGAGTGGGAAATAAGATGGGAGGGGGGGTAAGGTAGGGGAGGAAAGGGAAAGTGAGGGCCGTAGGAAAAAGGTGTGCCGCTTCATTAACAGGTAAATGGAGTTCCAGAGTCCACACTTGCTATTAGGCCATTAGTGGTGTTCCCTCCTTCCCTCTTTCTTTCCCTCCTTCCCTCTCAATCCCTGTTCCACCTTCCCTCCTTCTTTCCCTCTTCCACTTCCTTCATATCTTCTTCCCTTCTTCTTACTCTTTCCTCTCCCTGTTCTACCTTCCCTTCTCTTCTTCCTTCCCGAATTCCTTTATCCCTGCCTCCCCTCCCTCTTTCCTCCCTCCTCCTTCCGCTCCACCTTCCCACCTTCTTTTCCTCTTCCAGTTTCTTTATCTCTCCCTCCCTTTCTTCTTCCTCCTCCTCCTCCAATACACCCTTCCTCTCTTCTCACCACCCTTCATCGCCCTTCCCTTCCTGTGTGTCTCCCTCCCTTACCCTTCTTGCGTCCCTTTTCCTATCTATTTCCTGGTTGCACTTCCTCTTCCTCCTCCTCCACCTCCTGTTATTTCCCTCGCTGCATTGCTTCTTCTTTTTCCTCTTCCTTCTCCTCCTCCTCTTACACTTCTCCATGGTTATTGTTTGCTTTTTCTGCCTCCTTCTCCTCCTCCTCTTTCTACTTTTTCTACTTCTCTTCCTTCTTCTCCTCATTCTCTTATTTTGTTTTGTAATTTTTCTTCCATCGTTTCTGTTTTTCGACGCTTTTGTTTCGTCGTAAAGTAATTTCCGGTATGTTTTCTGCCATAATAGTTTCTCTCTCTCTCTCTCTCTCTCTCTCTCTCTCTCTCACTAATGAAATTCCTCCCTCCTGTTTCCCTTCCGCTTTCCTTCCTCTGCGAAACATTTCCTAGTCGGCCTTTTTTTTTACTCTCCCTCTATAATCTCTCTCTCTCTCTCTCTCTCTCTCTCTCTCTCTATTTCTATCTGTCTATCTCATTACCTGTCCCTATCACCTCCCCCAGCATCCCATCATCACCATCTTCCTCATCTCCCTCGTCTCCTTCATCCTCGTTTGCATCATCACAGCCTTAAGCGTGACCAAGTTTTTAATAGTGATTGGGTTCGAATCCCATCCTTCGCGTTTTCCTATTTGTTTTACTGTTTCTCATTTCTCTCTCTCTCTGTTTTCTTCCTAAATCCTCCATTAACTTCTATTTACTCTTCCTTCCACCACTCTTAACTTTGTATAATGTGCACTCTTTTGTGTTTATTTTCCCTTTTTCCCTTTCCTTTCTTTCTTCCATGTTTTCTCTCGCACACAAATTACTCTTTTCTTCGAATTTAGCACATTTCTTTTCCTGTTATTCCTTCATCTTTGAGTTACTTTTGTTTATAATTTTGTTTGCCACTTTTTGCTCTTATTTTTATCTATGTATTTATTATTTCTTTTTTTTAGTATTTTTTATTCATTCGTATTTGTTATTTTTATTTTGTTTATTATTTCTATTATTTCATTTTTATTTTTCTTGTTTCATCATATTTTTCGTTCTTTATTGCCTCTACCCATGCCGATTTATTTATGACATTCCTTATTATCTATCCTAGTTTTATTCTCGTCATCTCACACCTTTCCTCACCTTTCCCAGCCCTGTCAACACACCTTTAACCTTCGACCTAAACCTAGCTTGCCAAGAAGAGTAAAAACCGTCCCTGGGATAAGGATACAAGCCGATAACCACCTCAGGGTCTCTTTAAAACACACACACACACACACACACACACACACACACACACACACACACACACACACACACACACACCGTCTATTTTTTTTTTTTTTTTTGGCTGAGGGACAATATTCTCCGCGGGATAATATTTGCAGGAGTAATATTTTTCCCCTCGGTGGGCAGAGAGTGCGAAATATTCCGACTTTTGAGGTTTTGGCGGTGTGTTTTGTGGTGGTAGTAGTAGTAGTAGTAGTGGTGGTGATGGTGGTAGTAGTAGTAGTAGTAGTAGTAGTAGTAGTATCTCTCTCTCTCTCTCTCTCTCTCTCTCTCGTGTACCTGAGAGACGTCGCTCACCTGTGTAATGTGACTCCACTTATTACTTCTGGGCTCGAGTTTACCTGTCCCCTGTACGTGCAGCTTTGATTCGCACCTGTCTACTGTGTGCGTGTGTGTGTGTGTGTGTGTGTGTGTGTGTGTGTGTGTGTGTGTGTGTGTGTGTGTGTGTGTGTTTCATGTTGCTTTTCCTGCCTTTTTTTTTTTTTTTTTACCTGTCTCTTATTGCTTTACTTGTTTTTCTGTTTTTTATATGATTTATTATTGTGTTTGTTTATTATTTGTTTGCTGCTTATTTGCTTCTCTTATAACTTTTTAATTCCTGTTTGTTTATCTTTGCTTTTTCTCTCTTTTCTTTGCTTTTCCTTGTTTATGTGTTTGTTTGCTTAAGTTTCTATGTTGTTTTTGTTCACTATTTATTTTATTTATTTACCACTTTAACGACATTGTTATTCCTGTTTGCTTATCCTCGCTTTTCTTTTTTCATATACCTTGTTTTTATGTTTGTTTGCAGAAGTTTTGTTGTTGTTTGTTCAAGGACGTTTTCTCACACCTCTGTTTGCCCTTGTTTACACACCTTTGTTTGCCTTTTGATTCCCTGTTGACTCGATTGCTTACCTAAATCCTCAGCTGTTTGTTTTCCTCGTGTATGCTTGCTTATGTTTGCTTTTCCTACTGAAGCGACACACACACACACACACACACACACACACACACACACAAACAGACAAACACATACACAGGATAAAATGAGGGAACGGGAGAGATAAGTGGAGATAAAAGTGAGGAAAAGATGAGAGAAGGAAAGGGAAAAGGATGAGGATGAGGGAACGATATGGGAAAGGGAAAGGGGAAGGAAGGGGAAATGGGAAGGAAGAGGAAGGGAAGGGAATGAGGGAAATGAACCGGAAGTGAAGGGGAAGGCTATGAAAGGAGGAAAAGGAAAGAGAAGGAAAGAGTTAGGGAAGTTAAAGGAAGGGGAAAGAGGATGAGGGGAGGGAAAAGGAAGGAAGGGGCAGGAAGGGAAAGGAGCCCATCATGCCTCACACGACCCGGCTATTTAGAGAATTTATCGCAGTATTATGAGGTGGCATTACCCAGGTGAGAGGAGAGAGAGAAGAGAAGAGAAGAGACCGAGAGAGAGAGAGAGAGAGAGAGAGAGAGAGAGAGAGAGAGAGTCATGGATATTCTCGAGTTTCCCCATTAATGTACTCTTTAATCTTGCCTGACACACACACACACACACACACACACACACACACACACAGACTCCCCCCCTCTCCCCCACCCTCCCCCCCACAGACCGATACCATCTAAAAATAAAACGAAACAATCCAGTAGAAAGAAAACGGGGGATGGAATTGTACTTCTAATTGAGGGTAACTAAAATATATTGCTGGCCGGGACACGCTAGCCATTATAGGGACATTTTCACAGGGCAGAGAGCTCCGTACTGTGCGATAAAGGGAGGACTAAAGGGTAATTGCGATGAATGGAGGGATAAATAATGGCCGAATGGAGGGAGAAATGGAAATAGAGAAAATGGAAGGGAAGGGAAATTAAAGGGAAGAGGAAGAGGATAAAGAGCAGCAGGAGGAGGTGGAGGAGGAGGGGGAGCAGGAGACGGAGGAGGAGGAGGAAGAGGAGGAGGAGGAGGAGTAGGAGGAGGAGGAGGAGGAGGAGGAGACTGTTCATTTTTCCCTTCTTTAAAAATAGCCCTTTGAATAATTTTGTCAGAGAGAGAGAGAGAGAGAGAGAGAGAATCAAACAACCAAAAAACTGGAAAAAAAACACCCATACCCTCAAAAAGTTCCAATTCAACCCAATTATAACGAGATCAAAGACGGTATCAAATATAAAGAAAACAAGAACGAAGCAAGCAATAACACAGGACAGGTGGGCGATGTTAGCAATACCTGTAGGCGAGGGATGGAGCACTGAGGCATGGTTTAAAGGGATGAGCGGGAGAGAGGCGGCGGACAGCAGTGAATGAGAAGGAAAAAATGATGTGAATTGTATTTTAAATTTTCGGGACACGGTTGGCTCCCCACTTATCAAGAAAAATGGGAAGGGTAGGTGTGAGGGAAGGAAAGAGGGGACGGAAAAAGTAAATGGAGAGAGGAGGGGATGGGGAGGAAAGGAAGGGGAGTGGTCGGGATTGGATAAGAGAGGGGAAGAGGGAGGAGGATAATAAAAGGAAGGGTTTGAGGGAGAAAAAAGAAGAAAAGAGAGGAGGGGTAAGAGAAAATGGAGAGGAAGGAGGAAGGAAGTAAGGAAGGAAGAAAAGTGGTAAGCGAGGATTGGATACAAGAGAGAAAGAATGTCAAGGGAAATAAAAGAAAGGATTTGAAGGAGAGAAAGGAGGAAGATATCAATGGAGGGAAGAGAAGGAGGGTGACTGGGGAAGTGGAAAGAAAAGAGAGATAAATAAAGATAGATAAGGGAAAGAGAAGAGGGAATGGAAAAATAAAGCAAAATAGAATAGAAAGATGCGTAAAGGGAAAATTAAAATATCAGTGTGAGAATTTAAAAAGGTACAATAATATGAATGAAAATACGAACGATAAAAAGAATAAAAAGGGAATCTCGTTATCTCATTCGAATCTGCATTAAGCGCATATCGTGTAACGCTTTCCCGGGCTCTTTCTGCTTCCCTTTCCCCCTTTTTTTTTCCTATGTCGTAAATATAAAACCCAAACGTAACGATCAGTGTTTCTAATAAAAAAGAGGAAAACGTTTTATTGGCAGGATACGCGTAAAGCTTTTTGCATAACTACTTTTAATTCTATTTTTTTGGTACGCGCTTGTAAGTGGGTGAAGGGATAGCGTGTGTGGTGGGAGCAATTATTGTGAAAACGAGTCCTTTCTCTCTCTCTCTCTCTCTCTCTCTCTCTCTTCCATATTTTCCCCTTAACTCTTTTCATTTACATTTTTCTTATTATTTCGTAGTGTTGTTCCCTTTCCCTTCACTCTTCTTAGTTATTTAAAATGTCAAACTTACTTTTCTCTCTCTACTTCCACCTTTTTAATCCTATTTTCGCTCCCCTTTAAACTCCTCTTTTACCCTTTATTCCTCTTCCTTATCCCTTCACACCCATTCTTTACTATTTTCCATTTTTTCCTCATCCACTTCCTCATCCACCTCCTCCTTTTTTTTTTTATTCCACGCAGTGCTTTTCCCCTTCTTCCATATCATCTTGACCGACACCTCTCTTTATTTACCTCCCTGTTTCCTCTTTCTCCTAATCCTCCTCCTTGACAGTTTTACCTTTTCTCTCCTCTTTTTCCTTCTCCTCTTACATCCTTTCGGAATCCTACTCGATAGCTCTCATTTACCCCTCCTTCCCTTCCCCTCCCTTTCCTTCAATCATCTCCCCTCCCCTACTCTTTCCGTTCCTCCCAAAACATCCATACCGTCACGATTCTCTTCTCCACTACCTCAAAATTCTTCTCATGATTACAGTCACGCCTCGTTACTTCCTGTTATAAAGTTACTTGTACGCTTTTTCTTTGTTCTCCACTTTTCTTTATTACTACCAGCATTTTTTTTTCCGAGTACAAAAACATGAGGAAGCGTACGATGGTTAGCGGGGTTTCATAGCGGCTGGTTATACTGGAAGAGAGGAGGAAAAAGGAAATAGTTGGTTGTCATTCTCCTTTTCATTCTCCTCTTTTAGGTTTAGAGTTTCACGGGTATGTCTTTTTTTCTTACTTCTATACTTCTCTTCATTCATCTTCCTCCTCCTTCCTTATGATCTACCCTAACATCCCTTTATCTCTCCCTCCTTCCTTCTCCCATAATACATCCTCCTTCTTTCCTCCCTTCCTCCTTCTCTCCCTCCTTCCCTTCCTTCTATGTAGAGTCTTTGGTTTAGGTCATTAGTTCGGGGAGGACCGCAAGAAGAAAAGGGAAGTATTGAAATCAAATGAGCAATAAGGAGAGGAAAATGATAAGACAAGGACAGAATTGGATTTGGAAAGTTTGGAAACGATACGAAGATGAAGAATTTTGTATGGACGTGGAAATGGGAGGGAAGGCGAGAGAAAAGAATGAATGGAGGAACGCGTGATGGTGAGTGATGGAAGGGAGAGAGGCAAACGAAACGGAGGTAGGGAGGTAGAGGGGGTAAGCTAGCAGTTAACTTCAAGAAGATAATATAAAAGACCGATTTATTGGTGCAATTTTCATTATAGTGTGCGGAAGAGAGAGAGAGAGAGAGAGAGAGAGAGAGAGAGAGAGAGAGAGAGAGAGAGAGAGAGAGAGAGAGATTCTTTTAAGACATTGAAAGTTTGCTCTTCATTACCTGCTAATCGCCCACCTGTGCAATGGAGCTTCATTAACCTGTTTCACGCTTGCTTTCATTTTCTTTGATGAGGCCATTACGCGTTGTTATCCTCGTGTGTGTGTGTGTGTGTGTGTGTGTGTGTGTGTGTGTGTGTGTGGGTGTGTGTGCGTGTGCGTGGGTGTTATTGTTGTTTCCTACGATTTTTATTTACTCTCTCCCTAAGACCCTTCCTTTTTATTTATTGTATTTTTTTCCGTTCTCTCTCTTATCTATCTTTCTCTGTCTCGCTATATCTTCTTTGCTGTTCAAAAAAATACGTCCGTCGGTAGATGGCGCACGCTTCGAATTTCCGCGTCCGTGTTGCTTGGCTTTCGGACGCTGGTCATTTAACAGCCTCCTTTACGACCGTTGTGGCAGGAAGAATATGGAGGGTTGTGGAGTGCGTGTTGGCTATGGAAGAACATGTAGTGTCGGCGTGTGGATGATTATATTTTTTTCTGGGTATATTTAGTTTTTTATGAATGTTAGTTTTCAGGTGATTTTTTCTCTGTTTTTCTTTCTGTTCGTTCGTGCGCAGTGTCATGAACTTTTTTTCCCGTTTTCCTTCTTAAGCTGTTTCATTTTCGCTTATTTTGATTCGTCTCATCTGTTAATATGTCCTTTATCTGATATTGTTCCTCCTTTTTGTGCCCTTTATGCATTTTCTATATTTTTCTGCTTTCCATCTTTCTTCTTCCTTTCTCGTTTTATCTTTTCTTACTTTTTTCTCTCGTTCCTACCTTTGCCTTCCCTTCCTGTCCTCTTCATCCCTTCTTTTCCGCTATCCTCTCCTCTTCACCCGTATTCCTTCTCCTCCCTTATGACCTATCCGTACATCCCTTTTCCCTTCCTCCTTCTCCCATATTACATCCTTCCTATCTCCTTCCTTCCTCCCTCCTTCCCCTTCTCATCCTCATCCTCCTTCCTCTCCGTCAATATATATTCCATGCCTGCCATTTCGGGTTCAGAATTAATGCGTTCACCTGCTCCTACGGCAGAGATAGATAGATAGATAGATGGATAGATAGATAGATAGGAGAGCTAAAATATGTTCATCTGTTAAAACTCAAAATCTCCATACACCTAATTTGCCCTTCTTTCTCCACTTCTTCCCTTCCTCTACCTCTCCTCTCTCCTCCTTCCCTCCTCCTCTTACACATGGTTGGACAAGGAGCTAATTAGACCCAGAGAATCCCCTCCACCTTGAAACGGATTTTGATTAAGAAACTCCACATTCTAGAGATTGAAAGATTGGTTGACGGTCTTCGTGGATTAGCGGATAGATAAAGTAACTGATTAGGTAGATTGAATAGAAAGATAGATATAGATAGACAAGAGTTAGATATTCGTAACTCTGTAGAAAGAAGGTGAACTAAATAGATAGATAGATAGATAGATAGAGTACAGATACAGATAGGTAGATGAATAAGTATTGATAGATTAGTGTTTGATATAGTGGTAGATAGGATGGCATATACAGATTGATAATTTGAGAGTTAGATAAATAGATGGAGGAGCAGTTTTTAAGAAGTGTTAGTGGAAGAGGTAAGGAGAGAGAATGGAAAAAAAGAGGGAGGGAAAGATTGGTGGGAGGGAGGTAAAGAGGGAGAGAGGGAGGAAGGAGGAAAAAAGGAATTATACACTGACAAACTTTTTTTTTCCTTCAACTTTTTCCGTTTTATTTTCCCCTTTAGTTTTCCTCCTTTTTACCTTTTTTTTCCTCTTATTTCTTCACCTAACATTTTTTTTTGCTCCCTAAAGTTTTCCCCATTCAATTTTTTCCCTTACGCATTTTGCCTTTTTTCCCTTCACGCCGGGCATAAAATCGGAGGCCACGTGCTGTGTCTTATGTGCTTAGGCATTTTTTTTCCATCAAGTCAGGTCGGGAAAAAACTCAATATTTTCCCCGATGTTGTTTTTCCTTTTTTTCCTTTTTACCCCGTGGCGCCTGTTGTGGAGTTAATATTGGTCTAGGAAGAGGAGGAGGAGGAGGAGGAGGAGGAGGAGGAGGAGGAAGACAAGAAGTACGTAGAAGAAATAAAATAAAAACCAAGAGAAAAACAAGAAAAAGGAAGGAAAGGGAAATAGAAATATAAAAAAATAATAGAAAGAATATGGAACTATAAGAAGACAAAGAAGAAAATGCCGAAGAAAATGGAAAAGAAAAAGAAAAGGTGATGGTTGTGGTGGTGGAAGTGCTGGAGGTGGTGGTAGTGCTGGAGGTGGTGGTGGTGGTAGTGCTGGAGGTGGTGGTGGTGGTAGTGCTGGAGGTGGTGGTGGTGGTAGTGCTGGAGGTGGTGGTGGTGGTAGTGCTGGAGGTGGTGGTGGTGGTAGTGCTGGAGGTGGTGATGGTGGTGGTGTTAGTGGTGGTAATGGTGCTAAGTGCTTGTCGCCGTCGCCTCAGCTTTTGTCGTGGCTTTCCCGGACCGTGGAGGACAAAATGCCACGAAACATTGATCACTCAGGCTTGCAAACACCATCTGTTTTGTTTACCTCCGCCAGGAATGTTCCGGGGGCGGCGGAGGAGGAGGAGGAGAAGTAAGAAGATGAGGAGGAGGAGGAGAAGTAAGAAGATGAGGAGGAGGAGGAGAAGTAAGAAGATGAGGAGGAGGAGAAATGCAGGAAGATAGGAGGAGGAGAAGTAAGAAGATGGGAAGATGAGGAGGAGGAGAAGTAAGATGAGGGAGGAGGAGGAGAAGTAAGAAGATGAGGAGGAGGAGGAGAAGTAAGAAGATGAGGAGGAGGAGGAGAAGTAAGAAGATGAGGAGGAGGAGGAGGAGGGTTATGGAAAGAAGGAAACATGGAAGGGGAAATGGTACGGTTAGGAAAAGAAAGAAAGGATAAATTGTGATAAATGGAATGAAGGAGAAGAGGAGGAAGAGCAGGAGGAAGAGTAGTGATGGAGGTGTTAGGAAGAGGGGAAGTTTGGAAGGAAGGAAAGAATGCAATAAAAAGATCAGGTAAACAAAGTTGAAATTGGAAAATAAAATGGAAGGAAGGAAGCAAGAGAAAGGGAAAAAAACATTAAAAGGTGGTTTCAAATAAAGAAAACTTTGAAAAATCAGAACACCACAACCCATTCTCTCTCTCTCTCTCTCTCTCTCTCTCTCTCTCTCTCCATCACCCTGTTTGCATGTGACAGTGTTGCCAATAACCTCAGCGCACGCCCTGGAGTACACCATAGAGCCACTCAAGGGTTCTAAAGCCTGACTTTGCAACACTGGACACAGAGAGAGAGAGAGAGAGAGAGAGAGAGAGAGAGAGAGAGAGAGAGAGAGAGAGAGACAAACCCACAAAAAGATGAAGCACAAAAATAAATAAAATTCAACCTATTAAAAAAAACAAAAAACAAAAAAAAAAAAAAAACAAAAAAAAAAAAAAAACAACACAGACTCCCTTGAAGATGCCTAGCGTGGGAGGGAGAACAGTTCAGGCCCAAGGGAGAAAAGGAGGGAGGAGGGAGGGAGATAAATGAAGAGGGAGAGGTGTGCCGAAGGAGAGCAATTGAGGAGATGTGAAGGAGAGGGAGGAAGGAAGGAAGGAAGGAAGGAAGGAAAAAGGAAAGGAAGGGAGGGAGGATGGAAAGAAAGAGATATAAAGAAAAAAAAGAAAGAAGAGAAAAAGAGAAAGAAAATAAATAAAAAAGGAAGGTATGGAGGAAGAAGAAGCAGTTAAGAAAGAAATAATGAAGGAAAAATAATTAAGGGAAGAAGGTAGAGGTAAAAAAAAAAAAACGGTTGAGTAATAGGCAATGAGAGAAAAGAAGTAAATGTGAAAGAAAGAAAGGAAAGGTAAATGAGGAAAGAAGTAAGATGATAAAAAAATAAACAATGAAGCAGAGCAGGAAAGGTAAGCAAAAAGGGAGGAAGATAAATGAATGAAGAGGGGAGAAGGAAAAGGGTGATAGTAGGAGAGGTAAGAATTTCAGGGATGGTAGAGAAATACTTAAGAAGGGAGGAAAAGGGAAATTGGAGGAAAGTAAGGGAAGGAGTGGGGGGAGGGGGGAAGAGTCAGAGGAGATAAATTTGGTAGGTGTAGAGGGGACGAGGAGGAAGAGAAGGATAGGGGAAGAAGGAAGGGAGGGGAGAGGGAAGGAAATGTAGATGAGGAGGAGAGGGGAGAGAACGATCGTAAGGGAAAAGTTTAGGGAATGGAGAGAGAGAGAGAGAGAGAGAGAGAGAGAGAGAGAGAGAGAGAGAGAGAGAGAAAGGAAAGTGAGAAAAGGAAGATATAAAGAAGTAAACGGGAGACAAAGACAGGTAGATACAATTAGTAGATGGAGGAATGTAGGTAAAAAGGGAGAGAAGAAGGGAGAGAGGAAAGGTAGAAGGTAATAGCAGAGAAACCTTAGGGAGGGAGAGAAGCGGTCTGGAGGGAGAGAAAAGTGGGAAGGGAGGAAAGAAGGAAGAAGGGGACGATGAGGGAGGAAGGGAGAAGACGGAAGGAGAGAAATTGAGGTGGTGCAGCAGAAATGATAGGGAGGGAGAGAGTGACAGGTTGGTAGTGAGGGTGGGTGGTAAGGGAGTTGATAGGTAGGAGGGGAGGGAGGAAGGGAAGTAGGTAGGAAGCGGAGGGGTTATGGGGTGCAGGAGAGAGAAGGGAAGGAAGATACTAGAAGGGAGAGGAAGAGGAGGGTAGGTATGAAAAGGGAGAGAAGAGGAGAGGAGAGGAAGGAATGAATAATAAAGGAGAGTGTTCCCAGGAGGAGGAGGAGAGGAAAGAAGAGGAGAAAGAAAGCAGAAGCAAAGGAGGAAGAAAAGAAAATCAGAAAGAATGCAAAACGACACGAGAAGGAAAGAAGAAAGAGAAAAGAGGAAAAAGGAGAGGAGGAGAAAAGATAATTGAAAATGCAGTATATAAAAGAAGAAGAAAAGAGTAGACTGGAGAGTAACTGAGAGAAAATAGATGAAGAATTTGGAGGAAATTGAACGAATGGAGGAGGAGGAGGAGGAGGAGGAGGAGGTGATTATCCCTTCTATAGGAGAGAAGGAGAAGAGAGAGAGAGAGAGAGAGAGAGAGAGAGAGAGAGAGAGATGGAAATCTAATTAGAGAGAGAGAGAGAAGGAAGAAAGAAGGAGGAGGAGGAGAGAAGGAGAGTTAGAGGGAGGAAAGGAGGAGGAGAGAGAGAGAGAGAGAGAGAGAGAGAGAGAGAGAGAGAGGAGGATGGAAAGGAGAGGAGAGAGATTTATAGAGGGGGAGGAAAGAAAGGAGAATTGGTAAGAGAGGCTGATGAAAGGGAGGAGAGATAAAAGATGGAGGCAAGAGAGGGGAGGGAGAGAAAAGGAAGAAACGGCTGAGAGAGAGAGAGAGAGAGAGAGAGAGAGAGAGAGAGAGATGATTCAGGAGGAGAACTAAATACTCCTCCTCCATTTATCGCAATACTGGGAGAGAAGGAGGATGGATGGGGTGGGGAGACAGAGAGAGAGAGAGAGAGAGAGAGAGAGAGAGAGTGATTCTGGACATCCCTAACATCCTCTACCTTCTTTCTCTCTCTCTCTCTTAATGGAGACTGAGGGGGAAAAAGAAGAGAGAAAAAGGTGGAGGACATTTGATTTGATAGTTAGTGCAACAAACAACCTCGTAAGGATCATCAGGTCTGGTGTTTCTTCTTCCTTTGTGTTTCTTTGTGTTCTCCTTCATACTGCTTTTAAATGGAGAGGTGAGGCAAGGAGGGAGGAAAAAAAAAAAAAATTCTCTATCCACTTTATTCTTTCCTTTATTTTTCACTTGTTTTCGTCACTTTCTTTCTTTTTTTTCATTCTGCAGGACACATTTTCTTATTCATTCTTACCATCATCCTCTTTTACCACTATGTATATAAGTAAGAAGAAAAAATGAAGGAAGGTGTGCATGTTTCAGATCTATTAGAGGGAAAGAGAGAGAAGGAAAGAAAATGTTTGTGAATGTTCTGGACGATTCCTCTCATTCTCCTCTTCCTCTTCCTCTTTCTATAGAGGAAAGAGGAAGAGGTGGAAGAGGAGGAGTAAAAGCCATCCATGCTTCAGATAACTCAGCGAGGAAGTGGAATCTTGAAAATGCTGAACACTCCACTCTGCCCCAAAAAAAGGAAAAAAGAAAAGAAAAATTAAAGAAAAGATGTAAAGAGGTAAACAGCTCAATTCAAAAAGGGGAAAATAAAGAGGGAAAGTGAAAGGAAAAAATGGAGGAAAAACGGAGGAAGACATCTCAGCCCAAAAAGGGGAAAATAAGGAAAAGAAGGAATAGGAAAAATAAGTTGGAGGGAAAAGGGGGAAAAGAACTCTGGCCAAAATTAAAATAAAATAAAAAAGGAAGAAAGGAAGGAACGAAGGCAAGAAAGAACAAGGGAAAGGAATGAAAGGAAGAAAGAAAGAAAATGAAAGAGAAAGAAATTGAAAACAGAGGAAAACAACGATGATTCAGAAGGAAAAAAAACACTTTCTCCCTCACTGATGACTTGATTGACCACGAAGGTATTTTTTTTATTTTTTATTGTTGCTTGAAGCTGCGTTTGCGGTTTTTTCTTAACTGTGGCTCACCTGTTAGGCATGAGGCAGGTGTTGATGTGTACCTGGGAGGACCTAACCGGAAGTAACTGCAAGACCAGGTAGATATGATGCACTTAGGAAGGTATTTTAATGTGGGAAAAGGAGGAGGAAGAAGAAAGAATAAGAACAAGAAAAATTAAAAGAAGAGAAGAAAAAGAAGAAGAAATTGAAGAACCAGCAATCGAAATAGAAACAGAAACAGAATAAAATGTAGAAGGGGAAGAGGAATAGGATAGATAAAAGAAATATAAGAACAAGGAGAAAAAAAGGAAAACGAAGAGGAGGAGGACGAGGACTAAGAGGAAAAAAAAAGAAAAAAGTGGATAAAGTGAAGCAAAAATAAGAATAAAAATAGGGAATCGAGGGAGAAAGATAACACTAGAGAACGAGAAAGAAGATGGGAAGGAGGAGAGAGAACAAGGGCGAGGAGGAGGAGGAGGAGGAGGAGATGAAGGATGATGCTCAGGTCTTGAGGTAGATGGGGAAATCATTGTATTGTAAGACATTTCGCCGCCCAAGAACACCTATTTGATAAGGCTTTCGCTGGAGTTGTGGGCATTTCCAGTAGTAGTTTTATGAACATGGTGGTAGTTTGACCCTTCTTCTGTACCCTGAGCCTAAAAAAACACTCATTAGATCGTGATTGATCCCCCTTTTGACCTTTAGAAATAGCTGATGTTAGAAGCGAAAATGTCTTGTAATACCAACCCAAGTGTTCTAAGGTACACAACACCTAGAGGCTTTGGGAAGGAGAAACGGAGAGCAAAGGAGGGAAGGAGAGAAAGATGTAGAGAAAGAGAGAAGAAAGAAACAAGGGAGAGAGGAAGTGAAGGAATGAGAGAAGAGAGGTGACGAGCAATGGAAGGAGGTGGATTAAGAGAAGGGAGTGAAAAAAACGAACAGGAATGGACGGGAAGAGAAGTGAAAAAAGAGCGAGAGGAAGACTGATACATGATAACTAGGAATACCGTAAAATATTTCAATCGCATATTAAATCAAATCAAAGACAATCCTAAAGTTATAGTAAGTAAATCCAAATATGAAACATAGTGGAAAAAATAACTTCAGTAAAGAGATATCCAAATTCAACCATAAAATAGTTAAAAAAATTAAATAAGATAAAAATATAGCCAGTTAATGATGAAATAGAAGCAAAATAAACACACACACAAACACACACACACACATATACAAGACACAGCAAATAACAAGGGACAGAAATTCCAGCAAGATACACTCAATGCATTCCTCCTCCTTCCTCCTTTCCTCCTCCTCTCCTCTTCCTCCCTCCTCCCTCCCTCTCCCTGGGCACGAATTAAGTGGGAGTTTTAATGCAAGTTTCCCCTTATCTTTCCCCTCTCGCGCCTCGCCTTAATGAGGGCACACGTGTCCTCGCACTAAACTGGGGACACACGGAGAGAGAGAGAGAGAGAGAGAGAGAGAGAGAGAGAGAGAGAGAGAGAGAGAGAGAGAGATAGAGACAGAAACAGAGATAGAGACAGAAACAGAAACAGAGAGAATATTACACTGGTATCACATGAAGAGGAGGAGGAGGAGGAGGAGGAGGAGGAGGAGGAGGAGAAGGAGAAGGAGGAGGTAGATAAGGTTGAGGTGCATGAGGAGGAGGAGGAGGAGGAGGAGAAGGAGGAGGAGATAAAAAGAAAAGGAAGTGAAATGTACGAATGAAAGGAAGGGAAGAGTGAGGGAAAGGGAAGAAAGAAAGTAAAAAAGAAACAAAGAAAAAAACACTAAAAGGAAGGAACGAACGAACGAAAGAAAGAAAGAACGAAAGTGCAAATGAAAGAGAGAGGGAAAGAGGAGATAAATGAAGAAAGAGAGAAAGCGGAGGAAGAAATCAAGGAACGGAGGAGGGAACGAGGGGAAGAGGAAGGAAGGAATGAAGGGAGAGGAAGAGAATGAGGGGTGAGGCGGGACAGGGGTTTGCACTCGATGTTTTTAGCACTTTTCGCGGCACTGTGTCACGTCCAGAGGAGGCCATTAGCTGCTCACGACGCCGAGGTGGTAAAGGTGGGAGGAGGAGGAGGAGGAGGAGGAGGAGGAGGAGGAGGAAGAGGAAGAGGAAAAGGAAGAGGAAAAGGAAGAGGAAGAGGAGAAGGAGCAGGAGGAAGAGGAAGAGGAAGAGAAAGAGGAAGAGAAAGAGAAAGAGGAGGAGGAGAAGGTGGAAGAGGAAGAGGGAGAGAAGGGGGAAGAGGAAGAGGAGGAGGAAAAGGAAGAGGAAGAGGAGAAGGAGGAGGAGGAGGAGGAAGAGGAAGAGGAAGAGAAAGGGAAAGAAGGGAGAGGAGAAAGAGGAGGGAGAGGAGGTAGGGGAAGAGGAAGAGAAAGGGAAAGAAGACGAGGGAGAAGAAAAAGAGGAGGTTGAAAAGAAGGTGGAAAATATTTGAAAGGAAAGAAAAGAAGAAGGAGAATAAAATGTCTGTGCATTGAAAAAGAAAAAATTAACAAAAAAAGGAGGAGGAGGAGGAGGCGGAAGAAGAGGAAGAAGGAGAAGAAGAAGAGGAGGAGGAGGAGGAAAAATAAAAGAAAATCAAAAACGAAAGAAGAAAAAAAAGAAAAAAATAATTTCGATACTGAAAAGCCTAAAAATAACAGGAGGAAGAGGAGGAGGAGGAGGAGGAGGAGGAGGAGGAGGAGGAGGAGGAGGAGGAGAGGAGGAGGAAGAGGAATGCATGTAAATATCCGTGCTATTTTTCCTCTTGGTTAATAAAGTTGGAAGTCGAGGAAACATTTTTGGTCACACACACACAAACACACTCACACACACACTCACACAAAGAAAAACACACACAAACACACACACACCATACACACCTCCCCCTCCCCCATCCCCCCAACACCTACACACTAACAAACACTGACAAGCTCGCGCGCATAATGGAATCTGTTGCCGTTCCGTGTCATTAATTAACTGAACAATGACGCTGCCTGGAACACCTCAACCCACCTGCAGCCCAGACTCACCTGCCCATTACGTGTTCATTAGGCGGATTGATGAGCTCTCAGTACACTCTGAACCTCACCTTCATGATCCATTTTGTCGTCCTCTTCGTCATCATCCTCATCGTCGTCATCATCAATCTTGTTTTCTACTAAAGTGCTTGTCTGGCCTGGATTTTCGTTTTTCTTTGTTTTTCCATCTCCTTTGCTCGTGTATTTTCCTCTGTTTCCTTCTCTTTTCGTTCTTCTGTGTCTTTTATCTCGTGTATTTGTCTCTCTGCTTTCCTTTTCTTCCTTCTCTTGTTCCTTATTTTCTTCTCCTGTACTTCTCCTTCACCTTTATCTCATTTGCTCGTGTTTCTGCGTTCCTTTCGTTTTCTCTTATTTACATCTGTTTCCTTCCCTTTTCGTTCATTTTTTCCTTTATATCGTTTACCTGTCTCACTGCTTTCCTTTTCTCCCCTCTCTTGTTCCTTATTTTCACTGCATCCCTTTATTCTTTTCGTCTTCGTCTCTGCTTGCCTTGGTTTTCTTCTCCTTCGTTATCATACCTTATGTCATTATCTTGTCATTATCTTCTTTATCTTGATCTTGTTCTTCTGCTAGTTGTCTTTGTTCTAGTTACTCTTGTTCTTCTTCTTCTTTGTGTTCTTTTCTTTTCTTCTCCTCCTTCATCTCCTGCGAATAGCTAATTATCAAACTCAGGCCGGCCTAACAAAAAGTGTGTTGACAGTGTGTACGATGAAGCTGTTACGCCAACTAACTCGTGTTGACTTCGTTCTGCCGGGCGAGTAGTGCATGAAAGAGAAGGTAGTGCATGCGGGGCGTGGGAAGGACGTGGGAGGGCAGGAGGAGGAGGAGGAGGAAGAGGAGGTAAAGCAGGGAGTGATTGTGGGGAAGGAGGAGAACAGTGTACGACCCAAGGGAAACAGGGAAGAGGAGAACTGGGAGGATGGGGCAGAGTCTTACTAACCTAACCTAACCTAACCTAACTTAACCCAACCAAAAGATATGAAGTTACGGGAGGAATAGAATATGGAAGGGTCCGAAGAATTTAGATAAAGGTTCTATATTTCTGCCATGGTTAAAGAGTAGGAAGGTAGAAAGTAAGGTAAGAATGGTATTGATAACAGGTAAGGGAGTGGAGGGAGAGTAAAATGAGAAAAAAACAGATGTAAAAGAAAGGAGTTAATGGGAAGTGAAATAAACTGAGAAAGGAAAAGAGTAGAGTTAAAGGATGAAAATAAAGGAGGAGAGGAAATGTAGGCGGGGAGAGAGACACAGAAGTAAGAGGAAAGAGTAACTGAAAAATGGAAGATGAAGAGAAAGGAAAAGATATGAATGAAGGAAGGAAGAACATATGAAAAGGAGAAAAAACAGATGCTAAGGAAAGGAGTAACCAAGAGGCAGAGAAAAAAAAATAGACTGGGGAAAAAAGAAGATAGGAAGGAAGAAGGAGGGGAATTAGAGTAGGGAGGGACACGAAGGAGGGACGAAGTATGTGAGGGAACCTAAAGAAAGGAGATAGGAGAGACAAAGGAAGGGCAGTTAGGGTGATTAGCAACAGAATGAAGGTAATTGGTCAGGCTGAGTGCTTAATGACTCTCTCTCTCTCTCCAATCTCCTACCTATCTTTTTTTAATCTATGTCTCGTCCTTCCTTCCTTCCTTCCTCCTATTCTGTTCTCTCTCTTTCTGCTGATTTATCTTTCTCCTTCCTTCTTTCATAATAGTTTTCGCTATCTTCACTCTCACGTTTACTCCCTTTTCCCTTTACTTTAACCTTCAGTTCTGTTCATTAAGCTATTCCAGGTGAGAGATTACAGGTGTTAACGGTACTAATGAGAAACAGATAGGTAGATAGATAGATAGAAAGACACAAATAAATAGAAAAGGAGAAAGATTGGTCGGAATAATGTGAAACTGCACTCTCATTGCACATATTATTATTATTATTATTATTACTCCTATTACTATTATTTTCCCCTTCGAGTAGTTAAAACAATGAAGACAAATAGTTTCAAGTGTTCATTTTCGTATAGTACTGAGCCTGCACTTTTTTGGGGGGTCCTGACTGACATCTTAAAAAAAATTACCAATACTTCTCTCGCTGTCCCATTTTTCCCTTCTCTCAAACGGTCGTAAGTGGTTTTGTTTTAGGCCACCATAAAACTAAATCTTGTTCCGTTTTCTGTGAAGCTAAAGCCTTCTGTCTGTCCTTCCCCTCTCCTTCCCCTCTTCCTTTCGTCTTTCTTATTCCCTCTTTCTTCCTTTCCCACATTCCCTCTTCCTTCATTCCTATTCCCTCTTTCTTCCTTCTCTTCTCTCATTCCCCATTGTTTCCTTCCCTTATCTTCCTTCCTTCCTTCCTCTCCTTATTCCCTCTTCCTTCCTCACCTTCCTTCTTTCAATTCCTTATTCCCCTCTTTTTCCTTCCTCATTCCCTCTTCCTTCCTCATTCCCTCTTTCTCTCTCCTTCCATATTCTTCCTTCCTTCTCTCCCATCTGTATCTCTAAGCTTACTCCTCCTCCTCCTTCCCATTCAAGTGGCTAAGTGAATTAAGGCTTTGGTGGCGCGCCTAGTTTGGGAAATGGAGAAATGGGAAGTTTAAAGTGTCTGGGAGGAGGAGGAGGAGGAGGAGGGGAGGAGGAGGAGGAGGGAAAAAATGTGAGTGGTGTAGGAAATGGGGAAAAAAACAACGTCCTTTTTTTCTGGTTTACTCCAAGTTTGTTTTCCTCGTCATTTTTTTTTTAATCACTTGTATATATAATTATGAAGATCAAAACAGCAACAACAACAACAACAATAAATTAAAGCAAGCAAAACAAGAAGAAAATACGGGCAGACAAACATACAAGGGACAGGGAAATAAAAACACCAAAAGGAAGAAGAAGTGAAACGAAAGATGATGAAGAGGAGGAGGAGGAGGAGGAGAAGGAAAAAAAGGCAGAGGGAAGTGAGTGGTGAGCATCATTTAAGTTTGGTACTGAGTTTTCTCCTTTTGGGAAGTTACAGCGGGATGTCTCGGAAGGGAATGAAGGACGATGGGGAAGAAGAGGGAAGGAAAATAGGAAATAAGAATGGATGGAAAGTGAGTGATATCATGGTTGCAGGAAGAAGGGAAAGAAAAAGAGAACGAAGGAATGAATGAGGAAAGGAAAAGAGACAGAAGAGAAGGTTGTGTTGAAGGAAATTGACTTTTAAATGAGGGAAATAAATGGAGAAAGAACAAAGGAAGAAAGAATTAAGGAAAAAAATAAAGAAAATAAAAACGAAAACAAAGTGAAGAGTATGAAGATAGATGAAAGAATGAATGAAAGAAAGAAAGAACAAAAAAGTAAAAAATATAAGTATAGATAAAAAAATGTTAGAAGGAACGAAAAAAAGAGATGAAAACCTAAATACAAAAAAGAATAAAGACGAATAGAAAGGAATGAACAGGAGGAACATAAATACGAAAATACACGACCATACAAAAGGGAGAAAATGTCCATAGTAAGGGAGTTGGGTTGGCTCCTCACGTTATTAAACGACTCTTCATCTTTCTCCTGTCAGCCACAACACCGGGCAAGAGGAATGGCGGTGGTGGTGGTGGTAGTAGTAGTAGTAGTAGTAGTAGTAGTAGTAGTAGTAGTCATTTATCTTGCTCATGCTGTGCTGAGAGAGAGAGAGAGAGAGAGAGAGAGAGAGAGTGTCCCTCATAATTAGAGGAGGTGAACCCGTTTATGAGACACCTGGAGAGAAGTTAAAGGGATGTTGTGAAGGAGGAGGAGGAGGAGGAGGAGGAGGAAACATGGAAACATGGAAATGCAGGCAACATAAAGCCTATTGGCTCATTACGAGGCTGCCCGCTCTGGTGATTTTATCTGCTCAACAGCCACTTGGTGCCCACAGAGCAGATGAAAGCACCTCGATATTCAGTGTTCTCCTGTCGCAATGAAGTGACGGTCGATCCGATTTTTGAAGGAGTTGATGGTATTCGCATTTACTACTTCTTAGGGAAGCTTGTTCCAGTGGCGGATGACTCGGTTTGAGAAGGAGGAGGAGGAGGAGGAGGAGGAGGAGGAAGAGAAGGAGAGGGAGGGACTGGGGGGAGCAACTGTTATTCAAATGCACACACACACACACACACACACACACACACACACACACACATACACAGAAACACACAATACATATTGCCAACAATTCATAGAGTTTATCACAGCGATCAGTGATGAAAATTACCTGCAGAGGAGAATCCAAAGCTGGAGGAGGAGGAAGAGGAAGAGGAAGAGAAAGAGGAGAATGAGGGGGAGGAGGAATAATAGAGATGGCGAAATGAACTGCGAATTAAATAGATAAGAAATAACGAAAGAAGATGCAAAGGAAGATATGAGTTCGAAAATGCAGTGAGAACAGTTAACGAAAAAGTGTTATCGAGAGTTTCCAGAATCTCTCCTTTGACGTAACTTGTAAATGGCCAATCAGTGAAGCCTTTGCCTCCCGGAAGTGTCAGCATATCTGCATTGTGAGTGTGGTCGATGCAGCATTTGTTCTTCAGTCAGTTGTGAAGAAAGATGAAAGTGGAACAGAAATATGAGCATCAATAAAAATATGGAAAGATGAATATGGAGAAAAAAAAGATGAGGAAAAAATAAGAAAAAGCGAAAAAAAAGAGCGTAAAAAATGAAATGAGGGAGATCAACTGAAAAAAGGAGAAGTAAGAAGAAGAGAAGCTGAAGCGACACCGAAGAAAAGAAACAAAAGTGGAAGAGGCGAACAAAAAAACAAACAAAAAAAAAAAACGAAAATTAGTATGTAGAAAATGAAAAAAAAAAGATGCGCAGGATGAGAAAGCAATGAAATAACCAAAAGTGGAAAAAGATGAAAAAATCAATAAAAAATTGAAAAAAGGAAAAGAAGGAACAGGATGAAAAAAATAGAAAGCGAACAAGAGAAACACAGAAGACGATGCAAGTGAAGTGAATGGAGCAGTAACTTTGGCTCCACTCTCAAGGGAAGCGAAGGAAGCAACGCGGCGTAAGGGGCCATGCATCTTGGAGGAGGAGGAGGAGGAGGAGGAGGAGGAGGAGGGGGAGGAGGAGGTCAATCAAGGTCACGTTTTGTCTGATCGGGTAAGGAATTAGGCTGCCAGGGAGACCAATTTAGGAAGAGTCAGTCAATGAGAGAGAGAGAGAGAGAGAGAGAGAGAGAGCGAGCGCCGCGCGGTGTGTGTGTGTGTGTGTGTGTGTGTGTGTGTGTGTGTGTGTGTGTGTGTGTGTGTGTGTGTGTGTGTACTTTCCAGATTCGGTCCAGTGCACAACCCACCATGTACATCCTCTTTACACACACACACACACACACCCTCAAGGTGTAGCTCATCTCCGACTATGGTAAATAAGAGGAGTTAGGGGAGGAAGGCATAGGTAAGGGAGGATAAATATATGGTAGGGAAGGTAAATAGGGGGGGAAAGGTAAAGGTAACCAGCCTTGTTTACCTGTGGCTGGGCAAACAGGTGGAGTCTCATTAGCATATAGGAGCAATCACACACACACACACACACACACACACACACACACACACACACACACACACACACACACACACACACACACACACACACACACACACACACACACACACACACACACACACACAAATAACAATATCTTCATCGCATTTCGTTACTGTATTGAATGCCGAACAGGTTAGCAAATATTTAAATGCGACTTAAATTATTCATTATTGACGCTTAATGAAATGAACAAAGCCAATTTAAATCTGCATGACAAACACCGACTCTCTCAAAACTGAAATTCCACCCCATATCTCCCCATTATCCTCCCCATACATTTATCTTCCTTAACTGAAACTCCACCCCATGCAACGCCTCCTTATCCTTCAACATATCTCAATTATCCTCCCACCCCATCATCATCCCCTCTTCACCTATTCACATATTCATCCCTCTCTATCCTTCTACTCATCTTCTGTCTACCCTTCTCTTCCTTCCCTCCTTCCCTTATCCCTCCCACCGTCATCTCCCTCCTTACATATTCAGTCACCCCCTACCTGCAACTAATTAGCCACCTGGATTAGTTAATTGCCTGAGGGCGGAGGTACCTCTGGGAAGACTCTCCAGGTAAGATGACTAAGGAAGTGCTGGAGATTAGTGGAGGAGAAAGGAGGAGGAGGGAGATTGTATTAGGCGAGGAAGGAAGACGTGGAAGACAGTCGGATTGAAGAAGGGAGAGAAGGGAAGAGGGTGATGTTTGAGGGAAGGAGAAATGAGGGAGAAGATGCAATGAGAGAAGAAGGAAAAAGTAGGTTGGATTAAAGGTAAGTTGATGTTGAAGTGAAGAATTTTGCAGAGGAAAAAAATAGAAAAGTTAGGAGATAGACGGATAGAGGAAGGGAAAGGATGAAGGTAGAGTGATAATTGAGGGAAGACGAAATGAAGAAGGAGAGGCATTGTAGAAGAGGGAGAAAGAAGGTTGAAGGATAATGAAGGAAATGTTGAAGTGAACAATCTTAAAGAGGATGAAAATATAAAAGTTGGGAGATAGACGCATAGAGGAAGGGAGAGGATGAAGGTAAAGTGATGATTGAGGGAAGAAGAAATGAGGAAGGAGAGGCATTGATAGAAGAGGGAGAAAGAAGGTTGAAGGATAATGAAGGAAACGTTGAAGTGAAGAATTTTGAAGAGGTTAAAAAAAGAAATATTGGGAGATAGACGGATTGAGGAAGGGAGAGGTTACAGGAAGAGGGTGATGTTTGAGGAAGGAAGAAATGGGGAAGATAATGCATTGATAAAGTAAGAGAGAGAAAGAAGATTAGAAGATAGTAATAAAAAAATGTCAGTGAATAATTTTGGAAGGAAAAGAACGCATATCTAACACTTTCTCATTTTTTCTTTTTGCTGTAAGACTTTTTAACACTTTCTTTAACATTTTATTTGTAACACTTCCTGGCAACACCTTTCTAACTCATCGCAGCTCATTTTCCACGTAACACTTTCTATGTAACACTCCTCTTTCTCTCTTCCCACTTATCTACTTCTACTCTCTCCTACCTTGTTTCCCCCCACTTATTCCATTACCCTCATCCCCCAAATCCACTCCTATCCTCACCATCTTTTCCCCTTCCTCTATTCATATATGCAGCACCTTTTCTTTCCTTCTACTTATCTTCTGTTCTATCTCCTACCATTATCCTTCCCCTTACCTCTCCTTCTCCTTTCTTTTTAACACGAGGATTAATTTTTTCCCTCATTTCCGTGTGCGGCATTGTTGGTTATCTGTTTGTTCGCCTTTCCTTCCCATCATCCTCGCACCGGTGACCTCTGTGAAAAGAACAAAGGCGGATTAACGTGTAGAGGGGATAAAAAGGGAGAAGATGGAGGGGAGAAGAGGGGAAAAGATAGAGAGAGGAGGAGGAGGAGGACGAGGAGGAGGTGGAGGCGGAGAGTGTATGGATGTATATATGGATAAGATGCCACACAAATGCAATGGGGCGGGGAGAGAGAGAGAGAGAGAGAGAGAGAGAGAGAGAGAGAGAGAGAGAGAGAACAACAAAAGTACGAACCTCCACCATGTCTCTTCAGTCGTGGTCTTCCTATTGTATTGACGGACAGGAGGAGGAGGAGGAGGAGGAGGAGGAGGAGGGGGTGATGTACTCTCAATAATGAAGGATGCAAAGTCAGTATGAGCGACCGAGAGAGAGAGAGAGAGAGAGAGAGAGAGAGAGAGAGAGCACGAAATTTCATG
Organism: Eriocheir sinensis; assembly: GCF_024679095.1. Classification (NCBI taxonomy): domain Eukaryota; kingdom Metazoa; phylum Arthropoda; class Malacostraca; order Decapoda; family Varunidae; genus Eriocheir; species Eriocheir sinensis. The sequence goes on along the minus strand of NC_066517.1, from coordinate 13,958,810 downwards.
GCATCAATTTTTCGACCTCTTCATTTCTCTCCCTCTACTCATCTCTCTCAAAGTCGACAGTACAATGGTCTAATGTCTAAACACTCGCAGTGATGAAGTACACTTAGGAAGGGAGGAAAGGGAGAGAAAGGGGGAGAGAGAAGGAAAGAGAGGGAGAAAGAGACATAGGGAGAGGGACAATGAGAGGAGGGAGAAGTTAGAACAGAAAGAAGGCCCGTAGGAGAGAGAGAGAGAGAAGAGAGAGAGAGAGAGAGAGAGAGAGAGAGAGAGAGTACTCGTGTATATAAATGTAACAATGTAGTAATTAAGGTACTGTGAATGTTGAATGCAAGAAATTAATCAGCACGTCTCCACACTTGACTTGCTATCACTCCATTTTCAAGGGGGCGTGATTAGGGTGAAGGGAGGGAAGGGGTGATGGATGGAGGGGCTGCAGGGGTGAATGCCTCCTTTGAAACTGAAGGACAGGAGGGAGGGAGGGAGGGAGGGAGGTTAGGACGAGGACGCTGAGAGTAGGGAGATGACAAGGACGAGAGGATGGGAAGGATGGAATTAACGAAGACAGAGAGATATTAATATACTAAGTTCTTGTCATGGATATCTACACATCTGGTATTCATAAACTAATTAAAAAGGTAACATTAATCTATTTATTTGTTTATCCATCTTCCTTTTTTTTTTACAGCAAAAGAGACGCCTCAAGGGTAACAAAAAGAGTGCAGAGAAAAAAAAAAGCCTACTACTGTATCTATCTGTACCTATCCATCTTTATATGTTTCTTTATTTCTCTATTCATTATCATTTTACAGCATGAATAGTAGACGGGTATGTTTTGTGCTTTCTCCTTCCCCCTTCTTCTAATCCTTTTCCTTCCTTCTTATCCTCTTCCCTCGCGTTTCCTCTCTTCGTTAACCGGTTTGTGAAGGGAAGCTGCTGAGGATTAGTAATTTGTGCTGTTGTAATTTTCTGGCTGCCTCGTTATCACTGTTGCCAGATTGTCGTACTCAGCTTTCCATGTTTGCCGATCTCCGACCCAAAAACTGCCTCCTCGACCCCAATATCTGCATTCATATATAGTTATCGTTAAAATGGTTAATTGTTGATGTTTTTGGATGTAGCTATGGCTCTGAAACTGGTAAATACGAGGCTCTGAGTACGGTAATCTGGCAACGGTGCTCGTTATATACATTTATGCATCACGTGGCCTTATGTTTTGGTGATTTTTGTTTATATTTTGTCATGCGTAAGAGTGTATTCCGTCATCTCATACACCTGTCTTTTAATCTTTTCGTACGCGTGGTTCTCTATTACCGCCATTGTCTCTCTTCTCTTTCTCTTATCCTTTCATTTTTATCTCGTCTCCCTTGCTTTCCCGTCCCCTACTCTTTTCCCTCTTGTCTCCTCTTTCACTTCCCTCTTCTCTCCTTCATGATATTTTCCTCCAGGCAATGCTCTTTTTTCTACTTTCCCTCCGTCACTCACCTGTATAAGTCCCTCCTTGTCTCCTTCACATTTATATTTTTTTTTGCCAATTATCGCGTGTGTTGAGGGGGAGGAGTCTGTGGTTGGGTCTGTGTCTGTTTGTTTGAAGTTTAGTTACCGAGCTTAATAAGATACACACACAGAGAAAAAAAATATTAACTGCACATGAAGAAATAATGAGTTCCATGCCATTTTTTTGTCATTACTCGGCGATGTTTGAATGTCATGTCTATGTTATTGTATCTCCGTGTCATGAGATCTTGATTAGTGTTTCCGAATCTTACTTAAACTGTTGTGCCATTTTTATTGCCTCCACATTCCCTTCATTTTCTTAGAGCACACACACACACACACACACACACACACACACACACACACACATCTAGCTACACAGACCCACACAAATACACAAACAGACACACACATAGACAGACACATAGACTCACCGATACACAGACACACAGGGATACATAGATAGACAAACAGATACGCACACAGATAGGTCGGCATAAACAGACATAAACAGGCAGACAGACGAACAGAGGAGCTTGGAGGTAAAAAGACAGACACGGTCAAGCAAAACAGGTTATCCATGCTTTCACTCTGGGCGTCCGTGTTACCTTTCTCTCACCTGCGCCTCCAGCCACACCTGCCCCTGACTCCATTAGGGCAGACACACCTTGAGGCCTTCAGATTAATTGTGCATCGCTTTCCTATTCCTTTTTGCTGTCTATACTTGTTTCTTCACCCTTCTGTCAGTCGATATATTATTACCTACATTTATCCCTTCTCGCAGTGTCCTCCAGGTAATAGTTAAGGTGTGCATAACTTATCTCAAGGTGTATATATATTTGCATTCTTTTTGCGGTAGAGGAGACAGCTTAAAAGAGCAAATAAATATGAAAAAAGGTTGCTATACATGTTGCATATTCATTCTTTTTACAACAACGGAAGCAGCTAAAAGAAGAAAAATATATAACGCTTCTTCACCAATAAAAGAAATGTGAATAGTGTGGCCAGAAGAGGCGCCTTGATATTCCCTTCACAGACTATATTTATATACTCTATACATATCTTTTACTCTGTTTTCACTATTCATGATTACTCTCTTTCTAGCCTTTCTCTATACTTTCCTTGTTGACTGTCGTGCATTTCCCGTGGCTTGGTTCAGTGGGGCGTCTATACTCGCGCGCGCCGGGTCCTTAGAGTCGGCCCTGCAAAGTCCTGTTTCTCTGGTGGGAACACACGCGCGGCGGAGAGGGCCACTGATGCATTCTTGGCTGGTCCTGACTTGGGTTTCTTTAGCTGTATGGTAGTTATATTTAGGTGTTCAATGCATGCAGTATCATAAGTAATTTGATATTATTTCAAGGTATGTAAAGAAACTATTTTTTTTTCATTGATTTTTACAACAATAACTTTTACTGTTTTTCCAGCTCCTCCTCCTCCTCCTCCTCCTTCCCTTTCTTCTCCTCCTCCTCATTCTCCTCTCCCTCCTCCTCCTCCTGCTACTGCTACTACTACTTCTACAATAAAAAAAAAACAATATACTTATACATTTATATTGAAAGGTAAACACAAACACACAAAAATTCTTTCACCCATTGTTTGTGTGGACTGGAATTCATGACATTGTTCTCTCTCTCTTTCCCCAGGTAAGTGAAGGCGACCAGGTGACGTACGTGCTTTACCGTGACGCTGGTGTGCTGTGTAAGTATGTATTGTCGTTCGCTGTTGATATACACTCATGCACGTTATAATGTGTGTGCGTATGTGTTTGTGATAGCTAGATAGATTGATAGATAGAAAGTTAGATAGATAGATACAGAGATAAGTCGAAAAATATGAAAGAATAGAAGAAAAATGCGAGAAAATGAATAAGACCACGAAGAGGCAGAAGGGAAAAGAAAAGAAAGATTGGATTGAACAGTTTAAAAGAAAGAGCGAGCGAGAGAGAGAGAGAGAGAGAGAGAGAGAGAGAGAGAGAGAGAGACTAATGAGTGATGCAACCTCGACCTCGTCACCGAAAGCTCATCGGTAAAGTTCGTGACAAAGAATAAATTGAGTGTTGACTCCTCTTCCTCTGACCCCTTTAAACGTCCCCTACCTCCCCTTCCTCCCCCTTCCCCTTTTCCCTTTCTTTGTTTATCTCACACATTTTTTGTTCCCCCTTTAAACCTCCCCTACTTCCCCTCCTTCCCCCCTTCCCTTTTCCCCTTTCTTTGTTTATCTTATCCCCTTTTTTGTTTCCCCTTTAAACGTCCTCTACCTCCTCCCCTCCCCCTCTTTCTCTGTTTACCTTACTCCCCTCTTTTTTGTTTCCCCTTTAACTTCATCTACCTCCTTCCTCATCCCCTCTTTCTTTGTCTATTTCAGCCCCATTTAGTTTGCCATTTAAATTTCTTCCCTCCTCTCCCATTTCTCTGTTTATCTGATCCTCTTTTTGTGTTTCCCATTTTCTCTTTTTTCCTTTTTTTTCCCTTCTATTTCCACCTGTATAACTTACCCCATTTTTCGTTTTCCATTTTCCTTTTTCCCCTTAAACTCTTTACCTTTCATTTTATACTTTTCTTTCCATCCATTTTTTTTCTTCCTCAGTTTTTTTTTTTTTTGGTATTTTATTCCCTACACTATTTCAACCTTGCTATCCTCTACCTTCTCTCCATATTACTACTCCTACTCTACTTTAGCTCCATCTCCCACTCCTCTTCCTACTCCTCTTCTCCTTCCATTCCTCTTTTCCCCCTTTTCCAACCTTCGCCCTACTCCTTCCTTTTCCTATCCATTTTATTTGCCTTCCTCTTGTTTTTGAGAGAGAGAGAGGAGAGAGAGAGAGAGAGAGAGAATAGGGTATAAAACAATAAAGAGGAAGGCGCATAGACAGGTGGAGGAAATTGAGGTGGAGGGACGAGCGGGAGGAGGAACAAGGGAAGGGAGGGAGAGAAAAAAAAAGTAATTTATTTTTATTTTTTGTAACCTTGAATTTTAAGAGAAAATTGAAGGAACGATGAAAGTGAAAGGAGGAGGAGGAGGAGGAGGAGGAGGAGGTTGATTGTACCCAGGTATTGATAAATGATTAGGTATTCTAGGTACTGAAGGTCACCTGTTGCTTTTTATAGGCACTCGTATGCATAATTTTCCCCTTGTGCTTCATCATTATTTTCTTTAGGTCGCCTTCCTTAGTGTGTTCGCCAAGAAGTAGGCTCAAGGAATGTCTTATTTTTTCCTTTCTACAATTTACTGATTTTACTTTGTTTTCAGGGAAGTAATTTATGTTTTTTGTTTATTTTCTTCTTGTGTTTCATCATTTTATTTTCGTTTTGTTTAGTTTGCCTTCCTTGAGGTGGCCGCCTAGAAAAAGTAGGCTCAAGGAAGGTATTATTTTTCCTTCCTTCGATTTACTGATTTTACTTTGTTTTCAGTGAATTAATTTGTGTTTTTTGTTAATTTTCTTCTTGTGTTTCAGCATTGTTTTGTTTTTGATTTGTTTAGTTTCCCTTCCTTGGGGGGGCCGCAAAGAAAAAGTAGGTTTACGGAAGGCAATATTTCTCCTTCCTATAATAATTATTTTCCTTCCTATTCATGGGTGGTATTTTCCCAACTATTAATTTCCTTCCTCTTCACGCGTGGTATTATTCTCCTTTCTCTTTATTCCTTCCTAATCACAGGTGGTATTATTTTCTTTACATTTTTTTTCCTTCCTATGATTTACTGATTGTACTCTTTGCTTTCCGGGAACCGATTTGTGTTTGTGATCGTATTAAGTTTATTTTTAGAGTTGGTTGTTGTTTTACACTTTGATATATTGATGTATTGGAGAGGTAAACGTGTTATGTAAAGCGATGTGAATGGATTTGTGTTTGTATTTCTATCTCTCTCTCTCTCTCTCTCTCTCTCTCTCTCTCTCTCTCTCTCTCTCTCTCTCTCTCTCTCTCTCTCTCTCTTTTTTTTTTTTTTGTGTGTGTGTGTGTGTGTGTGTGTGTCTATTTTTAACACCCCAAACACACCAAAAAAAAAATATAAATACACACAAAAAAACACACACACACACACACGACCACAAGGGAAATTGGCTAAAGCGACAGCATGAGGGGGAGAAGGAAGCATTGAGAAACGAAAGACAAAGAGAGAGAAAGAGAGAGAACAAAGGAGAGGTAGACAAAAGTGTGAGACAGAGATACGACGATACAGCAAAACAAAGAAAAAAGAAAAGGAAAGAAAATCCGGCTTCACTAAATTTAAACCACAAGAAATAACTATAAATACAAATTCCGCAAGGAAGAGAGAAAAGGCAGAAAATAAGAGAGAATAGAAGAAAAAGGCGAGAAAACGAATAAAAAAAAGATCACGAAGAGGTCGAAGGGAAAACAAAAGAAAGATTGGATTGAATAGTCTAAAGGAAAGAAAAAAGTTAGTGGAAGAGCCAATGACCCGAGAGAGAGAGAGAGAGAGAGAGAGATTATGTCAGTGGGGTCGCTGATTTCATTCCAACGAGAGGAGGAGGAGGAGGAGGAGGAGGAGGAGGAGGGGGGGGGGAAGATTACCAGCGGCGACACCAGTCCATTCCAAGCCTCATGCAAGGGAGGGATCGCGGGAATGGGAATCTGGGAATCAAATCTTGGAATGAAAAAGCTGTAAAAAATATTGGATTAGCAAGATTTGGGTTGAGAAGTTATGGATCTCCTTTACCTTGATCTGATTACGGAAGGGAAGGAGAGGGAGAGGAAGGGAGCAGCGGGAGGAAGGGAAGATTATATTAAAGTTTTCCCTAAGAGTCTTGATTAAAGGAAATGTTTTTGTGATTAGATGAAACGAATTAGTGGAAGGATTTTAAAGTTATTCGTTTGATTTAGATAGAAAAAAAAAACATTAAAGGTCTTTGCTAGTAGATAAAATAATTTCTTGTTATTTGTTTTACGTTTATTAGTATTATGAAAGCGTCTTAATTACGGAAAATGTGACCGTGATTAGGGGAAACATATTAGTGGAAGGATTTTAAAGTTATTAGGTAGATTTAAATAGATTGAAAACTGTTACTGTAATAATATTCAAGGTTTTAGCTAATAGATAATATAATTTCGAGTATATAGGGAGGAGAATATTATATACGATAAAGTTTTACATAAGAGTTTTGATTAAAGAAAATGTTTTTGTGATGAGAGTAAATGAATTAGTAAAATCATTTTAAAGTTATTAGTTACATTTACACAGAAAAAAAAATGTGACCGTAATAATATTTAAAGTCTGAGCTAATAGATATTGTAATTCAAAGTTAACTGTTTTGTCCACATGACTGAAATACCTGTTTGCCTTGTTAATGAGATAAATATCACGGTTATCAGATTAAGAGTGCGAGCCAGCAGGTAGTGAGTTTTAATATTAAGCGTTTCATTTATCTGTCAGGGGAAAAAAAAGATTGACTGACTTGGTAATTAGGTAAACGTCACGGTCATCAGTGGAGTACCTTAGCCAGTAGGTAATGCATTGAATCATCAGAGCAACCCTTTACAGTGCATAATTATTGTGTTTGGATGATGTGATTAAATAAACTGCGACAACTTTTTTTTCGGACATATTTGTTAACCCTTATTCTCTTTGATGTCGTTTTCGGGATGTTCCTTTCGTGTACTGGACATTATTTCTACATTTTAAGGATGAATCACTTTTCTTTTTCTTTTATCAATTTAATCTATTTTAGGATGACATTTCTTAACTTTATTCTACATTGTTATCGCGTTTAAAAGGTGGACTATTCTTTTGCTAATTGAATCTTTTGGGGCGGTTTTTCCTTTCATTTACTCGACATTTGTTTACACTTTTAAGAGATGATTTATTCTTTTAGTAACCGAATCTTTTTTGGGGGGGATGCTGTTTCTCTACTTTAGTCTACATTGTTTCCATATTTAAGAAGTGAATTATTCTTCAAGGAGTGGAATCTTTTGAGGTGATGCTGATTATTTAGTTTATTCGATTTTATGAGCTGGATTACGGTATTTTTTTAGTACTCGAATCTGGCTTTCCCGCTGCCATTAATAGGTTGCGTCAGGCAGCGAAGTACTACTGTTATCCATTTTGTTTGTTTTGAGGGATGACGAGAGGCATTAGCGTGGGATTAAAGGGCCATGGAGGTATTGATTCACGCCGCCGAAAGAGAGAGAGTGGGAGAAGGAGTGGGAGACGGAAAGAGAGGGAGAGAGGGAGAGGGAGAGAAGAAAGAAAGCTGTCCCCACGCCAAGTCGGGCCTTGTATGAGGAGGGACCATCTCGCTCCACCTGTCCAATAACCGCTACGATCATTTCCCGTAATGTTTCCTCCTCCTCCTCCTCCTCTTCTCCTCCTCCACCTCTCCTCCTCCTCTTTCTTCTACGGTACGTCCTATTCTTCTCCTTTTTTCCTGTTCCATTTTTCTCATTCGCTGCGTCGCTCCATATTCTTTTTTTGCGTTCTTTTCTTGTCGATTTTTTTTTTTTGTCCGTCTCCGTGTGTCATTGTGTGTGTGTGTGTGTGTGTGTGTGTGTGTGTGTGTGTGTGTGTGTGTGCGTGTGCGAGGAAGATATTGACCACAGCCACATAAAGTATGGCTGTCTATATACATTTCTCTTTTTTTTCTTTATTTATTGATAGTGGCCAATACATAACTCTTTTTTCCCGCATTTTTTGAATTTCGTTGTGTCTCTGTTTGCGGTCCACGTGTGTGTGTGTGTGTGTGTGTGTGTGTGTGTGTGTGTGTGTGTGTGTGTGTGTGTGTGTGTGTGTTTGAGCTCACCTGTGAACCAACGGTGTAGCTTAATTGGGCCATTTCTGCAGGTGACCAAATTTGTCTTAACGGGTTAGAGAGGCGGTTGTGGTGGTAGTGGCTGTGTTAGTGGTGGTGGTGGTGGTGATAGTGGTAATGGTGATAGGAAAGTGGTGATTAAGGTTTAGCGGAGACCGGGAAAACGTTGAAGATGAAGATTGTAATAGAAATGGTGAAGGCGGTTTTAATAGAAGATTGACGTAGTGGAGGTGGTAACATAGTAGGTGATGGATGTGATGGTCATATCGCCTGTTATTTACGATGCGAAGACATGTTTGCTGAATAAAATTATAGACTTCATACGGCGTTAGCGATAAAGATGGACGATAATGGTAGGGGTAAGAACGGTGAGGACAGATGTGATAGTGGAGGTAGTGGTATGTTGTTGTTGGTGGTGGCAGTGGTGGTGATAGTGGTGGTGTTGGTGGAGATGGTAGTGGTGTTGGCGGTGCACTGGGCCTTCAGAATAGATGTTAGTTGTAGTTGTAAAAGAAGCGAGGAAGGTTTTGGTAGTGGTGGTGGTCGTGATGGTGGTAGTGGTGTTGATGTTGAAGGTGGTAGTGGTGGTGTATCGGGCCTCCAAGATAGATAATGATTGCAGTGTTAAAAGCAGTGAGGACAGTTTTGGTAGTGGTGATGGTGATGGTGGTGATAGTGGTGTTGAAGATGGCAGTAGTGGTGTTGATGGTGTTGTTATTGTTGTTGGTGGTGGTGAATGTGTTGGTTTTGATGGTGTTGTAAGGTCGTAAATAAGTAAGTAAGTAAAGTCGTGTTGAAGGTGGTGGTGGTGGTGGTGTTGTTATTGTTGTTGGTGGTGGTGAATGTGTTGGTTTTGATGGTGTTGTAAGGTCGTAAATAAGTAAGTAAGTAAAGTCGTGTTGAAGGTGGTGGTGGTGGTGATGGTGGTGGTGGTGGTGGTGTTGTTGTTGGTGTTGAATGTGTTGGTGCTGATGGTGTTGTAAAGTCGTAAGTAAGTAAGTAAAGTCGTGTTGAAGGTGGTGATGGTGGTGGTGGTGGTGGTGGTGCATCGAGCCTCCAGGGTATGCAGCGCCGCCTTGGAGCAGTTACAGACCACAAGCTGCGCGGGACGAGGGGAATACTTTAAAAGAAAAAAGGAAAACATATAAATAAAGCAGTTATGACCCTGAAACCTCCTGCGAGAGAGAGAGAGAGAGAGAGAGAGAGAGAGAGAGAGCAAACAACGGTACCTAACTTTCAACAACTGCCACAACACACAATATTTAATAGCTACAGTTATGGTAGGAAGGCAAGAGTGAGCTGCAGGAGGTGGAGGAGGAGGAGGAGGAAGCGAAGGAGGAGGAGATGGATGCATTGTTGTGGGTCGTTGCTGATGGGGAGGAGGGGGAGGAAGAGGAAGGGAAGAGGAAGAAGTGGTTGTGGAAGGGAAAGGATGGAAAAAGAAGACCAGTTGGAGGAGGGGAATGGGCTCAGTCATTTCCCATAAGAAGGAGGAGGAGGAGGAGAAGATAAAAAAGAAAGATAAGACGAGGAAAGGATAGAAGAAAAAGAGAGGTGGAGGAAAAGATAAAAATAAAGCCTAAAAATAATGGAGGAAAAAAAAGGAAAGTAATACAGATCTTAACTATGGTGAAAGGAAACTAAGAAAAAGTGAAGCAAAGAGCAACAAAAAAAGGGAATGAGGGGACACACAAAAGGATAAAAGAGCAGGAGAAGGAGAAGGAGGAGGAGGAGGAGGAGGAGGAGGAAGAGGGGGGAAGGAGGAGAAGACGAGAAGAAAAGAATAAAGGAATATAGTAAATTGAGAGAGAGAGAGAGAGAGAGAGAGAGAGAGAGAGAGAGAGAGAGAGAGAGAGTGAGTGCCGCCGAAGTCATATACTCCGCAGGGGAACACAAGGCTGAGAAGTATTAAAAGATTATACGTAGGCTCAGGAAGAATTCTCTCTCTCTCTCTCTCTCTCTCTCTCTCTCTCTCTCTCTCTCTCTCGTGCGTCCTTCAAAGGGAAAAGAGAAAGGTACAGAGTAAAGAGGGAAAATGGAAAACGGAGGGAAATAGGGAGCATTGGGGACATAGAGAGAGGAAGGGAAGGAAGGAGAGGAGGGAGGGAGGGAGGGTGGTAAGGGCACAGAGGCACTGGCAACTTTAAGAGCGATTTCAGGGAGAGATTTTTGGGGGAGGCTGAAGGGGAGGAAGTGGGGTGGGTCAGTGGTGTGTGTGTGTGTGTGTGTGTGTGTGTGTGTGTGTGTGTGTGTGTGTGTGTGTGTGTGTGTGTGTGTATCTGTCTGTCTGTCTGAACTACTATTAATGCTTCTTCTATCACTACCACTACCACCACAAACAATAATAATAATGATAATAATAATAGTAATAATACGTAAAGGCTAATACTGCAAGCAGCTTCCCTTCTGGCTTCGTATAATATCCAGGGCTTTGTTTATTCGAGCAGCATTAACACACTTTTGCCTCGATGTGTGTTTACGTGAGTTCTGGGAAGCCGGGAGAGAGATCATGTACACGAGTTCGTCTCTATCACACGTAATACACAGCCTTCCTTTATGTATTCTTATTATCATTGTAAGAGGCGATGCAGGTAGAGACGGAGGAGTTTGGACATTTTAATCCACCTGTTTATGAGCCCCCAAACACCTGAGACGCCGAGAAAGAGAAAATGAAAGTGAAACCGGTCAAATAAATGGGGAAAGAGCACGAGAGAATACAGATTACTTAACGGCAATATCCATGCGTTTTGTACTTAGGGAGAAACACTACATATATCCTTTTCAATACCTTCCCTTCAGTTACAATATTCATGCAGTCTGTGGCTTTATATATACAGGGCAAGTCTTCCTTACACTCCCTATTTCCATTTCTATTACTTAACCATGATATTCCTGCGTTTTGTACTAAGGAAGAAGCACTACATATATCCTTTTCAGTACCCTCCCTTTTTTCAATTACGATATTCATACAGTTTTTTTACTCTCTCTCTTCATATACAGGGCAAGTCTTCCTCACCGCTCCTATTTCCATTTCCATTTCCAGTTGGCGGGGAGTGGTAATAGTTTATGGTAATCTCTCCTAACACAATTAATGGTTTCTACATCTCTCTCCATCGCTTCTCTTTTTTCTCCAGACGTCGGGAAGGAAATTGTGGCGAAATCCTATTAATTAATCCAGGTGTTGGCGGCGCGGAGACAGGTGCGACACGGATTTGGGGCCTCATTAGCATCCCTGACTAATCCACGTTCGGCTCGTGCAGTTAAATCCTATTGGGGGCTTAAATTAGGCCAAGTGGAGCCTGTTACTTGCTGCCGACATGACTGCGTTGTCTCATGCAGGTGGGAGATGGAGGGAAGGATTGGATGTGTGAGGGAGTGTGTTTTGAGTGTCCTGTAAGTGTTGATTAAAGGTGTTGGAAGGTGTAGGTCGGGCATGAAAGTGGGTGTGTATGATGATGAATTAAAGGTGAGGAGATAGGCACTACGGTTGTGAATAAAGAAAAAAACAACGAGACACCGATAGTTAGTGAATTAATGGTGTAGGTTGAAATTTACGAGTAGACGAAGGGAAAGGCTTAGTTTGAAAGGGAAACTCAAGATTAATAATTGAAAACGAAAGAGAATATTTTGTTAGGAAAGGTTTTTACTGAAAGAAAGGAGAAGGACGAATCAAAAACAGGAAGAGAGAATATGCAGACAGAAAATGGAAGAATGTGTTGTAGATAGGTAAGGATGATAGAGAAGATTAGAGCGGAGATAAAAGTGATGATGGTTGATGGAAAGGGGAGAGAGGGACAGCTCTGTTCATCCTGGTAAATGTATTATGTAGTGAACGATTGCATTAGTATTTTGTGAATCATCCCTTTGACTGCTTAATTTGCCTTTCACTCTCTGCCCCCTCCTCTCCCTCCATCACCCCTTCCGCCTCGGCACCCCCCTCACTCTCTCTTTATCTCTTGCCTCCCCATCCATCCTTACCTCTCAGTTTTATCCTCTACCTGTAAAAACAAAAATAAATGAATATATACATGAAGTAGATTTTTCTGTAGGTGGAAATTATTTTATTCAACTCAGAAATTAAATATGTACGGGATCACTTTTCTATTGTTCTCGTTAGCTATTGTGTTAGTATCAGTAAAGCTAATTGTTGAAAAAAAAGTGTGTGTGTGTGTGTGTGTGTGTGTGTGTGTGTGTGTGCAGTGTAGTGCGTCCGTGGCTCTCAATACAGGTAATTGTTGATAGCCTGTTTGATGACTATAATGGCTTCACAGGTGTTTAAATATATTGTAATTAGTTACCCGGGCTGCCTGCGTACCTGGCGTGTTTGAGGGGGTGGGATGGATGGAGAGAGAGAGAGAGAGAGAGAGAGAGAGAGAGAGAGAGAGAGAGAGAGAGAGAGAGAGAGAGAGATCAAAAGAAAAACAGAGGGAAAAGCGAGAAAAGAAAAAAGAAAAATTCAGAAAGAGGAAGAGAAAGAAAATAGTCAATAAAAGACAAAATAAAAAATAGAAAAGAAGAAAATAAAAATAAAAAGAAAGAGTAAAGGAAGAAAAATATGAGATAAAGAAAGAAATCGAGAGAGAGAGAGAGAGAGAGAGAGAGAGAGAACCCCCACATTTCTTATACCGCCTCATCAGAAACTTTTTAGGGGGCACCATTTTAGGATCGCAGAAAGACACATTTTAGGCGCATCACCGAGTACTCTGATTGCGTCTCTTCTCACGCCAATAGCTACGAAGTTTTTCTTAGTCTTATTTTCCTCCTGCTTTTTTTTTCCCTGTCTATTTTCCGGCACAAACGCGCGTCCACTCGGTTACTTACTCGTTTGAATTTCATGAGTGGACGTAATTCGCCGTAAAGATTGGATTCGGTTCCTTTTACACGTCTCTTTTGGAAGTTTCCGAACCTGATTCCGCTTCAACTGCCGCCGCTCTTGCTTCTTCATTGGCCGCTTTACGTTCCCTATTGCTGCATGCTGTTCACGGCTGCCACTTCCTTCCTCGCTGCTGTTCCTGCTACGACTTCTGTTACTACTACTACTACTTCGATTACTACTGCTACTACTTTATTCCTAACTGATATTACTACTACCACTATTTCTATTACTACTGGCACTACTTGTGTTCTTTCACATCAAAGGAAATAGTTAAATGAAAAAAAGAGAGAGAAAAAAACTTAACCCCCAAAGCATTGTTCCTATGAAAGAGAAAATAATAAGTTGGCAGAAGACAGTTCAATTTCTTCTGTTTTCTGATTTTCTACTTCTGTTTGCTGCTACTTATGTTTCTACCACTACTACTACTACTACTACTACTACTACTACTACTACTACTACTACTACTACTATTACTACTACTACTATTACTACTACTACTATTACTACTACTACTACTACTACTACTACTACTACTATTACTACTGCTGCTTTATCCTCCTCGCTGTTCCTGCATGGTATTCACCGCTACTACTACCGCTTCCCATGTCCATTATTGTTATTGCCATTCTCGACACCACTTTCTGCATCTCCTAACTCTATTTCCATTCCGCTGCTTACATCTGCAACTTTACTTTACATTGCCTCTGTCTGTGTCTCTTTCTACATCACCACCACCACCACCACCACCACCACTTCCTCTCGCATTAGTATCCACTCCCACCACCACCCAGGAGCTCTTAGCCGCCCTAGTCTACTCCCTTTCCCTTTTTTTATGCACTCCCACGCTCCCCTTCTCAGCCCTCACTCCTGCTCCTGTTATTTTCCCATTCCACTTCCCCTGTGAGCGTCTCCTCTCCCCCTGTGGCCTCGTTTTCTTGTCCCTCGGGTTCTCTTCATCTACTTAGCTTCTTGTCCCTCTCTTCGTCTGCTGTGGTTCCCCGTCATCCGTTTTGTCTCAGTTATTCATTCTCCTCGTCTTCTTGTTCACCGTTATGCTATCCCTTCCCTCCTTCCCCCCTCCGGATGTCATTCCTCCACCCACTTACCCTTACGCGCTCATCCTTGTACAGCACCTCTTACTCTTCCTCCTCCTCCTCCTCCTCCTCCTTCTTCCTTCTTCCTCCCTCTTAATTCATACACACGCACACCTCCTCCGCTATCCCTCTTCCTTTCCCTTCCCTTCCCTACCGTTCCGTTCTCTTCCCTTCCTCTCCTTTCCCTTCCCTTCTCTTCTCTTCCTTTCCTTTTCCTTCCCTTCCCGTTCTTTCTTTTCCTATCCATACCCTTCCCTTTCCTTCCGTTCCGTTCCCATCGTTTCCCTTTCCTTCCCCTCCCTTCCCTTCCCTTCCCATCCCTTCGTTTCCCTTCCCTTCCTTTCCCTTTTCTTCCCTTCCCTTCCCTTCCCTTCCTTTCGTTTCCCTTCCCTTCCCTTCCCTTCCCTTCCCTTCCCTGCCTTTCCCTTCCCTTCCCATAGCCGCCACGTCAGCATCTTGAAGGGTTCTGTCATCGGAGAGAGAGAGAGTGATATAGTTGTCAAGTCTGCCATCGCTGTCAGTCGGTTGGTTCACCTGTCTTGTTTCATCTAGTTATGTCAGGTGAATCGTATCTACCTGCCTGTCTCATTTACCTGCCTCACTGTCTTCCTCCCCTTACCTGTTCCCTTTCTACTCTTACATGCCTCCTCTTCCTACCTTTACCTGCTCCCCTCCTACTTTTTTTCAACTTTTCCGTCTCTCCACCTACCTGCTTATCCACCCCCTCCTCCTCCTCCTCCTCCACACACACCAATCAGTAAGGGATTAACGAGTGGCTGAGACAGGTGGAAAGAAAAGGTAAAGAAGAGAGCTGAGTCAAGTGAACAGTGGCCGCCTGACGGGAAATTGGTACCAGATAAAGTTGGCCTACTGGGGAATATCGGTGAGGAGGAGGAGGAGGAGGAGGTGGAGGAGGCTGTAGTGGTGGTGGTCTCAAGAGGAGGGAGGTCGGTGAAGGTAGTAATGGCGTCGACACCTTTGAGAGCATGTTATCCATCCCTGAGTGTGCGAGGCGGTGCGTGAGCCTTCCGAGCGCCCTCACCCACCCTCGCGCGGCGGCCCTAGCGTGTGCGTGTGTGGGGCTCAGCGTGAATCTGCTTGAGGTTTAAAATTCCCACGCGGGGTGGTCGATGGCCGCGCGTCCCGCTCCCACCAGCCAATCACCGCCACCCTTGCCTCTCCTCACCTCACGATTGGTTCCCGCCTCCTGAAACAGTCTAGCATCTCACTGCGCACGGGGACAGGCTCTTGAGGACTCGTGCGAGCTCAAAACACCACTTGGCACGTCACGTTGGGCTCCAGGTGGGTTGGATTGGCAATGGGGGGCGAGGATACGTAACCAGGTGGACGGGGATCGAGCCGCGGCGGAGAACGAAACCTGGATCTGAATGGAACTGGAAACTCTTGCGGGCGAGTGGCGAGGTGCGGCATCCCAGCGTGGAGGACCTGTGGTTGTTGTGGATGTTTATTCATTAACATCGCCGTGTGGAGCGTGCACCTGCGCCCCCGTGATCCAGGTGAGGGCCACTTGTGTCCCGCCGACCCCTGGCCCTCCACGCGTGCCGCCCCCCGTGGCTCCGCGCCCCTCGTGTGTGTCTGTGCCTGGGTAGAGACGAAGGAAAACTTGGAAAAGGGCGAAAAAGGCGAAACTTCAGCTTTAAAAAGGAGGAAACGCGTCTGGAGTAACAGGTAGACGGAGAGTGAGCAGGCGAGGAGGCGGTGGGCTGCCGCGGGAGGCGTGTGTGTGTGTGTGTGTGTGTGTGTGTGTGTGTGTGTGTGTGTAAGTTCGTGGATTCGTCCCTCGCCTCTGCCGGGTGTACCTGTGTGGCGGATGTGACGGGTGTGTTGTGATGTTGATAACTTTGCGTGTGTACCGGCCGTGTGCGTGGCGGTGGGAGCAACACACACACACACACACATACACACACACACAAACAAACAAACAGAAAAATCACCACCTGTGTTTTGTGCGTGCGTAAATAAGTCCCGTGTGTACGTCCGTGACACTATACGTACATGTTGATGGATGCGTTCATGTGTAAACTGCAGCTTGTTTGGAGGCACGGCGCTGCTCTAATGTGTACGCGTGTGTATGTCTCGTGTCCGTGTGTACCTGTGACTGTGCTCGTGTGTTCGTGTGTTTGTTAAAGCTTATTTGGACTTACATGGGTAGTCCTTACGCGTGTGAGTGTGTCGTGACTGTAGCTGTGAGTGTAACTGATGATGATGATGATGATGATGATGATGTGTGGGAAAGAAAATAATGTGAATGAGGAGGAGACAGACTGTTTAAGTGTGTACAAGTGTGTTTTTTTGTGGAAATGATTGTGACTGAAAATGATGATAATGATAATGACAGTGGTGACGATGATGACTGTGTGAGAAATTAATGTGGATGAGGAAGAGGACACAGACTGTATAAATGTGTACAAGTGTGTCTTTTGTAGAATGATAATTGGAATGAGATTGATATTTGAGAGGAAAAAAAAATGTAGATGAAAAGGATACAGACTGTTTAAAGGTGGACGTGTGTGTGTGTGTTTTGTGGAAGTAATTATGACGGTGCAAAAGATATGACGATGGCAATAAGGATGACGGTTATGATGTGTGAAGAGAGAGAAAAAAAATGTTGATGAAAATGACACACACTGCTTGAAAATGTGGACGTGTGTGTGGGTTGTATGAAGGTAATTGTGACTATGAAGACAATGATGATGATGATGATTATGGCGATCTGCGAAGAGAGACGGAGAAGGATGATGAGTTTGACCTGGACAGCGTTTAGTGTTTGCAAGTTAGATTCCTGTCATTACACCAAATTGATCCTAATGGCGGGTGAAATTGTGGTAAACTTTTGCCGAAATTGATAATGCGTTTGCGACAAGAAAGTTACGTGTGTGTGTGTGTGTGTGTGTGTGTGTGTGTGTGTGTGTGTGTGTATGTCTACCGGTGTTCGCGTGGCTCGTGTTGTTGTTGTTATTGGTGGTTGTGGTTGTGGTGGTTCCTTTTTTCTAGAGCAAAACATGGGAGAACAGTTAGTGTGGTGGTGGTGGTGGTGGTGGAGGTGGTGGTGGAGGTGGAGGTGACGGCAGATGGTCGGGTGGTGCGTGCGTGCGTTTGTGTGTGTGTGTGTGTGTGTGTGTGTGTGTGTGTGTGTGTGTGTGTGTGAATGTGAGTGGGGATGCATTGTTGTATTGTGCTCTGGTTGTGGGAAAGGAGGAAAGAGGAGAAAAAGGTGTGGAGTGATATGCTATTGTACGTTATGAAATATATATATATGATGTGGACGTGCGCGGGGTACGAAGTGGAGTGGAATGGAATGCTGGTGTGGAGGACTGAAGAAAACAAAATGGATTGCGTGACGGTGTAAAAATGATGGAAATGAAGCAGGTAAATAAAAAAAAGATCGTCAGCCCCCCAAAAAAATAACTGCCTGAAAATGATCTAAGGTGTCACGTGATGTAAGGCAGCAGGCAGTTAAATGGGCAGGTAAGGTCAGGTAGTAGGTAGGTGGGTAGGTGGGGGTGCTCAGGGAAAGGAGAAACAGTGTAGGTTGTAAGAGAAACATTGTGTCAGATGATGTAAGAAAGCAGCCAGGTATGTAAATGGGCAGGTAAGGTAGGCAGGTAGGTATGTGAACGCGCCAAGGCAGAAGGAAAAACAGTGTAGGTAGTGAGTGCAATGTTATGTCACGTGATGTAAGAAAGCAGGTAGGTAGGCAGGTAAGGTTAGTAGGTAAGGTAGGTAGGTAGGTAGAGGGGGAAGGAGAAACAATGTATATAGTTAGGACACCTCTCCTTCCAAAGTTGACCTCTCTTTTGGCCACTCCTCTGAGCGCTTTTTGTGGGAGCAGCGAATAGCGGGCTTTTTTTTTTTTCATTATTGTTTCCATTTTTTTGCCCTTGAGCTGCTTCCTCTGCTGTAAAAAAAAAAAAAAAAAAGGCGGGGGTGTGGTGGAGGCCGGAGAAAACAGAAATTCGTGGTGTGGCAATACTGGCATTTTGTTGTGTGGGGGGCGTTGTGTTTTGTTTCGCATGGTGTCTGTTTTGACTGGTGGAGACGAGTGTGGTGAATGCAAATGGAGCTGTTGAAGGTGATGGATCTGCGGTGGTGGTGGTGGTGGTGGTTGATGTGGTGGTGTTGGTGGAAGGCAAAAGGTCAGTGGCAGTGGAGTTAATGGAGTGTTAGTGATGGTGGTTGTAGTGATAGTGGTTGTAGTATTTGTGGTAGACAGAGAGATCAGTAGTGTTGGTGGCAGTGGTAGTAGAGGTCAGTGGTGGTGGTGGTGGGGACAGACTCGTTAGTGGTGTTGTAGTGCAAGAGGTGTGGTGTTGACGTTTGAAAAAGGAGGAGGAGGAGGAGGAGGAGGAGGAGGAGGAGCTAGTCGTGGGAGCACATAGGTTAGCAACAGTAGGAGTAGATGAAGGAGTGGAAGGTGGTGGGTGGTGGGTGGTTGTGGTGGTGGTGGTGGAGGAGTCAGCTGACCGGACACCTGCTGCTGGTCTCCCTCCATTCTACCTCCCTCCCCTCTCACCTCTCCCTCCCTCTCTCCCTCCCTCTCTCCCTCCCTCTACTCGTCCCCTTCCAGTACAGTTCGATACTCACCTCTTCCTCCTTCTCCTCCTTCTCCTCCTCCTCCTCCTCCTCTATTTTCTGCCTCGTGGCCTTGTTCGTTCTGCAGGTATTTGTTGCTAATAATAGAAAGGAAGACGTTCTCCTCTTTTTTTTATCGTCATCCAATACAAGAGCAATAATCTGAAGGTCTGGCCAGGTGTGCAAGACAGCTACCTCGTTACCAGCAGACATCCCACATATTACCTTACCTTCTGTGTCCCTCAGTTGCTGTCTAATAATTGTTTTGCTCTG
Organism: Eriocheir sinensis; assembly: GCF_024679095.1. NCBI lineage: Eukaryota > Metazoa > Arthropoda > Malacostraca > Decapoda > Varunidae > Eriocheir > Eriocheir sinensis. Next base: position 13,939,717 of record NC_066517.1, on the reverse strand, counting down.
GAACTACACAGAAAGATAAATAGATGGTTAGATAGATAGATAGATAGATGGGGATAGTGAAAGATATAGAGACAGGGTAGGTTGATAAAGCAGACTATTTTTTCATGAACCCACTGCCCTACCTGTTTCTTCCTTAATCCTGTATTCTCTGTTCCAATCCTCCTCTTCCTCCTATCAGTCTGTGTTACCGCCTCCTCCTCCTCCTCCTCCTCCTCCTCCTCCTCCTCCTCCTCCTCCTTCTCCTCCCCCTCTTCCTCCCTGTATTCACCGTAACTGCCAATGGCACCCAAATCCTTTCACAGCTATCGCTTAACGTCTATTCACCTATAATGTTCATGCACTCCTGCAATATTCCTGCAACGTGCCCACTTGCCCACTCCCTCGCGCTCCCTCGCTCTCATTCATTCACTCCCTGGCTGTCCCTCCCACGCTCTCTCACTCACTCTCTCACTCATTCACTCACTCACACGCACTCCGGGGCAACACGTGCGCTCATGAATTCCACATGTGCTGATACATTCATTCACTCACGGCTGCACGCATGACACTCACGCTCATTAATTTATGCAGCGTTCAGACGCTCGTGCAGGCTTTCGTTCAGTCCAGCCGGGCCAAATATTTGTCAGTGTGTGTGTGTGTGTGTGTGTGAGTGCAGCATGGGAGCCTCTCTGAGTGCACGCTAATAAAAGGAAACAGTCGGTTGTGCACTTTTAAAAAATCAAACATCATTAATATATATATATATATATATATATATATATATATATATATATATATATATATATATATATATATATATATATATATATATATATATATATATATATATGCTTTAAAAACGAAAAACTCGCTTTAAAAAGGCTTCACAAAGTGCGTGCTCATAACAGAAAAAAAAGTGTTGATGCTTTTAAAGAAAAATTTTGTTTTCTGGATTAAAAGCAACAAATGACTGCTCTTACCTTCCGAAAAAAAACTGCAATCCTAGCAGATGATATAAAAAATTCGTTTTTTGAAATCAAAGGGAAAAATAATTTATAAGCTTGATGGTTTGAGAAAACAAAACACATTCAAACAACAAAGCTCTTCAATACAAAGCAGTTTTAACTCCATCAGTAATTCGTTAAATATTTTCCTTTGAGCCTACCAGCGGGACGCGGCCCCCGCGGCGCCCCCACCGACCCTCCGCAAGCACTCCATGCACGGCGAAAAGGACAGTGCCGCCATACACGTCTTGCTGTGCCCCGCCTGATAAGGATTGATGGGGACGTAATTGCTTGTGGTGAGATACCGTGTGTGTGTGTGTGTGTGTATGTGTGTGTGTGTGTGTGTGTGTTTGTGTGTTACCGAGTTTATTTTTACGTTGATATGTTTGCTTGAGAACGCAGACTCATTATAAAAATGATTAGATACTTTCTGCCGGCTTTGTTTACTCTCTTTTCCTTCGCGATTGCTGTTTTACTTTTCCCGAGCATGCTTTTATGTGTCTGCGCTAATTTCACTTCTTTGCAGGTCATTATCCTCTTCTTTACAGCGCCGAATGGAAGCGTAAACAAAGGAGCGAATACGAAATGAAGAAAAATATATAAATGGCGCAGACTTCCCGAACTGATCGAGACTATAATAACGCAGCACGGTAAACACGTCATTAGGGAGTTTTAACATACTCTTGGTCTTTTCCGAATGCCTTAATTGATACTCAGGATCTCGAGGAGGGAAGGAAAAGTTTTGGGGTCCGCTCTAAGCCTCCAAAAAAGAGAATTATGGAGTTAATGTCTTTTTTACGCTGCTTAATGTGCCCTTTGAAGGCGCCGCGGCAGGAAGGGCAGGAAGGAAGGAAGTCGCTGAATAAACTTCCCGAGAGATCAAAGGCGAAGAAAACGACTAGGAAGTTGGATGAAGTCTCTATAGCTTTCCTTCCCTAGCTTCCTCTCCTCGTGATCCTCTAATTCTTCAGTATAGCTATTGACCTATTTTCCCTTTTTTAAACTTCCTAAGAAATCAAAGGCGAAGAAAACCGATTAGGAAGTTGGATGAAGTCTCTATAGCTTTCCTTCCCTTGCTTCCTTTCCTCGTGATCCTTTAATTCTTCAGTATATTGACCTATTTTCCCTTTTTTAAACTTCCTAAGAAATCAAAGGCGAAGAAAACGACTAGGAAGTTGGATGAAGTCTCTATAGCTTTCCTTCTCTAACTTCCTCTCCTCGTGATCCTCTAATTCTTCAGTATATTGACCTATTTTCCCTTTTTTAAACTTCCTAAGAAATCAAAAGCGAAGAAAACGGAGTAGGAAGTTGGATAAAGTCTCTATAGCTCTCCTTCTCAAACTTCCTCTCCTCGTGATCCCCTAATTTTTCAGTATATTCACCTATTGTCCCTTTTTTAAACTTCCTAAGAAATCAAAGGCGAAGAAAACCGAGTAGGAAGTTGGATGAAGTCTCTATAGCTTTCCTTCTCTAGCTTCCTTTCCTCGTGATCCTCTAATTCTTCTGTATATTCACCTATTTTCCCTTTTTTAAACTTCCCAAGATATCAATGGCGAAGAAAACGAGTAGGAAGTTGGATAAGTCTGTATAGTTTCCCCTCTATAGCTTTGTTTCCTACTCACTTATTAGTTCATTCGTATCTCCAATACATTCCTTGTTTTTATATTCCAAAGTGTTCAGAGGCTAAGAAAACGAGTAAGAAAATGGATAAAGTCCCCAATGTTTCCCTTAAATAGCTTCCTTTCCTTTTTACTCTTTAATCCTTTCGTATATCAATCTATTCCATTTTCTAAAACTTCCAAAGGGTTCAAGGAAGTAAATATATAAAGTCCCTCTAGTTTCCCTTCTCTAGCCTCCTTTCCTCTTTGATCCTCCCGTAAATCCATCTATTCCCTTTTTACCTTTTAAATCCCACGCTACCATAATTCTCCTCCATCTTATTGTCTTCACTTTCACTATAATATATTTTCTCTCCTCCTCATTCCTCCTCCCTTTCGGTTAGCTTTGAAGTCCTTTATCCTCAGTACCGTTCTTTACATCCTCCTCCCACTCAGCCATTAACTATTCCTTTCCTCTCTTTCTGTTTCACTGGTACCTTTCACTTTTTACGTCTCTCTTATTGTCCCGTCCTTTCCCATATCCGCTATACCAGGTCTGACTTCTTATCACTTCACCCATTTTTATCCTGTATCTGTTCTTCTTTTTCTATTCCATTTACCGTCAAAGCTCATCAGTATTGCTGACATCACTAAATTGCCACAACGTATTTGCATTTCATCCCTACATGCAATCTCTAAACATTTCTTCATATTTCCCATTTTTATCAAGTATCAGTTATTATTCCACCATTTCATCCACTCCTCAAGCCTCATCAATACCACAGATATCCCCAACATACCACAACATATTACAACTAATCCCTATACATGCACTCCTTCAACAGTTCTTTTCATCTCCTATTTTTATCATGTATCAATTCTTCGTCTACTGTTTTATCCTAACCTCAAACTAAAAAGGATTCCACACATCTTCAAAACACCACAACACACTACACCTCACCATTATTCATACATTCTTTAACCTCTCCTTCCATTCCCCATTTACATCATATATCAGTAATTCCTCTACCCTAACATTCTTCATTTGTATCATGTCCCAGTTTATCAACCACCATCACATCCCCAATTTTACCATCTACCAATTTTTCATCTCCCACTTCAATCATCTACTCCAAAACCTCACCAATACCACACACACATCCCCAATATACCCCAACATCCCACGCCTCATCTCTACACACCAAGAACATCCCCTACGTACCCTCCCCTCCATCAATCCTCTCCCCCCCCCCCGTTTCGTACCTTCACCCCACGTCTCCGTCACTCTATCGCCCCTCGTCCCCAAGCGGATTAGGGAATATTTACACTAGCGGCTGAATAATGCAAAGCAGAGGGGGATTAGGTGTGTAGGAGGCGTGGGGACGTGCTGTGAGGGATGGGGATGCTTGGGGAAAGAGCGTGGGGAGGAAGAGGAATTGAGGATGGTAGAGGAGGAGAGGAGGAGGTAGGATGTGTGTTTTTGGCTTAGTTTAATGGGGTTGATATTGAGTTGGTGGTTTTGGGTGTTGGGTGTTGCGTGTGGTGGTGGTGGTGGTGGTGGTGGTGGTTGTATGGTGATGGTGGTGTTGGTAGAAGCAGCTGTGGTGGTGGTTATGACATTTATTTTTTATTTAAGAGAGAGAGAGAGAGAGAGAGAGAGAGAGAGAGAGAGAGAGAGAGAGAGAGAGAGAGAGAGAGAGAGAGAGAGAGAGAGAGAGAGAGAGAGAGAGAGAGAGAGAAATATTATGAAAGCAGAGAACACTCGCTCTCTTATAAATACAATGCCTTAAGTGGTGTAATCTCTCCTCGTTTCCATGCTTTAAGTTTTCTCGACACACACACACACACACACACACACACACACACACACACACACACACACGCACACACACACACACATGCACACAAAAACACACCTGGGAATACCTTCGACCTAATTAAGTGTGTGTGTGTGTGTGTGTGTGTGTGTGTGTGTGTGTGTGTGTGTGTGTGTGCTGCAGGTGTTCCCTCCCTCCCACCTTACGTCGTCACGGGTGAAAACAAACTCATTAATATTTGATAACGAGGGAATGAGAAAGTTGCGTTGGGGTCTTTGAAGTTGACGAGCCTTTTAAGTGGTGAAGTGTCTCGCTTTATTTACTTGTGACGCTCAAATTTTATTTTTTTAAAGGTCAGGTGTGCATAAGTGACCTTCTGAACTAATTAGTGTTAAGACTCACCTGTTGAAACCCTTATAGAAGTTCCCCAGAAAGAAAATTTGCATACTCATAAGGGACTTCGGATCTTCATAAGTGTACTAAAAAGTGTGAAGTGAAGAAAATCAAAACCCGAACAAGAGGAATCAAGAAAACAAATCAACACAACGATGAGTGAGGCGCCAGTGTTGTGACGAAGAGGAGGAGGAGGAGACGGAGGAGGAGGAGGACAGTGGTGGAGAGGAAAAAGGATAAGAGGGAGAAGGAGGAGGAGGATAAAAAGCCGCAGCAGTGGTGGTTGTGGTGGTGGTAGTGGGGGTGGGGGTGGTGGTGGGGGTGGTGGGGACGAGTATGGTCATCAGTATGTTACAATGTGCCCCCTACATCAAGAACCTCTGTCAGACCATACACACTTGGAAGGTTGAGGAAGTCACTCCCCTAACCACCAATGGCCTCGCTGCCTCCAACACCTCCTCCCCAACCTCCGAGGAGCGGAAGGGGGAGGAGGCCGAGGGGGGAGGAAGTGGAGGAGGAGGAACGGCCTGCGAGGGGAAAGAGAATCCGTGTGACGTCATTACCAGCGACAGGTAAGCTTGTTCACCTGTGTTGTTTGTATGTATGTTTGTTGTTTGATGTTTGGATAGAGGAAAGAAGGAAGAGGAGGGAGAAGAGGGAGGAGAGAGTAAAGAAGGAAGGAGAGAGGGAGGGATATGAGGGAGGGAGAGAAGGAGGGACAGAAAGAGAGAAGGAGGGAGGGAAGGAGAAAGGGAGGGAAAGTGGGAGGGTGAGTTAGGTAGAAGGAATGAAGGAAAATAATAAAAAAGTGGAAAATCAAAGAAGAAACGAAAGAAAGAAAGGAGGAGGGGGAGGAGAAGGAAGAAGGGAGGGAGAGTGAGTTAAGGCGAAGGAATGAAGGAAAGTAAAAGAAAAAAAAAGAGTCAAAGAAGAGAAAAAATAAGATAAAAGGAGGGGGAGAGGTTGAAGGAAAAAAAAACATAGGAAGAGAAAGAAAGAGGGAGAGATGAAAGGAAAGGAGAAGAAAGAGAGGGCGACGGAAAAAGAACGAAGAAAACACAGAAAATAAACAAGAAAATAAACGAAAGAAAACAGAAAGAGGAGGAAGATAAACAATTTCATACAGATCCAAGATAAGCAAATACAAGGGAAACACGATAACACTACGGCAGCAAAAAAAAAAAAAAAAAAAAAAAAAAATAAGAAGCGAAGTACAGCGAAAAATTCCAGGAAGGTTCGCGGGAGAGAAAAAAAAAAGAAAAGGGAAACTGCAACAAATAAGACACCGTGGATAAGATAGTGCAAGCATAGATAAGACAGCCAAGATAGAAGGGAAAGCCGGGGACAAAGAGAGAGAGGAGAATATTTGCTTTGGGACGTAATATACACAAGCCAGAATGTAAGGGACGGGAATAGAAGAGGCGGAGAGGAGGAGGTGGAGGAGGAGGAGGAGGAGGAAAAAAGCAAGTGATGGGAAGGAGACCCGGAGCAAAATGAAAGGGAGGAAAGATGGATGGAGGAAGAGGGTGGCGACGAATGAGGCGAGAAACCAAAAGACGAGGCAGGATAAAAAGGGGATAGAAAGGAGACGGAAAATTGGACGAAGAGGTACGAGGAGCAGAAGAGGGAAGGCGTAAGGATGTGGGCAAAGAGAGGAGAGTGACGGTGAAGAGGGGGAGGAAATGGAGGAGTAGGAAGAAGAAGAGGAGGAGGAGGAAGAGGAGGAGCTGAATAGTATTGGGACGAAAAAGAAATGAGGAAAAAATATCACGTATCCTTCCACAACCCTGCAAAAAATACAGAATGAAGAGGAAATAGAAAAAAAGGGAAGACAAAAAATAAAATGGCAGTAGGCAACCACAAACAAATAAAAGGGGAAAGGGAAATAAGGGAAAAGAAATGGCAGTAGACAACCACAAAGAAAAAAAAGAAGAAACAAAAAAAAATGGCAAGGAAAATAGAATAAAATGAAATGTCGGTAGAGAACCAGAAAGAAAGAAAAAAGAGGAAACGGAAAGAAAATTGGCAGGGAAAATAAAATAAAATGAAATGTCGGAAGAAAACCACAAAGAAAGAAAAAAAGAGAAAACAAAAAATGGCCAAGGAAAATAAAAGAAAATGAAATGTCGGTAGAGAACCACAAAGAAAGAAAAAAAGAGAAAACAGAAAAAACGGGCAAGGAAAATAAAAGAAAACGAAATGTCGGAAGAGAACCACAAAGAAAAAAAGAGAGAAAACAGAATAAAAAGAGAAAGGGAAACAAAGAAAAAGAAAACAACAGGAGGGAACCACTAACACTCTGCTGTATTTACAAACAACACATCCATTATCAACCTTCAGCTTCCCCTTGTCTTCCCCCTCTTCCTCTCCCTCCCTCTCTCCTCCTTCCTCCCCTCTCTCCCTCCCCCTCTCTCTTCCTTCCTCCCCTCTCTCTCCCTTCCATCCTCCCTTCTTCCCGTGGACAGGTGAACGGACAGGTGACTCAACATGCCCTTTTGACCCTCCAAGATATCGGACAGGGAGGGAGGGAGAGAAGGGAGAGGAAAGGGAGAGGAAGGGAGAGGCGCGTGTGGCTTCCCTTCTGCTTTCCTTTCCCTGTCAACGTCTGAGAGTCACTTTGTGGGGGAAAAGATGTTGTTTCTGTCTGTCTGTCTGTCTGTCTGTTTCTCTCTATCTCTCTCTCTCTCTCTCTCTCTCTCTCTCTCTCTCTCTCTCTCTCTCTCTCTCTCTCTCTCTCTCCTAACCTAACTTAACCTAACCTAACCTAACCTAACCTAACCTAACCTAACCTAACCTAACCTAACCTTACCTTACCTTACCTTACCCCACACCTGCTCTGTTGCACCCTAAATAACGAGAGATATGCAGAAGAGGCGCCAATCCCTCTTTCCTGCGCTATCATTTAACATTATTTTCCGAAGCTAAAGGGAAATGGAAGAGAGATGAGTAAGGGGGGGAGGGGGGTAGAGGTGAGGGAGAGGTGATAGAGGTGAATGAGGGGGGATGGTAGGAAGCTGGGGGAGGAGGGGGATGGAGGAGAGGTGAATGAAGGGGGATGGAAGAGTGTTGAAGGAGGGAATGGAAGAGAGGTGAGAGAGGGGGGGAGGAGTGGGAGAGGGGGGTGGTGTGCATTGCTTCTGTCTGTGTCTGTCTAAAAAGTTCATGGAGATTCATTGGCGGGACTATTTGTTTCGTTTATAGCGACGCCGTTGTTGTTTTGGTTGTTAATTATGAAACATCTGCGTCCCTT